>NC_091762.1:86910889-87213920 GCF_029378745.1 Bos indicus | reverse complement strand
CCAAACGCATTGCCTCGCCACCTATCACACTGAGTGGCTGCAATGACTTGGCTGAAGAAAAAACCAGATCCTTTCCCAAAAAGACTTCTGTTCATGATCATGATCATGATCACAGCTGAGCATGACTTTTGGCAGGTGGTCTGATTCTTAAATACTTTACATCATTACCAATGGTTCTCTTTTGGGGGTCAATTACCAGGGCACTTCCACACCCTATATTTTTATATTTCTGTATTGTTTGAATTTTTAACCATCTGTATTACATATGTAATTTAACAAATGGTGTGTGTAAGGATATACCTAAAATCCTCAGAACCATAATTATTGTCACTCAAAAGACTATGATGCTTGTAGAACATAGGAGGGAACTTCTGAAATTGATTCTCACTTCAACTATATTCCCTAGTCCATCAGCTTCACTAAAACTTTTGAGAAATGCAGAGTCTCAGACTAACCCCAGGCCTGCTGAATCAAATTCTGCACTTTAACAGATTCTGAGGTGATTCTTATGCACATTAACATCTGATCTAGTGTAGCCAACTTTCAGGATTTCAACTGCTGAAGCAGCAGGAAGGATAGCAGAAACTATTTAAGTTCACACAGCTCCTCAGCACCAGAACTAGGGCTTCAGTTCCTATCTTTAGACTCCCAGGCCAGGGCTCTTTTCATGCCTTTAGGCTGCCTCTCCAGCATGTGGTCTTCCTAGAACCTCAACTTATTTTTGTATATTTTATAAGTGAAGGCATTCTAGGTCTCAGGGCAACAGAGAAAGTGAATATCAGGTCTCTTAATACAACACAATACTTGTGGGTAAGATAAAGCACTGCAATCTAGAAGTTGGGTCTACCATCCCTGGATGGAACCCCAAATCATATTCTAATAGTGTTTGAGAGAAGGCCCAAGTGGATTCAGGGACAAGTAAAGGTAGGAAAGGGCCTCCCAGGTGGCTCAGTGGTAAAGAATCCTCCTGCCAATGCAGGAGAAACAGGAGACATGGGTTCAGTCCCTGACTCCAGAAGATCCCCTGGAGAAGGGCACAGCAACCCACTCCAGTATTCTTGCCTGGAGAATCCCATGGACAGAGAAGCCTTGTGGGCTACAGTCCATGGGTTTCCAAAGAGTCAGACATGACTTAACAACTAAACAACAACAACAAAGGTAGGAAAACTGGCAGGGCCAGTGATGTCAGGGCATCTCTGGAAACTCAGGGGCAGGGGAAATGTCCAGGAATCCCTTAGTTATTGGTTCTCATTTGTATAGGTGGTGGAATGAGTCAAGCGTTGGCTGCTGTGTTACATAGAAGGGAATCACCTCCGATTGAGTATTCAGTGTTTCTATGGATACTAACCAACTAAGCTGTTCCCAATTTGAGTTTAGCTTCCTGTACACACTTACCCAGAGTAAATCATCCCAGGCTGTTGGCATGACTAAAGGAAGAAAGGCTGGGTCTACAGTGTTGGCCGCTCCTACAGATGTGAGGTCATCCTCAGACTCGGGTATATCTGACTCAGGAAAAGTCTGAGTCCGGCTCCAACCAGCAGAAAAGCCAGATCACAAGAGGGCCTCCCCAGGGCCACATGTCTGGAGGCAAGGAGTCCTTGCCTGAGACCTTGGGAGGCTGAAGGTACAGGCTGAGCCAAAACTACACAGGAAAAGTAAAGTCCCATATGCCAGAAACACTGTTCAGAAATGGGCTCCAGTGGAGGGAGAAGCCAGTAGGAAAGAATGGTATGGTTACTAGCTAAGAGGTGAGTTATAGAGAAAGGGTCAATTCTGCCTCCAGCCATCTCTATTTGTGTGACTGTGGGTGAGTGCTTTCTTTTTTCAAAGGTATCATATATCATATCAAGTAATATTATTGCAAGTTAATATATCATTTTCAAAATAAAGCACTAACTTCTACAAGGGGTTGAATATAAAGTCATTCCCTGCTATGGTCTGCATGTATCCCCCCACCCCAAATTGATTTGTTGAAATTCTAATTCCAATGGGATGGTATTAGGAAATTGGCTTTTTGGGGGTGGGGGCTTAGGTCATGAGGATGGACCCCTTATGAATGGGATTAGTGCTCTTGGAAAAGAGACCCCACTAAGCTCACTAGCCCCTTATACCACATGAAGATACAAAGAGAAGTTTGCCACCCGGAAGAGGGCCCTCTTGTGACTACACTTGTACTCTAATCTCAGACTTCCAGCGTCCAGGACAGTGGGATTATATTTCTATTGTTTACAAGCTTGGAATTTTTGTTATAGAAACCCAAAGACTAAGACTTTCCCTCTTTGCTGAGATCATTTTTGGGGGGTAGGATAGGGTGAAGGAACAAGTTGTTTTTGTCGTTTAGTTGCTAAGTCACGTTCAACTCTTTGTGACCCCCAAGGACAACAGCCCACCAGGCTCCTCTGTCCATTGGATTTCCCAGGGAAGAATACTGGAATAGGTTGCCATTTCCTTCTCCAAGGGATCTTCCTAACCCAGGGATTGATCCCAAATCTGAATTGGCAGGCAGATTCTTTCCTGCTGAGCTACCAGGGAAGCCTTATATTTAGGCCTGCAGGGGAACTTACTCAGGGTTTCAGTTAGTGAATGGTCAAGTGGGATTCAATATGGTCTCATCCCAGAGTCTAAATTCTCAGTCAGAAAGCTGTGACGTTTCCTTCAGGATGAGGCTCCAGCATCATCTGCTTAAGCCCTCCCTGAGCAGTGTCCCTTCGTCTTTCCGTTACATGTAAGACCTGGTTAAACAGCCCTGTTCTTCCTTCCCTCAGAACTCCAGGCTTTCCTCATAGAGCTTTGCACACTGTGCTATAAACTGTACAGGAAAAAAATTCTTTGAGGTTAAGGGCTGTATCATATTCAGCTATGACCACAGCATATAATGAATGCTCAGAAGAGAATATCTGTTGAGTGACTCTCAGATCAATTCAGTTCAGTCGCTCAGTCGTGTCTGACTCTTTGAATTGCAGCACATCAGGCCTCCCTGTCCATCACCAACACCCAGAGTTCACTCAGACTCACGTCCATCGAGTCAGCGATGCCATCCAGCCATCTCATCCTCTGTTGTCCCCTTCTCCTCCTGCCCCCAATCCTTCCCAGCATCAGAGTCTTTCCCAATGAGTCAACTCTGCATGAGGTGGCCAAAGTACTGGAGTTTCAGCTTTAACATCATTCCTTCCAAAGAAATCCCAGGGCTGATCTCCTTCAGAATGGACTGGTTGGATCTCCTTGCAGTCCAAGGGACTCTCAAGAGTCTTCTCAAATACCACAGTTCAAAAACATCAATTCTTCGGCACTCAGCCTTCTTTACAGTCCAACTCTCACATCCATACATGACCACAGGAAAAACCATAGCCTTGACTAGACGAACCTTTGTTGGCAAAGTAATGTCTCTGCTTTTGAATATGCTATCTAGGTTGGTCATAACTTTCCTTCCAAGGAGTAAGCGTCTTTTAATTTCATGGCTGCAGTCACCATCTGTAGTGATTTTGGAGCCCAGAAAAATAAAGTCTGACACTGTTTCCCCATCTATTTCCCATGAAGTGTTGGGACCGGATGCCATGATCTTCGTTTTCTGAACACTGAGCTTTAAGCTAGCTTTTTCACCCTCCTCTTTCACTTTCATCAAGAGGCTTTTTAGTTCCTCTTCACTTTCTGCCATAAGGGTGGTGTCATCTGCATATCTGAGGTTATTGATATTTCTCCCGGCAATCTTGATTCCAGCTTGTGTTTCTTCCAGTCCAGCGTTTCTCATGATGTACTCTGCATAGAAGTTAAGTAAGCAGGGTGACAGTATACAGCCTTGACGTACTCCTTTTCCTATTTGGAACCAGCCTGTTGTTCCATGTCCGGTTCTAACTGTTGCTTCCTGACCTGCATACAAATTTCTCAAGAGGCAGATCAGGTGGTCTGGTATTTCCATCTCTTGAAGAATTTCCCACAGTTTATTGTGATCCACACAGTCAAAGGCTTTGGCATAGTCAATAAAGCAGAAATAGATGCTTTTCTGGAACTCTCTTGCTTTTTCCATGATCCAGCGGATGTTGGCAATTTGGTCTCTGGTTCCTCTGCCTTTTCTAAAACCAGCTTGAACAATTGGAAGTTCACGGTTCATGTATTGCTGGAGCCTGGCTTGGAGAATTTTGAGCATTACTTTACTGGCAAGTGAGATGAGTGCAATTGTGTGGTAGTTTGAGCATTCTTTGGCATTGCCTTTCTTTGGGATTGGAATGAAAACTGACCTTTTCCAGTCCTGTGGCCACTGATGAGTTTTCCAAATTTGCTGGCATATTTAGTGCAGCACTTTCACAGCATTATCTTTCAGGATTTGGAATAGCTCAACTGGAATTCCATCACCTCCACTAGCTTTGTTCATAGTGATACTTTCTAAGGCCCACTTGACTTCACATTCTAGGATGTCTGGCTCTAGGTCAGTGATCACACCATCGTGATTATCTGGGTTATGAAGATCTTTTTTGTACAGCTCTTCTCTGTATTCTTGCCACCTCTTCTTGATATCTTCTGCTTCTGTTAGGTCCATACCATTTCTGTCCTTTATCGAGCCCATCTTTGTATGAAATGTTTCCATGGTATCTCTAATTTTCTTGAAGAGATCTTTAGTCTTTCCCATTCTGTTGTTTTCCTCTATTTCTTTGCATTGATTGCTGAGGAAAGCTTTCTTATCTCTTCTTGCTATTCTTTGGAACTCTGCATTCAGATGCTTATATCTTTCCTTTGCTCCCAAGTAAGACGGTAGGTGTTGCAAGAGGGCATCAGAGGGCAGACACACTGAAACCATACTCACAGAAAACTAGTCAATCTAATCACACTAGGACCAAAGCCTTGTCTAACTCAATGAAACTAAGCCATGCCCGTGGGGACACCCAAGATGGGGGGGTCATGGTGGAGAGGTCTGACAGAATGTGGTCCACTGGAAGGGAATGGCAAACCACTTCAGTATTCTTGCCTTGAGAACCCCATGAACAGTATGAAAAGGCAAAATGATAGGATACTGAAAGAGGAACTCCCCAGGTCAGTAGGTGCCCAATATGCTACTGGAGATCAGTGGAGAAATAACTCCAGAAAGAATGAAGGGATGGAGCCAAAGCAAAAACAATACCCAGTTGTGGATGTGACTGGTGATAGAAGCAAGGTCCGACGCTATAAAGAGCAATATTGCATAGGAACCTGCATGAACCAAGGCAAATTGGGAGAAGGCAATGGCACCCCACTCCAGTACTGTTGCTTGGAAAATCCCATGGATGGAGGAGCCTGGTAGGCTGCAATCCATGGGGTCGCTAAGAGTCAGACATGACTGAGTGACTTCACTTTCACTTTCCACTTTCATGCATTGGAGAAGGAAATGGCAACCCACTCCAGTGTTCTTGCCTGGAGAATCCCATGGATAGAGAAGCCTGGTAGGCTGCAGTCCATGGGGTCGCACAGAGTCAGACACGAAATTGGAAGTGGTCAAACAAGAGATGGCAAGAGTGAACGTCGACATTCTAGGAATCAGCGAACTAAAATGGACTGGAATGGGTGAATTAAACTCAGATGACCATTATATCTACTACTGCGGGCAGGAATCCCTCAGAAGAAAGGGAGTAGCCATCATGGTCAACAAAAGAGTTCAAAATGCAGTACTTGGATGCAATCTCAAAAACAACAGAATGATCTCTGTTCGTTTCCAAGGCATACCATTCAGTATCACAATAATCCAAGTCTATGCCCCAATCAGTAACGCTGAACAAGCTGAAGTTGAACGGTTCTATGAAGACCTACAAGACCTTTTAGAACTAACACCCAAAAAAGATGTCCTTTTCATTATAGGAGATTGGAATGCAAAAGTAGGAAGTCAAGAAACACCTGGAGTAACAGGCAAATTTGGCCTTGGAATACGGAATGAAGCAGGGTAAAGACTAATAGAGTTTTGCTAAGAAAATGCACTGGTCATAGCAAACACCCTCTTCCAACAACACAAGAGAAGACTCTACACATGGACATCACCAGATGGTCAACACCGAAATCAGACTGATTATATTCTTTGCAGCCAAAGATGGAGAAGCTCTATAGAGTCAACAAAAACAAGACCAGGAGCTGACTGTGGCTCAGATCATGAACTCCTTATTGCCAAATTCAGACTTAAATTGAAGAAAGTAGGGAAAACCACTAGACCATTCAGGTATGACCTAAATCAAATCCCTTATGATTATTCAGTGGAAGTGAGAAATAGATTTAAGGGCCTAGATCTGATAGATAGAGTGCCTGATGAACTATGGAATGAGGTTCATGACATTGTTCAGGAGACAGGGATCAAGACCATCCCCCATGGAAAAGAAATGCAAAAAAGCAAAATGGCTGTCTGGGGAGGCCTTACAAATAGCTGTGAAAAGAAGAGAAGTGAAAAGCAAAGGAGCAAAGGAAAGATATAAGCATCTGAATGCAGAGTGACTCTCAGGATATTATAAATCTACTTTGCCAGATAGGGTGGATTAGCACTCACAGTCTGTCTCATCCTTATTCTAGAATACATGGCTATAATGCGGGGCTAGAAAGATAAAAGGTATGTGTCCTAGACTCCCTCGCAGCTGAGCTCTGGGCGTGATTTAGGTTTGGCCAATCAGGTGCACGAACATGAACTCTGGAAAGCAGTCATTAAGGACTAGCTTCTGCTGCCTCTGCTGCTTCAGGGGCAAGCTTAGCTGTGAGGATGCTTGGTTGTTTGGTAGCATCCTTGGTGGAGCACTCTGTCCTGGGTTGCTTGTTTTGTGGGGATCAAGAGACAGGGCACCAGGGGTTCATTCTGTTGATGGGGACTGTAGCAGGCATAACCTGGCTCTTCCTGGTCTTAGTTGCCCTGGAGCAGCTTTGGAACCGAAGTTTCCATTCCATAGAAGGTCCAAGAAGAGATAGAAAGTCTCTGTCTTACCCAGGACTTTGGGCTCATTTCTAAAAGGTTAATCTAAATTCTATTTATTCAGTCCTTCCCTGACCCAGGGATAGAACCCAGGTCTCCTGCATTGCAGGCAGATTGTTTATCATTGAGCCACCAGGGAAGGCCCTGCCAATAACTCCACTCCAAAGCCATTTAATACTAGAGGTTTCTAATTAGGACATTGCTTCAGCCATTTCACCAGGACAAATACAATCTCTTAAACAAGATAAAAGGCAGGCCAGTAAACTACAGCGCCTCTGCCCCTCAAGGTCATTCAAGGACTCCATTTTCTTTCTTCTTGGTGCCCAATCAGCTCTCTAGAATGCTGCCATCATCCCATGGTTGTAGTTTTTCACCACAGCCATGCCATGTTCCAGTAAGTGGGAAGTAGGAAAGAAGAAAAGGACGGGAAGCAGCTTCCTTTAAATGAAGTGAATGAAAACTTCACACATCCCTTCCACATACATTCCATTGGCCATAACTTAACCAGAGGACTTCCCCTCATTGCAAGGGCACTGGCAGTTAAGAGTGGATTAGAGGGACCCGGGATTGAAAATAGTTTTTGCAAGAGTCCAGGTCTTTGGATGCTTAATTTCAGGTATTTTTCACTACACCACAATGTGTACTTAGAGGTGTTGGGGCTAAGCATTGGCAAACCACATTTTAGGCTAGGCTAGCTAGTAACCCATTAAACTCTGCCAATAGGGGGTAAAAGAGGGAGCCTGCACAGCTGGAGGGGTGAGAGGGGACTCCTTCCTGTTTCCTTCCTGTCTCCCTGGGGCTCTTGTCTGTGTTATGAGCAACACTTCTTTACCCTGGCAGCAGGACTTCCTGTCAGGAGCAACCGTTGAACCCACTTTGTAGCAACACTCACAGAAGCAACCTCACTGTCCCCCTCAGTGATACCAGGCAACCCAAGTCCCTTCCTCAGAGATCTGGGTCCCCAGCCAATAGGACCCCTCCTTCAAGCTCAGAAACACCATCATAAGGAATTACCCTTCTCACAATCTAAGTTTCAGCTCCATAGGCTCCCTCCCATGCATTTCTAAGTTTTAATAATGCCAACCTCTTACCCAAACACAGTGAAGGTCATGTATGACAAACTCACAGCTGATGTGCTAATCAGTGGGGAAAAACTGAAATCTAGAGCAAGGCAAAGATGCCTACTCTCACCATTGCTATTCAACAGAGTACTGGAAGTCAATCAGGCAAGAAAAAGAAATAAAAGGCACCAATCAGAAGGGAAGTAGTATACTTCTCTCAGTTTGCAAATGACATGATGATACATACATACAAAACCCTAACAGTTCTACATACCAGCACCTGCCTCCCCCACAACACAAGGAACCTTGAGCAAGAGGAACAAAGCTGGATGCATCATACTTACTGACTTCAAGTTATATTACAAATTTATAGCAATCACAACAGTATGGTGCTGGAAGAAAAATAGACATGGAGACCAATGGAACAGAATAGAGAACCCAGAAATAAAGTCATGAATTTACAGTCAACTAATCTTCTGCAATGGAGAAAGGATAGAGATTCTTCAACAAACGGTGGTAAGAAAACTGGATATCTACATGCAAAAGAAAGAAACTGGCCCCAGCTTCATACCATACACAGAAATTTACTTAAAATGGATTAAATTCTTAAACATGGAACTTAAAACCTTAAACTCCTAGAAGAAATTAAGGGAAAAAATCTTACTGACATTGATACTGGCAAAATTTTTAAAAATATGACACTGAAAGCACAAGGCAACAAAGCAAAAAATAGAGAATATCAAATTAAAAAGCCTCTGCACAGCAAAAGAGACAATCAATGGAATGAAAAGGCAACCTATGGAATGTGACAAAATATGTGCAAGTCATATCCGATAAAGGTTAACATCCAAAATATATAAGGAACTCCCACAACTCTTTGCCAAACATACAAATAGACTGATTTAAAAATGGGCAAAGGGCCTAAATACACTTCTTAAAAGAAACTCAAATGACACAGGTATGTGAAAAGATGCTCAATATTTCCAGTTATCATTAAAACCTCCATAGGCTATCACCTCATATCTGCCAGAACAGCTGATATAAAACAGACAAAAAATAATAAGCATTGGGAAAGACGTGAAGAAAAGGGAACCTTTGTGCCAGTGGGTGTGTATGGTAATTGATGCAGCCATTATAGATAACATATGGCGATTTCTCAAAAAAGAAATAACAATAGAATTACCGTGTGAACCTGCAATCCCACTTCTCCGTATATACCCAAAGAAATAAAAAGTAGGAACACAAAGAGATATCTGCATTATTCACAACAGCCAAGACAAGGAAACAAACTAAATGTCCTTTGATAGATGAACAAATAAAGAAAATGAAGTGTGTGTGTATATATATACACAGTGGAATATTACTCAGCCTTCGAAAAAGAAGGGAATCTTGCCATGTGCAACAAAATGGTTGGCGTTGAAGGGCATTATACTAAGTGAAATAAGCAAGATACAGAAAGAGAAACACTACATGATCTTATATACAGAATCTAAAATAGTCACACTCACAGAAACAAAGGGTAGGTCAGTGGCTGCCAGGAGCTAGGGGAGGAGGAAATGCGATGATGTTGGTAAAGGGTACAAAGTTTCAGTTAGCTAAGATAAGTCTAGAGATCTGATGCACACATGGTGATGACAGTGATCAGCACTGTTGTTGCTCTTCAGTTAAGTCACGTCCGACTCTTTGCAACCCCATGAACTGCAGCACGCCAGGCTCCCCTGTCCTTCACCATCTCCCCAAATTTGCTGAAACTCATGTCCATTGAGTCAGTGATGCCATCCAACCATCTCATCCTCTGTCACCTCCTTCTCCTCTTGCCCTCAATCTTTCCCAGCATCAGTCTTTTCCAATGAGTCAGCTCAATGCATCAGGTGGCCAAAGAATTGGCCCTTCAGCTTCAGCATCAGTCCTTCCAATGAATATTTAGGACTGATTTCCTTTAGGATTAACTGGTTTGATCTCCTTGCTGTCCAAGGGACTCAAGAGTCTTCCCCAGCACCACAGTTCAAAAACATCAATTCTTCAGCACTCAGTTTTCTTTATGATCCAACTCTCATATCCATACATGACTACTGGAAAAACCATAGCTTTGACTAGACAGACCTTTGTTGGCAAAGTGATGTCTCTGCTTTTTAATACACTGTCTAGGTTTGTCATAGCTATTCTTCCAAGGAGCAAGCATCTTTTAACTTTGTGGCTGCAGTCACCATCCACATTGATTTTGGAGTCCAGGAAAATAAAATCTAACACTGCAGTATGTACTTAAAATTGCTAAAAGGATAAATCAATAAATCTTAAATCTTCTTACACACAAGTGGTAACTTTGTAGAAATAATAAATATGTTAGCTGTTTTGGGGTGATCATTCCACAATATATACACACACCAAAATACCAAGTTGTACATCTTAAATACATATATACTTTATATATGACAATACTATCTCAGTAAAGCTATTAAAAATTGCAATCAGAAATACCACAGAGCTACATAATAGCAATGCGAGCACAGGTATGACTCTTAACCTCTGTGAATCCTAATTTCTACATCTGTAGAATAGGTACAGTAAATCTCTATTGAAGATAGTCATTGTGGGGAACAGCACATGCTGGGAATGTCACAATTCATGGCAGGTGTTATTGTTAAAATATCTCCCACAGGGAGTGGTCGATTTCAGATGACTAACAAGTATTTTTAAAACATGTTCTGTAAATGTTAGTTTCTCTTTGTTTTTTTTCTCGCCAACCTTCAGATACCTCTGATTCTTGACTTCTGTCCTTCATGTTCCCCTCACTTTCCTACACATTCAACTTTTCCTCACTTCCTTTCTGTCCCTCTGAAACCATGACCTTGACAGCATCAGGAGGAAAGCACTCAGCACAATCCCTGACGTTGGCCACATTCAACAGTTGGTTGTTGACTGTCTTCTGACCTCTGCTTGCTAGCTGCTCACTCCTTGCTCTTCCTGGTTCCTCACGTCCTCCAAATAACCTTTGCTTCCCATCCCTGCATGACTGGGCCCAAACATCCAGACAAAAAGACAGAGAAGAAGGTGAAAAGAGGACACTTTTCACTCACCCATGGCTTCCTCCTATTTTCAAGGCCAGTGACACTTTGACAACCAGCTTCCCTTTAACTTTGGCCAGCTGGAGGCGTATAAGCCCTATCGGCCACCCCGGGCTGGCAGCTAATACTCATTAGTAGCTGATTAAGGAGTAATTAGTGAGCCCAATCAGGGCCATTAGCATTTCTAAGTTCCCATTTGTAAATCGTATTAATAACTGGCTTGACTGAGGTGCAGAAGCAGTTGGCGTGGGGAGATTCAGCTACAGCTCCCACTGTAGCACATATTAGGAATTCTTGGGGACCTCTGCAGGTCAGATGGTTTCTATCTCTCTGCCTAATCCCCATACCACTACATGCACACACTATCCATAGGGGTAATAGTTACCAAGAACTCTGAACCTCTCCTGCAGTTCAGAAGCTCAAATATCTCCTTCTAGTTAAAAAAAAGACTTGGTCACCCTGAAGAGAACAGAGATTTGGAGCTAGACCTGAGTTAGAAACCTGTACTTATTAGTTTGGTGACTTTGAACAAGTCATGTAACCTCTCTATCAGTTTCATTATTGAAAAACACTCTTGTCTTTAGGCAAGACTTTTAATGAATTTTCTAGCAAATCAAAAGGGTATTTGATGGTAAAAGATCGATGTTTGCCAGGGTTCAGGGGCAAGAAAGGAGAGGTGAATAGGTGGAACACAGGGGATTTTTAGGGCAGTAAAACATCAAGACCATCCCCATGGAAAAGAAACGCAAAAAAGCAAGATGGCTGTCTGGGGAGGCCTTACAAATAGCTGTGAAAAGAAGAGAAGCAAAAACCAAAGGAGAAAAGGAAAGATATAAACATCTGAATGCAGCGTTCCAAAGAATAGCAAGAAGAGATAAGAAAGCCTTCTTCAGTGATCAATGCAAAGAAATAGAGGAAAACAACAGAATGGGAAAGACTAGAGAGCTCTTCAAGAAAATCAGAGATACCAAGCGGACATTTCATGCAAAGATGGGCTTGATAAAGGACAGAAATGGTATGGACCTAACAGAAGCAGAAGATATGAAGAAGAGGTGGCAAGAATACAGAGAAGAACTGTACAAAAAAGATCTTCACAACCCAGATAATCATGATGGTGTGATCACTGATCTAGAGCCAGACATCCTGGAATGAGAAGTCAAGTGGGCCTTAGAAAACATCACTATGAACAAAGCTAGTGGAGGTGATGGAATTCCAGTTGAGCTATTCCAAATCCTGAAAGATGATGCTGTGAAAGTGCTGCACTCAATATGCCAGCAAATTTGGAAAACTCAGCAGTGGCCACAGGACTGGAAAAGGTCAGTTTTCATTCCAATCCCAAAGAAAGGCAATGCCAAACCATGCTCAAACTACCCCACAATTGCACTCATCTTACATGCTAGTAAAGTAATGCTCAAAATTCTCCAAGCCAGGCTTCAGCAATATGTGAACCGTGAATTTCCTGATGTTCAAGCTGGTTTTAGAAAAGGCAGAGGAACCAGAGATCAAATTGCCAACATCCGCTGGATCATGGAAAAAGCAAGAGAGTTCCAGAAAAGCATCTATTTCTGCTTTATTGACCATGCCAAAGCCTTTGACTGTGTGGATCACAATAAACTGTGGAAAATTCTTCAAGAGATGGGAATACCAGACCACCTAATCTGCCTCTTGAGAAATTTGTATGCAGGTCAGGAAGCAACAGTTAGAACTGGACATGGAACAACAGGTTGGTTCCAAATAGGAAAAGGAGTACGTCAAGGCTGTATATTGTCACCCTGCTTATTTAACTTCTATGCAGAGTACATCATGAGAAACGCTGGACTGGAAGAAACACAAGCTGGAATCAAGATTGCCGGGAGAAATATCAATAACTCAGATATGCAGATGACACCACCCTTATGGCAGAAAGTGAAGAGGAACTAAAATGCCTCTTGATGAAAGTGAAAGTGGAGAGTGAAAAAGTTGGCTTAAAGCTCAACATTCAGAAAACGAAGATCATGGCATCTGGTCCCAACACTTCATGGCAAATAGATGGGGAAACAGTGGAAACAGTGTCAGACTTTATTTTTCTGGGCTCCAAAATCACTACAGATGGTGACTGCAGCCATGAAATTAAAAGACGCTTACTCCTTGGAAGGAAAGTTATGACCAACCTAGATAGCATATTAAAAAGCAGAGACGTTACTTTGCCAACAAAGTTGCGTCTAGTCAAGGCTATGGTTTTTCCTGTGGTCATGTATGGATGTGAGAGTCGGACTGTGAAGAAAGCTGAACGCTGAAGAATTGATGCTTTTGAAGTGTGGTGTTGGAGAAGACTCTTGAGAGTCCCTTGGACTGCAAGGAGATCCAACCAGTCCATTCTGAAGGAGATCAGCCCTGGGTGTTCTTTGGAAGGAATGATGCTAAAGCTGAAACTCCAGTACTTTGGCCACCTCATGCGAAGAGCTGACTCATTGGAAAAGACTCTGATGCTGGGAGGGGTTGGGGGCAGGAGGAGAAGGGGACAACAGAGGATGAGATGGCTGGATGGTATCACTGACTCAATGGATGTGAGTCTGAGTGAACTCTGGGAGTTGGTGATGGACAGGGAGGCCTGGTGTGCTGCAATTCATGGGGTCACAAAGAGTTGGACACGACTGAGCGACTGATCTGATTTGAAAACTATTTTGTGTAATACTGTAATGGCCAATACATGACATTATGTATTTGTCATAACACATAGGGTGTACAACATAAAGTGAGGCCTAGTGTAAACTATGGATTTGGGTTTAAAATATTGTAATATTGGTTCATCAACCGTAACCAATGTACCACACTAATGGAAGGTGTCCATGGTAAAAGATAAGCTAGGGCATGTTAAAATTTTTAAGTTTATTTGAGCAAACATCTATTTCAATAGGGCAGCACCAAACTGGAAATGGTTTGGAGGGCTCCAGTAATAGGAGTGGGAGGATAGAGGGCTCCTAGACTTTAACAGCAGAGAAGACAACGGCACCCCACTTCAGTGTTCTTGCCTAGAGAATCCCAGGGACAGGGAGGCCTCTTGGGCTGCCGTCTATGGGGTCACACAGAGTCGGACACGACTGAAGCGACTTAGCAGCAGCAGCAGCAGCAGCAGCAGACTTTAGCAGAAAAGACCTAGAAGCAAAGCAAAGGAATCATCTGATTGGCTACAGCTTTAGTGGTTGCCTTATTTGGAGAAACCTAGTTGGCCGTTTGTGATCAGTGGTCTTCATGTTCCACATTCTTAGCCTTGAGGCATTTATAGGTTAGGTTTGGGTTTGCTTAAGTAGGCAGCAACAGCATTAGAAAACAACCTCCATCTTATGAGCTCTTTGTTTAATTAACTGAACATTAATAACAGGGGAAAGTCTGTATAGAGATGAAGCATATGAGAACTCTACCTTCTGCTCTATTTTGCTGTAAACCTAAAACTTCTCTTTAAAAAATCAGTTTTTATTATTTTTTTTTTAAAGAGAGTTTTTGACTAGGTATCCTTTACCTGGAGTTGCCTCAGACAGTATTGTTGAATGTTCATGTATATATGAATCACCCATAGGGACTATGTCAGTCCCGAGTGGGGCCTGAGAACCTGCATTTATAATAAGCAGGGCTGGTGGGCCATGACCCTACTTGGAGGTGCAAGGCTCCAGACTGTGGTGATAACTAAGTAAAGGAACTGGGAAATAACAGGTGCTCAACAAAGTGGGACAAATATTAATATTGTTCCCTACTTTGCCATACATTAGGTCTGGAGAGGGCCCAACAGCTGGCTACAAACTTCAGGGATTCAGCATTCAAATAACAACTGAGTCCACAGAATTCCCTGGTGAACCAGTAGTTAGTGCTTTCAGTACCTGGGGCCTGGGTGCAGTCCCTGGTCAGGGAACTAAGATCTTGCAAGTCACTTAGTGTGGTCAAAAAAGAAAAGAAAAGAAAATACTGAGTCTATTTAGGAAAAGAATTGTCATATAAAATATAGAGCATCCAGTTATCCTGGAATTTCAGGTAAGTAACAATTTTTAATATAAATACACCCTGTGTAAGTATGTTCCTGAAGAATCAACTTAATCAGGAAAATGCTTCTCTTCTGTCACTTTCTTATCCACTTATTACTTGTGAGCATGTGGCCAGCAGTGATGAGTAGAGCTGAGTGTGTGCAGGTGTACCAACACTCATCTCTACCCAGTTGCCGCTAGCACAGTGCACCTGACTTCGTGTGCGTGCTCAGTTGCTCAGTCGCATGTGACTCTCTGCGACCCCATGGACTGAAGCCTGCCAGGCTCTCTGTCCATGGAATTCCCCAGGCAACAACACAAAGTGAGTTGCTATTTCCTCATCCAGGGGATCTTCCCCACCCAGGACTAAACCCATGTCTCCTGTATTAGCAGCCAGATTCTTTACCCCTGAGCCACCAGGGAAGCCCGCACCCAGCTTTACTAAACACATCTTTGAGCTCAATGTTCTTCAGTCATGCATACACAAATCACCTGCTGCTACTGCTGCTGCTAAGTCACTTCAGTCGTGTCCGACTCTGTGCGACCCCATAGATGGCAGCCCACCAGGCTTCCCTGTCCCTGGGATTCTCCAGGCAAGAACATTGGAGTGGGTTGCCATTTCCTTCTCCAATGCATGAAAGTGAAAAATGAAAGTGAAGTCGCTCAGTTGTGTCCAACTCTTCGCAACCCCATGGATTGCAGCCTACCAGACTCCTCCATCTATGGGATTTTCCAGGCAAGAGTACTGGAGTGGGGTGCCTTTGCCTTCTCCGTACAAATCACCTGGGATCTTGTTAAAACACACGTTCTGATTCAATAGGTTTGAGTTTGTGCAGGTGACTCTGATGCCCCTGGTCTGTGGACCGCACTTTTAAATAACAAGGGTTTAGATCTCCTTTTTCTGGGATTTGATGACATGAGGAGAGGAAAGCAAATAATCCCAAGTCATAGGTTGTATCATCCTCACTATAGAGTTGAGGAACTAAAGCCTTCAGTGAAGTGGACATTTTCAGGGCTGGGGAGTGAGAGAGGGAGATGGGGAGAGAGGAGGAGGGAGAAAGAGAAAGAGCACCTCACCAGGATGGGGTCTGGGTCTGCCGTGCTGTGCTATGCCAGCTCTGCAGGAGGGAGAAGACCTGGGCATCCATCCCTCTTTAGTCTTTCATAGGCTGTATGATCTTGGGAAAGTTATCTGGCTTCTCTGCATCTCAGCTATATCAACTATGAGAAGGGAGGGTGATGACCACTGCCTTGCAGAGGTTCCCATGAGAGGCAAAGGGGAGGGAGGCTCTGTGACAAAATCTTAGATTCTGTAGCATGATACAAATGCTAGTTTTTATTTGTTCTAATTCCTGAGACAGCTTGTTAAAAGATTGTTAGAAGTGCTTCACACATGTTAATTATTCATTCCTGACAATGGCCCTTACAATGGGAGATGCTGCTGCTAAGTCACTTCAGTCGTGTCCGACTCTATGCAACTCCATAGATGTCAGCCCACTAGGCTCCCCCACCCCTGGGATTCTCCAGGCAAGAACACTGGAGTGGGTTGCCATTTCCTTCTCCAACGCATGAAAGTGAAAAGTGAAAGTGAAGTCACTCAGTCATGTCCAACTCTTAGCAACCCCATGGACTGCAGCCTACCAGACTCCTCCATCCATGTGATTTTCCAGACAAGAGTACTGGAGTGGGGTGCCATTGCCTTCTCCACAATGGGAGGTAAGGAGGATCATTTTTAGCCCCAGTGCTTTAGAAGTGTGGTGTTGGAGAAGACTCTTGAGAGTCCCTTGGACTGCAAGGAGATCCAACCAGTCCATTCTGAAGGAGATCAGCCCTGGGATTTCTTTGGAAGGAATGATGCTAAAGCTGAAACTCCAGTACTTTGGCCACCTCATGCGAAGAGTTGACTCATTGGAAAAGACTCTGATGCTGGGAGGGATTGGGGGCAGGAGGAGAAGGGGATGACAGAGGATGAGATGGCTGGATGGCATCACTGACTTGATGGACGTGAGTCTGAGTGAACTCCGGGAGTTGGTGATGGACAGGGAGGCCTGGTGTGCTGAGATTCATGGGTCGCAAAGAGTCAGGCACGACTGAGTGACTGAACTGAACAGTAAAGGAAACAACTGAGGCACAAAGAGGTTAAGTAAAGGGGCCAAGGCTGAGAACTAGAGGCAGGGTTCAGGCTCTGGCCATCTAGCTTCACAGTCCATGCTCTTCATCTCTATATTGCTTCTCTGTAGGTAGAAGCCCATCTCTTCCTCTGCTGGTTTCATAGATAGAAAATTGAGGTTCAGCAAAGTTAAGTGATTTTCCAGTGGTCACAGAGAAGACTGTACACACATGAACCACACAGAATCTTCGCACTCTTTCCAAAGCAACTGGTCCCAAGTGGGCCCCACCTCTCTGTCTTGCAGGAATCCATGGAAGCTTCTCAAAGGTGGGGTTGTTGTTATTCAGTTGCTCAGTCATGTCTGACTCTTTATGAGCCCATGGACTGCAGCACACCAGGCTTCCCTGCCTTTCACCATCTGTCAGAGTTTGCTCGAAGTCATATCCATTGAGTCGAAGATGCTATCCAACCATCTCATCCTCTGTCATCCACTTCTCCTCCTACCCAGCATCAGCAGGGTCTTTTCCAATGAGTTGGCTCTTTGCATCAGGTGGCCAAAGTATTAGAGCCTCAGCATCAGTCCTTCCAATGAATATTCAGGGTTGATTTCCTTTAGGATTGACTGGTTTGATCTCCTTGCAGTCCAAGGGACTCTCAAGAGTCTTTTCTAGCACCACAGTTTGAAAACATCAGGTCTTAGGTGTTCGGCCTTCTTTATGGTCCAACTCTCACATCTGTACATGACTACTGGAAAAACTGTAACTTTGTATGGATCTTTGTTGGCAAATTAATGTCTCTGCTTTTTAATACACTGTCTAGGTTTGTCATGGCTTTCCTTCCAAGGAGCAAGTGTTATTTAATTTCAAAGGTGGGGAAATAGTCCTAAATATTGTGTTCTGAGGAGGGAAGTGGAGGGGACCAAAAGAATCTTTCAACTCCCTTCCAGTAAGGCCAAGTGAGTGAGAGCATGTCAGCCCCCTGACCCACTTCTTTATATTTCCAGGCCATTATCCTCCAGTGAGACCCTAGAACTCATCAGGGTTGGGCAGAGACATATACTAAGATGAAATGGCTTCTTGACCTGAAGTGAGCAACATGCCACTGTGTAACAGATGTAGCCCAGAAGTCTAGGATCAAAGTCTGGCTGGCTACATGGACTCAACAGTGACAATTTAAAGACAGTTTGGTAGGAAGGGCTGCATGGACCATGGAATTTGGAAACCAATTTCTGATTCCACCATTTTCTGACTGATAATAGGCCAAATTTATCAGCTGAGGGAGTGTCAGTTTCCTCCTCTAGAAAATGAGGATGATAACAGTGTTGCTATGAGAACAAAAGTCATCATGGATGTGGAAGCACACTGTTAACTCCAAACGGCTGTACCTTTATTAACTGTGATTATTATGTCTGAGTCCAACCTTTCCATTTCTCAGTAGAGAATGGCCAGAGCACCACTAGTTCCCATGACGAATGATCACACCACTCTTTCTCCCTAGCACACTGCAAGACTTCTGTGTTCAGGCCTGGCTGCCCGTGCTCTACATGGGACGTCCCTCTCTGTTTCCCCACTTGGGGAAATTCTTCTTGTGCCCCAAGACTCAGTACAGATGCTGCCTCCTTTGTGACACCCTCTCTCAGCTGGAATTATTAATAATCACTCCTTTCTCTGTGCATCTACACTATTTTGTTTTTATCTAGAGTGAATGAATATATTAATATTTGGGATTAGATCCCTGAGGTAGAATGCTATTTCTTCTACTAATTCTGAGACCATGAAAAAAAGATATATTATCTGAGCCTCAGTCTCCTCTCCACTTCTGTGAAATGGAGATAGGAAACACACCTGAAAACCATTGCTAAGCCTATGGTATGCCCATACAGATTTGCCTCTTTGTGACTCAGACCCACCTGGGATTTGATGCAATCTGTCCCATCTCTCATTGAAAACAGGATCCCAGATGTCTGACCTGCACCTTCATAATAACAAAGTGTGTAATCTAATGATCCAGCTCATGAGGTGACCAGAGGCTTGAACTCAGAGTCTTACCTTATGTAGTAAGCACACAGCATTGCAGTAGGAGACCAGCAAAACTTGTTTCTTAAGTGATGAGGATTTCCCCTGACCGGCAAACTTTCTTTCAACTCCGATAGTATTCATAGTTATGTTCACTTATCTCACAGGGCATGGTGAAGCTTAAATGAGTTTAGAACAGTGTCTGGTATGTGGTGAGCTTAACAATAAATGGTAGCTGGCTAGTAGTAGTACTGCTATAGTATCACTTGTACTACTGCTGTAGTATTAAGGTAATCACATATTTCTGTTTTCCCTAGAGGTTCTGAGTGTTTCGAGAGTAGGGCATGTCTTACTCACCTCCCACAGCCCCAGCACATGGTTCCTGGTACAGGAATGAAAATGAATGTGAGGGTGATTTTTAAATGATGAAGGACCCTACAAGTAGGACTTGTGATTATTTGATAGATATTGCTAGAATTGAACTGAATTGAACCCCTCTCTGGTCATGAGGACACAGCGGAGAGAAAGCTCAGGGATGAGTGTTTCTGAAGGTAGGTCTAGAACTCAACGAGAACTGGACCTGCAGAAAAGATGAAGAGTTTTGATCAACTGGATCCATGGGATGGCAGATAAGGGAGCAAAAGCTGCCTGCCGGAGCCCAGAACTGCCTAGGTTTGGGCTGGGACTCAGGGCTGAAGTGGTGGGGTAGAGATGAGCAGATTGATCTTGATGTATTTCCTGGATCATCTCCAGGGTGAGAGATGCATACACCAGCCATGCAGCCCCTAGAACTCCCCCCACAGGGAGTGGTAGCTGTGCTTGCTCACGTGAGAATAGCGTGGCCAACTTAGGATCCCCCTCCCCTTCCTATGAATGAAGAAAAAAAAGAGCTTCCCAACAGCCCTGTGGTGGCCCATCAGAGCTCAGAAAGCTGAGTCAAACCACTGAAGTGGTGTTGTGATCTCAGCAGTGCACTTAACCCTGTGCTTCAGAGTCTTGTGTCCTTAAATAGAGGATAATAATGCCCACTGTGGGTACCTTGAAGATCTTTGAGGGGGTTATATATTGAAAAACATAGTATATTAAAGATAAATTTACTAGCATCTATTACCAAAGTAAGATACAGGATACATAAAGCAGATACTGATCCTACAGATCCTACCCACAAGGAGCTCATGTTAGTAAGGGGAGAGAGAGAAAGAGACAGAATTATCATACTGTGTGATATAATACAGAATTATCAGATGTGGAATAATGGTTGCTAACAATATTTGCATGACAGTCATATCCAAGCACATTACATTAGTATTACTGTACAATAATGACATGCTATTTCATTAGTATTATTATTTTTATAACAACCCCAAGAGACAGTTATTATTACCCACTTGTACAGATAAGGAATCCAAGGCATAGATTCACAACTGACCATGGTTTGCAAAGCAATGAGTGCCAGAGAAAGAGTCCAGAGGCAGGCATGCTGACCTTAGTCCAGGGCTGAGTTACTGCCCCTCAGTGACACAGGCCTCCAGGCTACAGAGGAGGCTCCGGGGGCCCTGCCTCTCTCCTCCTTCATCATGCAGTCCACTAATGCTTATTGATTCTACTCTTTCAGACACTGCCTTGGAAAATCAACACCAAAAAAAGCAAAAGCATGGGTCTGCCTTTGCACTGTAGACATTCTAGAGGGAGTAACTCGTAGCCACCTTGGATTTCTAAAGGCCAAACACGTAGCCGCCTTGAATGCAGGCACTGTGCTGAGCACATTACAAACATTATTTAATCTTGGAGACTCTCCTACAAGGTCCCATCATTAGCCTCATTTTACAGATGAGGAAACAGAGACTTAAGAAATGAGACAATTTGCCCAAGGTCCCATAGTGAACAAATTCCTAAGTGAGGATCTGAACTCCAGTGTCTGACACGAGAGTCAGACCCCTAAGCACAGGGTCTATCTGATCTAAGCACAGGGTCTATCTGACACCTAAGGACCCACTGGGTACTGTGATGGTAAAGTGTGAGGGATGGGAGAAAATCTTATTACGATGGAAAGACTGGAGACAGCCTCTCTGAGAGATGATATGACATTTAGTCCAAAGCTGGAATGATGGGAAGTTCTAGCAGCTGGGCACTGTGTTAGGTGTTAATAACCCTACTTCCTCTATCATCTCCAGGAGCTCACACTCTCACGGCAAAAAGAAAGACAATGCAGGATTGACCTCTTTCCTATTTCCTATGTTCCAGATGAACCAGGCGAAAGAGCTTAATTGGAGGGGGGGAGGTGTCAAGTCCTAGAAGAGGAAATGGCATTTGACTTTGAAGAAGGAGCAGGATTCCAGATGGAGAGAAGTGGGGAGAATCTTCTAGACAGGGGGCAGTACATAAGCAAAGACATGGAGAGAACTGTAGTTCAAAGACCGAGAATAGCTGAGTTCACAGAGAACCTTAATTGCCATGCTAAGGAGCTTTGCCCGAGGAGCTGTGTTGAGAGGCCAGATCATAGACTCTGGAGACCCAGAGCAAGTACCTGCTGTGTGCTAGGCAGTGCTTGGGTGAAGAGGCTATGATGGGTCAACAGCAAGGTCAGGGAGCAGAGGCAGGCTGGGTGAGGAGAGAAGGTTCTTTGAATCAGCTTGGCAAGTTTAGCATAGTCTTATTTGTCAGACAACCCTGCTGATGCTTTGGGAAAGGTCACCAGTGATTTCTGAATGAAGCTCTGAACATACTTCTCAAGGGTGAGGGTGGTGAGATAGCAGACTCCAGGAAGGAGGGACTAAACTCCTGAACACTCTTATGTGCCCAGCCTGGGCAGCTGAACATCTGTAGGATGGTGTCAGAAAGGGCCCTTGACCCTAATCATGCTGAAAGCAGGTTGGAATCAAACAGATCTCAGTTCTTCCTTTTTTTCTTTTCTATGTTTTGGTTTCCTCTCTGTACACAGGGGTGACAGTTATACCTATTCCACTGGATTATAGAAGATAAATCACTTCTTATTTTTGTGAAAAATGAAATAAGTCAGGAAGGCATTTAGCACAGTGCCTGGCACAGAGTAAGTGCTCAGTAAAAAGGGATTATGGGTAAGAAAAAATAAATTAAAAACGTTTCTGTAGTAATGGGTCTGTAGGAGGAAGGAAGAAAACAAATGGATGAAATCCTTTAAATCCAGACCATCAGTAAAAGTGATTTGCCTATTCAAATCCACAAGTCTTAGAGTTGGTTAACTCATTTCCCTAAAGAGGGGATGCAAATGAGGTTCTCTGTCTGTGGGGACTACATTTCTCTTTCCTTCCCCGAAGAAAACTGTTCTTGAGGGGAAGGAACCTCAAGTCTGCTTGAGTAACTAACTGCTAAGTGCAGGGCCCTTTATAAAGATCTTTATATCTACCCAATGCCTCAGTTGGGAAGTAAATTCTATTAACTCTATTTTATGGAGGAGGAACTAAGACTCAGGTTGAGTGCTACACCCACATCTGCCCAATATCAGCTAACATGCCACGCTCATTCATAATGGATCTTAGATTCAGACCCACCTCCATTGAACCAACATCAAAGCTTTGATAGCTCCTTCAGATCACATGAGGCCCTCCCTGGGTCTGATCAGTACTCACCACCCAGCTTCTGCGCTGACACCACTCAGCACCAGGCAGCCTTGCAAGCATTTCACCACCGAGCACAGAATCATTTTCCCACAAGCTAGGTGGTTCAGTTGTAGTAGCTCCACTTCAGCTCTGAGAGGAGGTAACTGAGTTAATTATTTGAGCTGAGAGCCCCTGGGTTGTATCAGCTAAGATAATGATCACAGTGAGTAGCTGCCAGCCCCAAGCAGAGCTGAAACACTAGCACTCAATTGCTTATTAACATGATTTGGATAATTTTCTCAACAGCCCTCCAGTGGAACTGCTAAAGAAGAAAATTGTAAAAGCCCATCAGTTCAGATGCCCAGCTACCCCCTTATTATTTCTTTCCCCAGTAGTAGAGAAATCCCATGGACAGAGGAACCTGGCAGGATACAGTCCATGGGGTCGCAACATGGACTTAGTTGCAACTTAGCGATTAAACAATGAGAAAGAGATCTGCATTGCACATCTGGCTGGACAGTCACTTGTTGGGTAATCCTAGCTGATAATGCCCCTTCTCTAGGCCTCCTGGTAAAATGAGATGGAATACCACATGAAGATTCATGAGTTGCTTCAAGGACTAAACCGATAAGGCCTGCTGGGGCTTAGGTGGTGCTGATGAGGGAGGAAGGAAGGGAAGGAGGAAGGAGGTTTATTGAGAGTCTGTTGGGTGGCAGAAGGGCTTCACTGGTAGCTCAGCTGGTAAAGGCGCTGCCTGCAATGCAAGAGACCCTGGTTTGATTCCCAGGTTGGGAAGATACCCTGGAGATGGGAGCAGCTACCCACTCCAGTATTTTTGGGCTCCCCTGGTGGCTCAGCTGGTGAAGAATCTGCCTGTGCTACAAGAGACCTGGGTTTGAGCCCTGGGTTGGAAATATCCCCTGGAGAAGGGAGCAGCTACCCACTCTAGTATTCTGGCCTGGAGAATTCTTTGTGACTCTTTGAGTCCCAAAGAGTCAGACACGATTGAGCGACTTATTTTCACTGGGTGGCAGAAAATGCATAGACAAAATTTTATTTGAGCCTCACAACAATCCTATGAGATAGTCTCATCCTCATTTTACAGATGAGGAAACTGAGTCAGAGAGCTTTATTTAACGTTGAACAGCTGGTAAAAGCAATGATTCAGGCCAAATCTGGGTGACCGCAGAGCCTGGCCTGCCTCTCCCTTTCCCTTTCATTCTCCCTCTCTGTCTCTCTTTCGGTCTCCATCTCTGTCTGTTTCTGTCTCTCTCTGTGCATCACTCTTTCTCTGTATCTCTGTCTTCCTGTCTCTCCCTGTCTCTCTCTCTCTTCATTCACTCCTTTTAACCTTCTCTGTTTCACTCTCACTTGCCCCCTCTTCATCCTGTCTTTCATTCTCTCTTTTTTTCTCACTCTTTTATTTTTGATCTCTTTCAGTCCATGCTACTTCTAGAAATAGGCAACCAAGGGAAAAACTGGACAAAGATACGGCAGCCAGAGCAATGATGAAAGGTCTGGGCCCAAGAAGGGAAATTTTAGAGAGTGGTTTGGGTTAGGAAGACAAAGAGACTTTCCTCTATGGATTTTCATATCGAGGGTCAAGGCCAAACCCAAGGCAAAATCCAGCCTCTAAAATACCTCCAGGAAGTGAGACCTCCAGGAAGTGAAGCTTCAGGTGGCTCAGTGATTAAAAAAAAAAAAAAAATTCACCCGCCAACGCAGAAGAAGCAAGATACCTGGGTTCAATCCCCTGGGGGAGGAAATGGCAACCCATTCCAGTATTCTTGCCTGGAGAATCCCATGGACAGAGGAGGCTGGCAGGCTGCAGTCCATGGGGTTGCAGAGTCAGACATAACTGAGCACAAGAAGAAAAAGCACCACTTTTTTTCCCATCCCTGTTTCATAGGTTAGGTTCACATCTCACCTAGGTACTGGGTTCAAATTTCCACTCCCACCATTTTAGCATGGAGACTTTGGATCAACACTTCATCAACGCTTCAGATGCTCTGAGCCTCAGTGTCCTCACCTGTAAAATGGGCATCATAGAACCCTCCCTGCCTCTGAGATCTAGGTGAGGATTAGAGGCAGTGCTCCGCACCTCACCAGGTACACAGCAAGTGCTCAGCAGGATGAGCTTGGCTACCATCACAACCCAGAATAAAGCTATGTCCCTGGTTTCCTCCAAACTCTTTGCTCCGACACGTAGGTCTTTTGTACATGTGAACTTTTCCCATGGTTCACTTTCTGCAGGCTTCCCATGGTGATCTGGCCCTTTTAACTACAGCGGTGTCAAGGCATCTTTGTGAATCAGCCATCAAGTGTAGGCTGCTTGACATGACTGTGGGGTTACTTACAAGTGACTAATTTTTGGTGGTGCGATTTCGTACCCTCCCACCCGTGGCACTGTGACTGGGTATAATTAGTGCTGATGAGTTTACTGAGGGGCTCATTAACATGTCGGTATTAATATCCATATGAATACTTTCAACAAAACCTTTTGTTCTTGGAGGAGGGGGTGTGGGAGGTAGTTACAGGAACCATCCTGCTTTTCCAAATTTAATTGTCTAAATACAGTGCTGTCTCAGCAATTCAGGACATTTTTTTCACTCTCTTTCTCTCACAGGGCTCTGCCAAAAGCCTACTTTGGCAACAGGAATGATTACTTTGTGTTTCAATAAACTTGCTCCCTCAGAGTCACTTTATCCCAGCAGGGCACAGGGAGTTGAAATGTGCTTTCCATAACCAGTTTGAACTGTTATTTATTAGAGATGAGTCCAGGGCAGGAGTTGTGGGAATTTGGATGAAGAGGAGCTTAATAGCTCACAGGTGAGTCATCTTTCTTTTAGTTGATACACTGGGTTCCCCACAAATGTCAGGGTCAGAGTCTCCCTAAAGACAGACCCACCCACCCCCTTTTCACCGTCTGCTGAATTAACAATTGCTAACATTGCTTTGAGAGGCACAGTGCAAAACTTTGCTAAGTTAATCTTCATAGTAACATACAGAAGAAAGAACTATTGTCAGCAGTCTCGTTTTGCAGATGGGGAAACCGAGTCTCAGAAAAATGAAGTCATTTGCCCAAGTTCACACAGAAATCAAGTGGCAGCATCAGTATGGGAATCCAGGTTTGTCTGATTACAAAGCCTAAGGTCGTAACCACAGTCCTCAGCTGTTTACAGCAGTTTGAGGATTCCTGGCACCCTACTCTCAGGCTTGCACAGGGTCATAGAATTTTATAACTGGGACATCTTGATTTGCCTGAGAATGTGGGAGCTCTTGTGACATAGGACATCCAGTTTTAAGACTGGGACAGTTCCAGTCAAACCAAGATGAGTTGGTCATATTCTCAGGCTGGAAGCTTGGCCAAACCGTCAGAGATAAAAGCACAAAAGCTTCCAGACTTACTTGAGGCACTCTTATTATCTCTTCCTCTTTAAGTGTGTAGATGAACAAAGCAAGGGAGAGGGGAAATGACTTACCCAAGTCACACGGCTCCTTAGTAGACAGAGCAGGAAGTGGACAACAAATCTTGGGACTCTCCTGCCTTTTTTTTTTTCTTCCAATGAATGAAGCTGTGAAATTTAAGTCTATGAGCATATTATTGACCTCTTACTGTGTGAGCAGCTGGGTTGTGGGTTAGCAAAAACTCAGGAGAAATGTCCAGTAGAACCTTCCAAGATGGGGGAAATGCTCTAAATCTGTATACTATCCAATGTGGTAGTCACTAGCCATATGTGGCTAGTATGACTAAGAAAGTGAGTTTTTAACTTAATAGCCATATATAGCAAGTAGCTACTGTGTAGTACAGGTCTAACAGATATGATTAGTATTTCAGAGGCATTTTCTTTCTCTAAGAGAACAGATTCTATAGTGGGCTCACTCTTGAAGGTGAAAAAAATTTTTTTAAATAGAAGGACTACTATATATAAAATAAACAACAAAGACCTACTATATAGCACAGGGAATTATATTCAATATCTTATAATAATAACCTGTAATGAAAAAGAATTTGAAAAAGAATAGATGTGTATATGTAAATAATGAAACATTTTGCTCTATACCTGTAAAATGGAAAATCAACTACATTTTAGTGAAAAATTAAAAGCTAAAAAAGGAGAGGGGAAGATGGGAACAGAAAGGAAGTACCATTAACAGGTGGTATACAAGGTACCAGATTTCCCAGATGGTGCTAGTGTTAAAGAATCCACCTGCCAATGCAGGAGATAAAAGAGACTCAAGTTCAGTTCCTGGGTCAGTAAGATCCCCTGGAGAAGGAAATGGCAACCCATTCCAGTATTCTTGCCTGGAAAATTCCATGGACAGAGGAGCCTGGCAGACTAGAGTCCATGGGGTTGCAAAGAGTCGGACATGACTGATCGACTTCACTTTCACTTTTCACTTTCATGCATTGGAGAAGGAAATGGCAACCCACTCCAGTGTTCTTGACTGCAGAATCCCAGGGATGGTGGAGCCTTGTGGGCTGCCATCTATGGGGTCGCACAGAGTCAGACACGACTGACTCGACTTAGCAGCAGCAGCAACAAACTTCCAGGTGATTGTAATGCTGCTGGTTCAGGGACCACACTTTGGGCAGCAAAACCCTGCCTCTCTTAAAAAAACAAAACTTCCTTCCTTCCTTCCACTGTCAAGAAACATTTACTAGATACCTACAGAGAGGAGAAGACATTACAAGTTATATAAGAATTACAAAAGCTCTGAGAAAGAGTTTCCTTGACTTGAAAGAGGACATCCTCATCATGGAAGATTTGAGGGGCTCCTGCTCAGAGCTTCATCCAATAGCCAATCGGATAACAGTTTTGTCAGATGGTACACAACCAACCAGGAAAAGGTTTTGAATGAGAAGGGGAGAGGCACAGAGAATGCGTGCTTTCGAATGAGGTTGATTTGGAGAGGGATTCCAATTCTGCTTCTGACCAGCAGTGTGACCTATTGCAAACAGCCAGCATTCACCTCCCTGAGCCTCCATTCTCACCCTTGCCCTGTTGCAGAAACCAGTACTTGAGAAACCAAGCACCACACTCAGAGAGCTGGAGAACTCAGGTTGATTATGCCAGCGGGCCCAGAGAAGTTAACACTCCAAGCTCTGAGCCCCGAACAAAGGGATTACAGAGTTTTTATAGACAGACTGTAGTGGGCAACACTTGCTGTTAATAGGCTGGTTTAAGCTAAGGAGTTTTGCATGCACGGGAACAATGGTCAAGATGGGGAGGTGGATGCCTGATCTGGACAGGCATGATTAAGCAGGTTTGCAGGGGCTGGGTGATTGCAAAGAACAGGACAAGGGTGAGTGAGATAAACTCCTGTTCCCAGTATTGAAAGTCCCCACTTTCTGAGACTACGTGACCTATGTGATCTAGACTTTGCAAGGGGCAAGCTAACTTACAGAGGCAGAAGGAGAAGGAGGTTATGTAAAATTTTAACTTTTCCTTTTCAGCCCCTGGTGAAAGGAGGTTGCAATTCATGGGAATAGAGATGGTATAAGAGAAATCGTGTGTAAAGTGCTTGACCAAGTACATACTTAACAAATGATGGTTTCTTCCTACCCTCTCTCCCTCTTTCTCACCTGTCCTTTTTTCTTACCTCTTTTTGGGAAGGCTCTTCCAAAAGCAACTCTGAGCAGAAGAGACAATGATCAGGTTAGACCATCTAGACTGTATCCCAGTCGGCTACTTTCAGCTCTGAGCTTCAGCCAGGCTGGGAGTTCCATAGGGAAGGCCAGGAACCTTGTTACTTCTGCTTTGTACCTGGGAACCACCAGAGAAATGTCCTCTTCCCCATCTTTTCTCTGCATAGCTGAATAGATTGGAAACACTGGAGGGAGAGAGAGAGAGAGAGAGAGAGAGAAACAAGCCTAATCACTAAAATGTGTCTGAGCTGAAATCCAAATAAATTTAGTTTTAAAAAGTTAAGTATGTGATTTCCTTGACAGGAAGCAGAGTTCACGTGAAGGGCCCATGTTTTAAACGACGGTGATATCTTTGTTCTGTACCTCAGAAGAGTGTTAGAGGCAAGACTAGAATGTTAATCTGAGATGAGTGTAACTTTCTTCAGCAACCGTATCTGGGGAGGATTGCTGACCCAGCACTCACATCCAGCTGCTCATCTGCCCCACAAGCTTAGTGCTCAGGGCAAGGGGAGCCTCTTCACCAGGGTCCCTCAGACTCCCAGCCAACTGACTTGTCCTGTGAGTCATTCTAACACTCTAGGTTATCTATTTCCTGTCGGAGCCACCTACTGAACTGTAAGCTTCTGGGTTAGCTGTGTACGAAGCTTTCTGGTGGCTCAGTGGTTAAGAATTCACCTGCCAATGCAAGAGATGCTGGTTTGATCCCTGGGTGGGGAAGATCCCCTGGAGGAGGAAATGGCAACCCAGTCCAATATTCTTACCTGGGAAATCCCATGCACAGAGGAGCCTGGTGGGCTACAGTGCATGGGGTCACGAAAAAGTCAGACAGGACTTAGTGTCTAAACAGCATCACCATCCCTAGCTGCATTTGAAATGTACTTAAATTTCAATAAGCATTTGTCAAAAATGTGTTGATTTGTTCATTGTTTTGGTAATCCCTGTGGTGGTAGATTAGGCTTCCCAGGTGGCTCTAGAGGTAAAGAATTTGCTTACAAATACAGGTTTGATCCCTGGTTTGGAAAGATCCCCTGGGGGAGAAAATGGCAACCCACTCCAGTATTCTTGCTTGGGAGAATCCCATGAACAGAGGAGCCTGGAGGGCTAGAGTCCAAGGGGTCACAAAGATTCAGATACAACTGATGACTGAGAAGGCACACAGGAGGGCACATTGCAGTATTGATTCCAGTTCTTCAACCCACACTACCCTCTGTCTCTGCCATGGCTAAGTTCCTGCCATGTCCCTCCCCCACCACCCACCCCACCCAACACACACACACACACACACACACACACACACACACACACAGACTTTCTGATGCTGTAGGTCTGGGGTGACACCAGAAACATCTCAACTATAAAAAAAGAGCTTAAGAAAAATCTCCAAATCACGCATTCTTCTTTTTAATACCAAAGGAAAAAGGAAAGAAGATCTGTTCTGATAAGACTCCTATTTATTTTCCTTCTTTAACTGTGCAAAGAAGACTAGATTAAGATGAAAGCTGTAAAGAGACCACCCAGAAAGACAGCTGAGCTTTTATCCATTACTCAGCCTGCTTCTGATAAAGGATTACCCTGCAGCCTGTGAGTAGAAATGGTTTTTCTTCTCAGGCCCTGTTGGACCCAGATGCCCCTGGGTCTTTTCAGGGTCCAGAGTCTGCGTTGGGGTCTTTGAGATCCTGAGCTTCAGTGACTTTCCTCTCCTCCCTCCCTCCCTCCTTCCTTCCTTCTCTCCTGGCAGAGACAGTATCCTGTTGCTCTGAGCAAGCCCAAGAGAAAGGCCAGTGGCAAGTGACTGTGCTGGGAAGGAAGACAAATGAGTCCCTTTTCTGCAGGGCTCCTGGCATCCTGTGGGAGGAAGGAAAGGACAATGCTTTGAGGGAGCTGGCTCTGCTGACCCCCTCCTGGCGGGCTCTCCCCACCCCTTTCCGGTGCCTCGGGTTTGTCAGCCCCAAAGCCTGCACTTCCTGAGTAATCATTAGATGCACGCGTGAGGTATGTGGTTCCCCAGGCCCTGGGCAGATTCCTGGCCCAGCCTCAAGAAGCACAGTGCAGACAATCCTGGGCTGGGACCCTGAAACACAAGCGTCTTGGCTGCTTCTCTCTCCCTGCCGCCATGGCTACTGCCAGATCACTGCACATCCCTGGGCCTCCATTTGGCATGTTTAGAAGTGCCTTCTGTGTGCCTGAAATGGCCATCTGTATCAGCACTTCCTGAGCCTCGGGGGCACCAAAATCACGTGGGGGCTTTGGAGCCCGCCACCCTGAACGGGTCGATGCTGCAGTCTTGGCACACAGAGCAGACCTGGCATCACTGGAAATGGTCTGGGGTGATGCCAGACTGCCTGGAATGAAAGGACCATCCCTCTCTCTCCCAGCTCCTACCCAGCACTTTTCAATCTCTTTCTGACAAGTTGGTAGATAAGAGCTCAGTAGACATAGTGGTGGGCTTCCCCGGTGGCCTGGATGGTAAAGAATCCACTTGCCCTGCGGAAGACCTATGTTCAATCCCTGGGTTGGGAAGATGCCCTGGAGAAGGGAATGGCAACCCACTCCAGTATTCTTGCCTGGACAATCCGCATGGACAGAGGAGCCTGGTGGGCTATATCCATCCGGTCACAAAGAGTTACATGTGACTAAGCACAGGCATGGTGATAATAATAGAAGCAGTAAGGAGCAGCAGTTAAGAGAGCTTCCCTCAGAGACAGATTCCCAGCAACCAACACACAAAGCCACCACCTGATCCACAGCCTTGGGAAGAACTCTATTCATCTACATAACAGAAACAATAATAACAAGAACAACTTCCTAGGACTATTGTGAGAGTTGAGTTGATATGTTCAAAGCCCTTAAAATAGTATGTGGCAAATTGTAAATACTATATAGGTACTGTGCGTGACTGTTTGCAACCCCATGGACTGTAGCCTGTCAAGCTCCTCTGTCCATGGGATTTTTCAGGCAAGAGTACTGGAGTGGGTTGCTATTTCCTTCTCCAGGGGATCTTCCTGAGCCAGAGATCAAACACACATCTCCTAGATCTCCTGCATTGCACACAGATTCTTTACTGATGAAGCATATGTAAGTGTTAACTAATATTATTATTATCCTAGAAGTTCACAACTATATTCCTCCTTTATTGAATATATAATAAGGAGTATCTTTTCTGCACCTAATGTCAGGCCAAGCCGTGGTATTTAGGAATGAATAAAACGAGTTTTCTTGCCCTCGAGAAGCTTTCAGGTTAATAAAGACGTGTAAACTCATAAAGAGCTGACTATAATATAATTTTGTCACAGGCTGGGTCCCCAGAGAAGTAGACTCGGAAGGTGTTGAGCACACAGGATGCTTTTAGGGAGTGCCTTGGGATTAACACCCATGGAAGTGGGCAAGGTCAGAAGCAGGACTGGCAGAGTGAGAAGGCACTCCTACATTGTCCAAAGTTAGGTCCGGATGGCTGAATCTTTTTACAGCCCTGGGTTAATCAGTCATTGGATGTGGGCTGCCCCAGAAACGGCTGACCTTGGGGAGGTGGCTCTCCCCACTAAAGCATCTCTGAGGGCTGTCTGCTAATAGCACTTTCAGCAGGTGGGGTCATTAATTACAAGTTCTTCATTGAAGGGGGTCTGATTGGTCAACATAGCATCCACCCAGATATAGAAGGGTAATTCTGATGAGATAACAGAAAGTACAGATGAGTGCTTTAGAGGATGAGTAGTTAATAATATATTTTAAACCCCTCAGATTTCTATGGCATTTAATAGTTTTTCAAAGCATCCTCCCATACAAAAGCTTACTCATGATTTTCATTCTGGGTTCTGCAGGCAGGCTAGGAAGATATGTACTAAAGGAAAAAGCACTGGATCTGGAGGCAGAGAAGACACTGAATCCCAGCTCTGCCACTGCTTAGCTGGGAGTCCCTCAGCAAGCTGCTCATGTTTCTTGGGTCTAGTCTCTGGAAAGGAAATGATCATATACAATTCACTGTAAGGGTTCAATTAACGGGTAGATGGAAAAGAGTGTCTGGACATAGTTAGAACTCAAAAGAGTAACAATACCAACACAACTTCAGAAAAAGCAACAACAATAAAAATTATCTTCCCCATTTTATAAACAAAAGTATTGAGACCCCTAAAGGTAAGATTCACCCCTAAGAACTCACAGTGGACTCTGTGTGGATCCAAGACTATTCTACTCAGTATAAGCCTACTGAGTTCAGTGCTATGTAACACTACAGCTTTCATCTTACCTATAGAACCTATAGAAGTAACACACCTTTGAAGGGTCAATCCAGATGTTCTGTTTATAGTTAACATTAGAAGGAATCTTAGAAATTAGTTTCTTGCAACACTGAGAAATTCAGGGCTCCATGTGGCCTCGCCTCTACATGGAGTAGACTATCAAGAAGCCAAGCCCAGCAGTAACCAAGGACAAACTCCTATGTATATATATGTCTTGGGAACTTCAAGGAAGACCAATTCTCAGCAATGCTTCTGGAGAAATCTTTCCTCCCTAACTGATTGCTTTGTACTATTGCTCTAAAACCACACATTCAGCAAATACACTGGCAATATCACTCAGATTTTAGCCTTCAAGGTTTTACTTTCTTTTCTCGTTCTCCTCTTCAACTCTTTATTGCACAGATCACTCAGTTTCTCTTTCCTTCTGCCTTTCAGTCTCTGTTTCTTCTACATTTCCTGGATTCAGCCTCACATAATTCAAGGACCCGCATTAGCAAAGATAGAGCTTCCCATGGGTGAACTTGGGTCTGTGAAGGAGGGGAAGGAGGAGGGTGGGGGAAAGGGCAGTATGCAAAACTGTTAACAGCTTATGCAGTCTAGGGACCCAAGGGTCAGAATGCTTAGGTCAAAGAACTGGATTCAGGTCTGGGCCACTCCCTGCTGTGCAATGGCAAGAGGTTGCTGACTCAGGGGGTAAGAGATGGTCCTGGGGGCTGTCTGCGATGGCTGAGGTAACCAACGGAAGGGGTCAGGGCAGCAGCAGCTTATGAATGGGTGGGAAAACATTTCAGTAGTTGCTATTTGAACAACTAATATAGGCTTACAAGTAAGTTACAAACTGTATCTCCCAAGTCAAGACACATCTGTGTGGGACAGTCAGTGCATTTGACTACTTCCATCTTTGGCTCGCTAGTCTCCTGGTGTCCTAGGAGAGCCTTCTGATCTTCAGATACCTTCTTCATAGGGTTCTTAGGAGGATTTAAATAAGTTAACATATAATAAAAATGCTTAAAGAAGTACCTGGCAATGGAAGTGCCCTGTAAATATTATCCATCATTAGCAAGTAGAGTTTTACAGACATTTCTTATTTAATTTCACAATAATATAAGGTGGGAACTATTATCCCCATTTTACCAACAATAAAACTGAGACTCAGAGTATTTAAGTAGTTTGCTGAGGTTCACACCAAGAGTAAGTTACAGAGCATGAATTTAAGCCCCAGATTGAGGGACTCCAGATTGATCATCACTCCACCTACTGTCTCTGGCTCCTTCCCTCTGACTCTGGTTCCCAAAGTTTGTGGACTTAGGTAACTACATGCCCCAGGCTGTTCTACTAAAGATTTAAGCATTCACGCTGAATCAATGCACACTATGGATCTCCTAGATTCCACTTCCCTCTGCATTCCAAGGGGCCAGAGGTCAAAGCTGGCAAGTCCAAGTCCTCTAACATCCCGTCTTCTGGAATGGATGTGACCATGCAATGTTTAGTCTATTGTTTGTTTCCAGCAAGTCTTCATTTCAGGCTGTTTTACTAGAGGATTATGACTCAGGAATCCAGAACAACTGGCTTTTCCAAAGCATTCTTGATTATGTCTTTGGCATTTATTCATGCTGAGAAATTTTATCATGTCACCTCTCTGATGCAACTAAAAATGTTCAATGTCCTGGTGGCTGGAGTTAAGTGATAGGCTTAACTCAGAGGTGCTGTTTGCAAAGTACACGCAGCACCTTCTCAACCCCCCAAAATGTGTTTTGAATTTGAGAACTGTTTGCAATGACTATATTGAACATTCAAAACTATTCATGATAGTTATGTTTATTGTAAATTTATGGCTTTGGAGGTATGTTGCAACAGAGTCTGGGGCCTAGCCATTGACTCTTGGGAGATGACTCCCAGCTTCATTACTTACTAGATGTGTAACCTGAGGCAAATAACTTCATCTATTGAGGTCTCAGTCTCCTCATCTTTAAAAAGAAAATAATAATAATATTATGATATTTCATAATGCTATTGTGAGGCTTAATAAGCAAGTGCATGTTACATGCCTCAACAAGGTTAGACGTGCTATTAGCTCAGGGGCTCAGTGGTAAAGAATCTGCCTACCAGTGCAGGAGATGTGGGTTTGATCTCTGGACTGGGAAGATCCCCTGGAGAATGAAATGGCAACCCACTCCTGTACTCTTGCTTGGAAAATCCCCATGGACAGAGGGGCCTGGAGGGCTACTGTCCAGGGGGTCACAAAGAGCCAGACAAGATTTAGCAACTGAACAACAGCTATTGACTCATTATTCATAGCTAACAGCCCTGATTTTTCTAGAGATTTAACAAATTTGGGTAAAAGCAATTAGTATAATTCATGGCATGTGTCTTAACAGGTCTTAGTAACTGTTTGAATGTGGGAGCTTACACTCAGGTGCCTGGGTGGATATTCATGCCATTCACAAATACTGAGAACAGGAGCAGAAAAGAAGCAGGTCTCAGGAGACAGTGCTGAATTCCGATTGGGGCACACTAGAAGAGTGATGCCCAGGGAACAATCACCAGGCAGAGATGTTGTCTCAGTTTAGACTGCTTTAACAGCTACCGTAGAGTGAGTGACTTAAAGCAAACATCTATTTCTCAGAGTTCTGGAACCTGGGAAGTCCAAGATGAAGGTGCCAGCAGATTCTGTGCCTATGAGAGCCCATTTCCTCATTCATAGTTAGCTATTCTCTTTCACTGTGTCCTTAAATGACAGAAAAAAAAAAACAAAACAAAACAGAGATCTCTCTGGGGTCTCTTTTATAAGGGCATGAATCCCATTCATGAGGACTCCAGCCTCATGACCTAATCAAATCCCAAAGGCCTTACCCCTTCAATACCATCACATTGAAGGGGAATTTTTCAACTAACGCATTTGAGAGGCAGAAACATTCAGTCCATAACAGATGTCCAGTAACCCCCTGGAGCTATTCTGTGTCCTTATAGATAAGGATGTGAGAATCATTAGCAGGTAGGTATTTAGAACCAGAAATAGCTGAGGTTTCTCAAGAGGTTTGTGAGGTGTGGAGGCCTGTGGATAGAATCTTGGTGAGCCCTGATATTTATGGGGCTAGCAGGGACGTGGTGCATATACAGGAGGCTGATAAGGAAGGAACAAAGAGTGAGGGGTAGAGAAAAATAGAGCAAGGAGTCCAGAAAAGGCCATGGCCTTGGGTATCTTACAAGTGTGGACTTGAGGCCAGGTTCTGCCATTTAAGAGCTCTGTGAGTTTGAACACCTCGCTGAAACCTCTGAGCTTCTCTTTCCTCTTCAGTGAAATGGAACAATAGCATCTCGCTCATAGGAATGTAGTGAAGACGGGATGCTGAGCCAGTAAGGTGTGAAAGGAAGCATCCTTCACTTATCTGTTGTGGCTTAGTTGCTAAGTTGTGTCCCCAAGGACTGTAGCCCACCAGGCTCCTCTGTCCATGGGATTTCCCAGGCAAGAATACTGGAGTGGGTTGCCATTTCCTTCTCCAGGGAATCTTCCCACTGCAGGGATAAAACCCACGTCTCCGGCATTGGCAGGTGAATTCTTTACCACTGAGCCACCAGGGAAGCCCCTCTTCACTTATTTGCCTGCTCGTATCTCTCATAGCTCCTCCGCAGGTCAGAACCCCATCAAACTCCTGACTACCTACCCAGATGTAAGCCCAACAGGAGCCTCACCCACTCTGGGTCCAGAGTGCCCAGCAGAGGGCCAGGCAGCAATCTACTTGCTGGGACAGGGAAGTGAAGCAGTGGCCAAGCCTGGCTCTTGTGGGGTTCACTTTCTAGTGCGGGAGACAGACAATAAGCAGGAGCATCCAGACTGACAGAGGCTGTGGAGGCAGCCTCAATGTGTAATGGGGCAGAGAGTGGGCTGGGGCTGGAGGGGAGCAGTAGATTGGGGTCAGGAAAGGTCTTACGGAGGGGGTGGCTTTTCAGCTCAGAGAGGCAGCTGTGTGAGGATCAGGAGGCAAAGCACTTCCAGCCCTGAGACCCACAAGCACAAAGGTGCCGAGGTGCTAACAAATGTGGCCTGTGTGAGGAGAAGGAAGGCCTGTAGGGCTAGACTCAAGGAGGAGGAAGGGACACAGGAAATGCAATTACAGATTAAAAACAAACAAAAGAATTTAATAATTAGAAAAAGAACGCCTTATGCAGCAACATGGATGAACCTAGAGATGATTGTAATAAGTGAAGTAAATCATAAAAAGACAAATATCATATATCACTTACCTGTGGACTCTAAAGACATGATACAAATGAACTTATTTACAAAACAGAAACAAATTCATAGACACAGAAAACAAACATAGTTATCAAACGGGAAGGGAGGAAAGGATAAATTAGGAGTCTGGGGTTAACAGATACATACCACTGTATATAAAATACATAAAAAATAAGGACCTACTGAACAGCACAGGGAACTATATTCAATATCTTGTAATAACCTACAAAGGAAAAAGAAGCTGGAAAAGTGTATATATATATATATAAATATATATATAGATCTGAATCACTTTGGTCTACACCCAACACTAACACAACTTTGTAAATCAACTATACTTCAAAAAAAAAAAAGAGAGAGAGAGGGAGAGAAGATTGCAGAGAGAGGCAGGACCTTTTCTTAAGCATTTATTTATTTATTTGGCTGTGCCGGGTCTTAGCTGTGGCACGAGGGATCTTTAGTTTTGGCATGTGAATGCTTGGTTGCAGTTTGTGGGATCTACTTCCTTGACCAGGGATCAAACCCAGGCTCCTTGCATTGGGAGCACAGAGTCTTAACCACTGGACCATGAGTGCAATGGGTCCTCAATTTCTTCGCTCACTGCCCCTCTTCTGATGGTCTGCCCGCCCCGGGAGTGACCCGAGGGCCACTGTCACACACTGTGAGCCCTCTCCACGGACTCGACCTCAAGTGCCCTCACAGTGGACAGGCTCTGTGGCTCTGTGCTGACAGCCATGGTGTCACTCCCTTGGCCCACAGGCTGTCTGGCATTAAGGACCCAGGCCTGCGACAGAGGGAAACATTGCCTTTGAAGTGTATTTCACTCTAAGGATAGAAGGAAGAAAAGAGACTTTTCCCCCCAAGTCTTTATTTGGAAAATTTGAAATTTACAGAAAAGCTACAAGAATAGTACAATGAGCATATGCCCTTCCAGTAGCCCCACCAAGTGTTCATATTTGACAACATTCATTTTCTCTCTCCCTCTCTCTCCACTCTCTCTCCTTCTTTCCTATGTGTTTATCCATTTTAACTTCTTTTGCAGAACCGTTTGAATATTAGTTGCAGAAATCATAATTGTTGTTCAGTTGGCTCAGTCATGTCCAACTCTTCTGTGACCCCATGGACTGTAGCCTGCCAGGCTCCTCTGTCCATGGGATTTTCCAGACAGTTTGACTCAAATACTTTAGCATAGATCTCCTAAGAAGAAGGAAATGGGAATATTCTCCTACACAACCACAATTTTTACACTCAGGTAACTTACATGATCTGATACTATTGTATAATACAAAGTCATAATAACAATATAATATACAGTCACATCTAGGATCCAATCAAGGATCACACATTTTAACCATCATGTTTTGTTAGAATCTCTTTCTATCTAGAATAATTTCCAAGTGTTTCTTTTTATTTTAGACTTTTTTTAAGGCTTTCATGCTAGTGAAAAATCTGAAGAGCCTAGGCCAGTCAGGCAAAATGTTTGTGTGAATTTGCCTGATTATTTCTTCTTAATTAGATTCAGGTGGATCAGTTTTGTCATGAATACTGAATCCTTCCAGGTGACTCACGTCAGGGGCCATAGGATGTCCTGTCACTGGTGACACTTGCGTTGATCATCTGGTCAGTGGTCTCTCCCAACCTCTCCACTGTGAAGAGCGCTTTGTAGCTGATTAGTAACCTACTGAGTGGTACTTTCAGACTGTGAATACCTTGTTCCCCATTTTTTCACCAAGTGGTTTTAACCATTTAACCATCATTCCAGGATGAATCTCATTTGAGTCCAGTATTATCGTGGTTGAAAAACGGTGATTTTCTCTGTTTAGCTTTCCTGTTACATGTCTTAAATGTTAATCTTTAGTGAGGAAGAGGCTTTCTCACCACTCACCTCCAGGACTTATCCACTCCTGACATTCTTGGTGCTAGGGTTACGATGTCCAAGGTTCAAATTTCATTCAAAGTCTAGCTCTGGGAAAGGTGATGCAACTTATTTAATAATTCTACTAAGGCTGGGGGAGAGGTCATTCCTCAAAGAAAACTTGGGTGTGATCATTAAAAGTGGGAAAAATGGAGGCCAGGCAGGCAAAAACAACAGCTACTCATATGGCGGGCTTCTCTTGTGGCTCTGCAATAAAGAATCTGCTTGCCAGTGCAGGAGATGTGGGTTTGGTCCCCGGGTTGGGAAGATCCCCTGAAGCAGGAAATGGCAACCTGCTCCAGTATTCTTGTCTAGGAAATCCTATGAACAGAGGAGCCCGTGAGCTACAGTCCATGGGATGACAAGGAGTCAGACATGACTTAGCAACTAATCAACAACAGCAACTCATTACGGCAAAGAGTTAATATTGATGGGACTTCTTCCCGTGGGGACTTTGGGGACTGCTAGTCGTCAAAACAGCAGTGGATTAAAAAGAGAAAAAAATCTTAGGTCAACACATCAGTAAGCTATTCAGAACTGGTTGGGGCTCATACTGGCCCAGACTCCTATCCTAGGCTTCACAAAGTGTGACCTTCGTTCCCATGGTTTCCTCTGAGTTCCCAATAGCTCCTCTAGATTGAGTTTTCACCACTGTATCTCAACCAAAGGCATGAAAATAGTAGAAGGAAGTCATACTTTTACCCTGCAGGGATATTTCTCAGAAATTGGACATGTCATTTCTGCTGGCATTCTGCTAGGCAGAGTTTACTCCTATGTCTGTGCCTTGCTGTAATGAAAACAGGGGAAATGCGGTCTTGGGTCCAGACAGTCAATTGCTCAGCGAAGAACCGGGGGTTCTATTACAATAGAGGGAGGAGAAAACCAAACTAAAAACAATTAGCCTCTTCAACGGACCCCACAAGGTACATGCTCATTCTAAACAGGAGAAAAAACAAAGCTCAGGGAAATTCAACAACCTGGTAAAGGTTGCACAGACAATAAAGTATTGTGTGCTTGATGCCAAACAACACTATGCTATGATTCTGATTTTATCCCGTTTGACCCACTCTCCAACTCTCTGTACTGGTATGCTGCTGCCAAGTCGCTTCAGTCGTGTCCGACTCTGTGTGACCCCATGGACTGCAGCCTACCAGGCTTCTGTGTCCATGGGATTCTCCAGGCAAGAACACTGGAGTGGGTTGCCATTTCCTTCTCCACTGTATTGGTATAGATTTGCTAAATTGCCTTCTTGGTGGAGTGAGTTGCAGCCTCATGACATGGTGACTCTAGTGATAGCAGGTCTTTCTTAGTAATGTGCTGTTCATTCCTGGCCAATGTTCCCTAGACAACCAGACCAGTGTGGAGAGCTGAAAACCTGATTACCTACGTGGCAGTGACAAGAGATGCAGATGGAAAATAGAATGGCAGTGGGTGTGTGTTGGAAAATACCCCAGCCTGGGAGCCTGGATACCAAGTCTCAGCTCAGTCTCCAGTCTCAGCTCAGCCACTCATTAACTGTGTTATCCTGGTTCAATCATGACCCACTGTCCCTCAGCTTCCTCCTCCACGTGTTCCTTCTAGCTCTCTCTTTTATTTTAGGTAATATCTGTTTGCAGGATGACTCAAACTGGGATCTGAATTCTAAAACTAAAAAGCCTCTACTTCCCTATGTGGTGCAATTTTAGAATCTGTTGGATTGCAAGACCATGCTTGCTAATTGGGTTTGCATTTTGATTTTTAGAAAATCTCATAGGATTAATGGGAAATGCTCATTAACAAGAAGCTCTTTGAGAGCAGGAATTAAGTTTGATTTTTCTCACGGTTATATCCCCAGCAACTGTTAAAGCCCCTGGTAGATGGTGAGCTCTGCAGTATTGACTGACTTATTGACCGACCTAGACAATGTCTTTGCTAGAAAGACACATGTGATCAATTATTCCCCTCCTGGCTCCTCAAGAGCAAGCCTGAGCTTCAAGGGAAGAGTAAGGAAATTAGGATTTACACAGCACTTATTGTCAATTTACCTCATTTGCTTTTCACAATAACTCTTCAAGAAAGCTGTAATAATCCTTTTTTCATGGATGAACAATCTGAGATTCAGAAGGATGAAGTGACTTCTTAAAAACAACTTAAATTTTGACAAGAAATGATCAGAAATTATATCAAGAAAACTATGAAACATATCTGAAAGACACAAAAGTAGACTTGAACAGCATTTATGCCATCTGCTGTCACTCAAACAATTGACAAGGCCATCCCAAAGTCAAGGGCAGAGGAAGGAGACTCCACCTTTTGCTGAGAGAAGCATCATATAATTTATGGCCACGATAGCCTATCACAAACATGCACAGGTGAAAAAGAGTGGGGCACATCTCTGTGGATGGATATGTGTGACTTCCAGGGAAAAAGCAAAGTGCAAAAGTATAGATTTTGCATAAGAAAGATGCAGAAATAGGGGAAACAGAAGCATATCTTTCTGCTTACTTTTGCAAAAAGAAATAAAGGAATAATAAAACAGAGAGCAATCAAGTTGTTTACCCACCAGGACTTGAGGGAGTGAGGTAAAAAGAATTAGGAGGAAGAACATATCTTTTGGTAGAGTTTTGTCTTAGAAAGCATGTTAATGTTTTCAATGTTCAAAAAGTAAAATTAAATCAAGAAGGAAAAATTTACATTTGTATACAAATAGAAATAAATATACCAGTAATTACTTCAGTTCCTGGAGGGAAAAAACTGCTATAAAAGACATTGAAAACATTGAAATACAGACTGTATATAAACTTAATATATTAATGTTAAAGTTCCAGAAATTGTACTGAGGTTACATTAAGAAACTATCCTTCGGTAGTACACATGAAAGTCCTAAGAGGTGTGATCTACACAGCATGATACATGTAATCTATTCTCAAGTAGCTCCAAAAATAAATTCATATTATTATATAATATCATAGTTTGTCCCCCAAAATTTTAGTGCAGTTTTAAGCTGCAATAACTTTAGAAGTATAAATGCTAAAAAGTTACAAGCAGTGGCACTTCAATGTTTACTTATATTTCTTTTACTTTTATGATTTTTGAACATTTTGCTTTAATTTTTTGGTTTCAGAACATTTTTGTCTCTGAATGTAATTTTTTGTGGCCAATGAATGTTTGTCCTCTTCAACCAGAGAGGGATTAAAGTAAAAAATTAAAAGAGAGAAAAAGAACAAGATAGGAAACGTGGCACAATGTTAAAAATTGCTGAATCTGAGCAAAGACTTCCCTGTAACACTCTTGCAACTTCTCTGTAAGTTCGAAATTATTTCAAAATTTTAAAAACTTTTTTAAAAAAAGATGATACAGTTGGTAAGTGATATATCCACTTTTCCTTCCTGGGGCTGTCCGATGTCAAAGCTCAAGTTCATTCTTCACGGTGCTGCCTTTCACAGTGAGTAGGAGGGATGGATTTGCACTGACCCATTCGCATTCTCTAATCACTGGGACCAAGCAGGACCATGGCTACCACTGGCCAGGACTGGGCGGTCAGCCTGCAGCCATGGAGCAGAGGAGGCGAAGAGCTCCCACTGCCCTTGTCTTTGAAGGAATCACTCTTTAATCACCAGAGCTAACCAACTCCAGACTTTTCCCTGCAGAGAACCGTGTAATAGGCATGTAAAAGCAATGAAGGGAATTGCTTTGGAAACTTGTGTAAATAACTCTTTGGGCAGGAGAAAGATTGCCAACACCTGCTTTTTGTTTTCTGGTATTTATTAGAGCCACCCTGTGAGGGACCTCTAAGCTTCCTGGATCTTATTCATTTATCTGAGTTCATTCTTGGTTCAGGGTCAGCATTGTTGGGAGTGTAGAAAAAGTTGGCAAGGATCAGAGGAGGGTCACTGACTCTGAGCTTTCAGTAAGTGAACATGGTTCAGAAGTCCCCACATTGACAGTAACGGTCTTTGGGCCAAATCTGATTGTTCACCATGCTTTTCCTAACCTATTACTTCCTACTCCATTCCTCTCACAGTCACTTCTTAATTTATCCATTCATTCATTTACACATTCACTTATCCAATCATAAGTAATTAGGCTCATATCATGACAGACATTGTCCTCGATGCTGAGACTACAGTGGTGAATCAGGTACGTGCCCTCAGGAAGAGAAAGGGACAGACAGTTTAGTACAAGAGCAGCGCTGTGACAAGTATAAATAGAGATTGGCCTATAAATAGGCCAATCAGGAGGAGTCTCTGGAAATGAGTCTGGAAAATGGTGGGAATGATGAGTTAGGCAGAGGACGAGCATGAATAAAGGCAGGAGAACTTCACCTCTTGCTGCTCAAGTGTGGTCCATCTATCAGCTGAATCAGCATCACCTGGAGCTTATTAGAAATGTGGACTCTTGGGTCCCACCCTAGATCTCCTGAATCAGATTCTGCATATTAACAAGGTCCTCAGGGAAGTCCTATGCGCATTGATGTTTGTGAAGCACTGTTTAAACACCATTTCTTGTGGAAATTACCAGTGGTTGCTAGGCATCCACTTAGTCCATCTTAGTCCAGAATGCCCTAACTTACTTCAAACCCCAACATCCTCAGCCATCTTATGGTTTCTGAGAAATGAGAAGTTCCTTCGCTGGAAGAGTTGCTATGTCTAGCTTGCTTCTAGCTATAACACTGGCTGTACTTTTGGAATCCATAATTCCACTCTGAGGACACTAGCCCAAAGGAAAAAAAAAATCCAAAAGAAAATCGTCATTTATACTCAGATGTAAAATGTTTACAGCCATGTCATCTTCAATCATAGACCATCAAAAGAGAAACAAACCAAATGCCTAGCAATGGCACAGGAGTCAGGGGTGGGGAGCTGGGTGTTTCCTAAACACATGTGGGGGTAGCCAGAGCTGCCTCTGGGGACACGTCAGGATGTCCTTGAATGTGTCTTGGCTTAAAAGTCAGGAAACCTGGGTCTACTTTTCCTTCTGCCCCTTTGAACTGGACCCCCCTTGAGTAAGCCCATTCCCGACAGAGGGCTTCAGGTTCTTGGGCGATCTTTATACTGTGACATTCAATCTGTGCTCCTTGGTGCCCCACATCCTCCCTGCCTGTCACCCAGGGAGGCGAGGCCATATCACAGCTATGAGCGGAGCCAGCAAACACTGCAGGGAGAGAGAGAAAAGAACGTGTATTGAACTCCTAGTCTGAGTAGATTCTGTGAAACCCATAAAGGCTAATGTTTATTCCACGCTTGCTGTTTGCCAGACTCTGTTTTAAGTGCTTTACACGAATTAATTCACTTAATACTCATAACAACACTATAAAGTCAAAATGATTATCACCCCTATTTTCCAGGTAAGATTTAGGAACGGCCTCAGGACACTCTCTTAGACGTAGCAGGGCCAGGAGTTGAACTCGTTGAGATCTGTCTCAAGAGCTTACACATGTAACCCCTGGCCCAGTGGTGATCCCCAGACCAGCAGCATAAGCATCACTTGGCAGTGTGCAGGAAACCCATATTATCCAGATCCATGGATTCAGAAACTGGGGGCCAGAGCCCAGAAATCTCAGTTTCAACAGGTTCCCCATTGACCTACATGACTCAGATGCAAGATACATTTCTTGAACCACTGCTCTAGCCATTTGCTGATTTTAGTATCCATAACAATCCCTAGAAATAGGTATAATGAGCTCCATTACATCACCGTGGCAACTGAGGGTCACATGCTCATGGTCCACCAGCCAGAAAACTGCAGAGTCAGGATTTGAGCCCAAGCCACTGAGGCCTCAACACCAGCTCTTTCCACTATACCATGCAATGCCTTCAGTGCCTCTGCAAATATCAGTTTACCTGAAGGTAGAGAAGACCAAGGAAAGGCAGAGGAAGGCACTGGTTCTAATGGTGTGGGGGTGGGGGTGGGCTGGGGGGCGTGGTTTCAGGAGAGTGGGGAAAGGGGATGCATGTGGGAAAACGAGCCAGACCTCCTCTCTTTGCCCACTGTGCCCCTGGGGCACTGGTGGCTGTTTACTTCTGCCTGGTTGGCCAATCCTGTATGTGCCCGACTGCTGATTTTCCTGGGCCCCACGGCACAGGACCTATTTTTAGCTCAGCCCTGATGGGACACGTTTGCCCAGTGTTGCCAAATCACAAGAACAATCACACCCTGGTAGCAGGCAGGCTCGGCCTGGCTCACAGACCACACAGGGCTGCCTGGGCATGCTCCCAGCCTCCACCCAGATGCTGCTTCCACCTGGACTAGCTCTAGGTGGGGAGAAAGGGATTCCAGGGGAATCCAGGCCATGGCACATCCTTTCTCCCATCCCAGGAGGCTGTTGCTGATGAGGATCTCAAAAATCAGAGGCTCAGAGGGGCACTGTGACTTATCCCCAGTACCCCAACTAGTTGGCGGTGAGGTGGGAATTCAAAGCCAGGCTTCCTTACTCCTTTTCCCCCCACAATGTAGATAATCTTTGTGTTCTCCAATATGTTTGTGTATTTGTGTTCTATTTGCTTCTGCTAACAACAACAACAACAAATCAGCCCAAGGAATGCCAAAGCCCATCCTAACAGATGGAACATCCCAGGAGGCACTGTGGGAAGAGAGAGAGCAAACCAGTGAACATAGGAAGCAGTTTTCTATGGATGGCAATAGTAATCCAGGGAAACAGCTCAGGAGACCAAATGCTGTGGCTCCTGGTCACAACTGAGGGTGGTATTTTTATGCAAATTTCCCCCAAAACTGCTAAGAGATTCTTCCTCTTTGTTATCTAGTATCTCATCACAACTCACTGAAGAAGAGAAAAAAGCCAGAGATGTTTTATTATTAATCATCAAGATGTTTGCAGTGATACTGACTGCTATATTTGGTGTCAGGCTGTTTTGCATTCATTAGCTCATTTAAACCTCACAATAACCTCATGAGCCTTATATTACAAATAGAGAAATGAAGTCTCAAATAGCATAAGTCATTCGCTCCAGGTCACATAGCTAGTAAGCATCAGAATATCAGAGCCAGGCCTAGAGACAGCCAAGCATGTCAGCTTCACCATATGCCACACACACTCTAGAAAATTGGAGATTGGTTGGAAAAACAGAGGACAAACAGACAAGAAAGTGCCTTCACATAGCAAATGGGCTGTTCTGTAGCATGAGGAATAAGCAAGATTATCTCCTAGCTGAATCGGTGCTCTTAGGTGAAAGGATATGTTGTTGTTGTTTAGTCACTAAGTTGTATCTGGCTCTTTGCAACTCCATGGACTGTAGCTCCCCAGGCTCCGCTGTCCATGGAATTCTCCAGGCATGGAGTGGGTTGTCGTTTCCTTCTCTAGGGGATCTTCCCGACCCAGGAATTGAAACCTCGTCTCCTGCACTGCAGGCAGATTCTGGATTCTTTACCGCTGCGCCACTGGGTGAAAGTTACCAGGATGCAAATATTATTAATATAAGAAGGGAGCCCTGTGCCTCGTTGAGTAAGCAGCCTCAGATGTAGCTCCTGAGTCTGGAGGTGTGCCAGTAGGAGCTGAAGATGGTGTGTTTAGGACAGATTAGAAGAGAAGACTAGAGTCAACCCCTCACAGCTAGGAGATTCCACAGTGTGTGAATACACCAGCGTCTGCAAGGCAGATATCACACTCAGTACTGTCCCCCTGATGACCCAGAACAGACCTGCTAGTTCAGTGTGAGGATGTGCGCTGGGGCATGGCATTACCAGAGATGCAGCCGATTTCCTCTGCATGGGCCTCAGAATGTGCCCTCTGCTCTCTCTTGGCTACTCTAGCAGGTCTGGACTCCAGCAAATGGTGACCCCGCACAAAGTCCTCATTTCCCAGTGTCTCTGGTTCCTAAATATGGCAATGTGGCTAAGGTCTGGTTAATCAAAAGTAAATGGAGCTGAAGCATGCAAATTTCAGGAAGTGTCTCTTCTGCCACTCTCCTGCCTGAAAAACAGATCTAATGACTCAGACTTGAGCAGCCTTCATGAATCACAAGGCGGATGCTATCAACTGAGGATGGCAGAGCAGTAAGACAGCAAGAGCCTGGGTCTGACAATCAGGGGGCAGCTGCTCACGTAACCAGAGAGAGAAAGAAAGTTTACCGTTACTTCTGGATTTCCCTTACTCCCAGCAGAATCCAATTCTAATTGTTACAGAGTTGAAAAAGTTCAAAATTCTAAAACAACCACACGAGGAAATGATTGTAAAAGTAAATCTGGAAGGGTTATTATGATGCAAATAATCATAGAAGAGGAGAAAAGAAGACAAAGAAGAGAGTAAGAAAAAGAAGAAGGGGAAGAATAAGAAGGAGAAAGGAGGTGGGAGTGAGAGAGGAGGAGGAGGGGTGGAGGAGGAGGAAGAATGAACGGGGAGAGGGATGAGTGGGGGAGAGGAGGAGAAGAAGGCAACAACAATAAAAATGACAATGATGATAATGGCAGGAATGTGTCCTGTTTACAACCAGGCTACACTATTCCTGATGCCAAGATAGAAAGAACTCTATGTTCCAATGGCCATCATCCTAGTTCCTATGCCCATCGCATCTTGGATGAATCATTGGATCGGCTTTGCATTTAGCATCTGTCTCCAGTCTCTCCTTGACGCTCTTCCATCCATCCTTCAGACTATTATCCTAGACATCAACATCACTCCCCTGCCTCCAATCCTTCCAGGCCTCCCTTTGTGTTTCAGACTATATATGAGCACCTTAGCTTGACATGTGCCAAAAGTCTACCATCCCTGCCTTATACCCACTCCACACCCCATGCCCCTCCTCACCTTCCATTTCAGGAAGAGGAAATTAGTCACAGTCCCCCAAATGACCCTGCTAAATTCCTGCCTCTGTCTCTTTGCTTGCACTGGCTTCTCCACCTGGAATACCCTTCTCTCTCATCTCTGAGGGCCAACACCTCATCTGTCCTTGTTCCTGATCAAATGCCCCCTTCTCCATCAATAATCTGTAACTCGTTTTGCTCCAGCTCTGATCAGTCTCAAATGCTCATGCATTTTCTGCTACACAGGCTACCTCCTTCAACCACAGCCTGTCTATGGCAAGAGGACTCAACAACAGAAGGAAAAGGTGGAAGAGGAAGGGGAGGAGGGCAGGCATCTCTCTCTGGCATAGTCTGGCCTTTTCTGTCTCTTCATTCCTAAGATGTTCTAGGCCAGGTGAATTAAATGACACATCCTGAGATTCTCTGCCTCTGAGATTTTATATTGCTGTGGCCTCCATCTGTAATCTTCTTTCCCCCTTTAAAGACCCTCTCATTTCTCAAGGCTCCACTCTAGTTTACTTCTCCAGGAGCCTTCCTGATGCTCTGAGTCATCTTTCCCTTTTCTGAACCACCTCCAAACTCAAACAACATCCATCACTCTCCTTCCTCCACTTCACAGAGCTGAGTTCTTAAACCTGCTGGATAGGGCATGGAGCTGTGAAATTAGATGTGTCATTGGACAAGAAAGTAACCTTGTTCAGCCTTAGCTTCCCTTTCTATAAAAAAATGCGGGTCCTAACTCCTGCCGCACAGTGTAGTTATACAGATTAAATACGACAAACTGGCTCTAGAAGCAAGCATCACCTGCTCCTGAGAACTCAGCATGGAAGCTGAGTGTCACTGTGATCTTGGCAACACCCAAACAAGATGGGCTTGACTGTGGTGGAGGACAAACCCTCCATCTTCCAGAAGCAGAGAGACAACTTGACCTTGTGTCTATAGAACCAGCTAACCTCAGGCAAGAAGCGTCTCAAGTGTCCACTTTGGGCCCTGAGACAGACCAAAATTCTGGACATCCTGGGCTTCCTTGTCACCATGAAGCATAGGACAGCAGCACAGAAGTTCCCATTGACCTGCTGAGGCTGGTCCAACAGGAGAAGCTCTGATGGGAGATCTCAGAAGATCTCAATAGGTGTAGGTCAACTGTCCCTCAGCACTGTCTTCTGGGTTGACCCCTCTCAAGGAGCTCGGTTTATTCAGAGACCTGTTCTATCAGAGAGCTTTGAATACATGCAAGGTTTCAGAAGACAGGTGGCAGCTGCAGGGTGGACAAGGACTCCCCCCTCATTGAATTCACTGACAAAGTCTTTGAGTTAAGATATCAAGTCTGAGGAAAGGAAGCTCAGAAGGCTTGGGTCCAGGTGTCCTGTATTTGATGGGCTGTCACGGGGAAAGAAATGTGTGAAGTGGTCCAGATGCAGGAGAGGATGTAGTGTAAATATACTCCCAGGAAGCTGAGTGCAACTGACAATTTCAGAGCGATGTGGGTCCAGATCCTCCAGCTTTTCTAGAGAAGACATAAATCTGGGTTTTCTTGTGAAGTGTTATAATTTTCATTTTGGCAACTCATTCAGAAATTGTCATAGCTCTGCGCCAAACAACACTATGCAGCCCAAACAAAACACATCTCTGGAAAATAAAAGAGACCCTGATTTGATAGCTTGTAATCTGGTCCCATCACTTCATGGGAAATAGATGGGGAAACAGTGGAAACAGTGTCATACTTTATCTTTTTGGGCTCCAAAATCACTGCAGATGGTGACTGCAGCCATGAAATTAAAAGATGCTTACTCCTTGGAAGGAAAGTTATGACCAACCTAGATAGCCTATTCAAAAGCAGAGACATTACTTTGCCAACAAAGGTCCATCTAGTCAAGGCTATGGTTTTTCCAGTAGTCATGTATGGATGTGAGAGTTGGACTGTGAAGAAGGCTGAGCCCTGAAGAATTGATGCTTTTGAAGTGTGGTGTTGGAGAAGACTCTTGAGAGTCCCTTGGACTGCAAGGAGATCCAACCAGTCCATTCTAAAGGAGATCAGCCCTGAGTGTTCTTTGGAAGGAATGATGCTAAAGCTGAAACTCCAGTACTTTGGCCACCTCATGTGAAGAGTTAACTCATTGGAAAAGACTCTGCTGCTGGAAGGGATTTGGGGCAGGAGGAGAAGGGGATGACAGAGGATGAGATGGCTGGATGGCATCACTGACTTGATGGACATGAGTCTGAGTGAACTCCTGGAGATGGTGATGGACAGGGAGGCCTGGTGTGCTGCGATTCATGGGGTCGCAAAGAGTCGGTCACGACTGAGTGACTGAACTGAACTGAACTGAATCTTCAAAAGAGATGATCTCTAAGGTGTCTTCTAGATTGTACTCTATGTTTATACGGTAGTCCATAAATTTAGGATAGCTTGACTCAAATGGTGAGTGTTGGCATCATGTGTCTTAGGAAAATAGACTCTGTTATGTCTCTTCAGTCCCCACCATGACTGTTCCCATCAAGCACAGAATGGTTAAGAGCACACAGGGGCTGGAGTCAGACAGACCTGGATTCAAATCCCACCTCTGCCACTTTGTAGTTTGTGAACTTGGGCAAGTGATTGAACTTCTGACCTTTGATTCTTCTGCCTGAAATAGTAGCTGAATTTGAGTTTACAAGTGCTTTATATAGTCACTTACTTAGTTCTCTAAACAACCCTAGAAGGTGGGCGAAAGTATTATTTCCATTCCACAGATGAGAAGACTGAGGCAGAGAGAAAGGTTTCACTGCTGGTAAACAGGAAGTCAAGATGCAAACTCAGACACTCTCTCTCCAGAGTCTGTGCTCTTAACATTTTGCAATCCTGGACTGCATCTGAGAAATGGGGATGGTAGTGAGAGCGAGCCCCAGGATTTTCGTGAGAGTAAAAATGAGGATGTATGTAAGATAGTTAGCCCAGTGCTTCTGCTTCTTGAGAAATTTGTATGCAGGTCAGGAAGCAACAGTTAGAACTGGACATGGAACAACAGACTGGTTCCAAACAGGAAAAGGAGTTCGTCAAGGCTGTATATTGTCACCCTGTTTATTTAACTTATATGCAGAGTACATCATGAGAAACGCTGGACTGGAAGAAACACAAGCTGGAATCAAGATTGCCGGGAGAAATATCAATAACTTCAGATATGCAGATGACACCACCCTTATGGCAGAAAGTGAAGAGGAACTCAAAAGCCTCTTGATGAAAGTGAAAGTGGAGAGTGAAAAAGTTGGCTTAAAGCTCAACATTCAGAAAACGAAGATCATGGTATCTGGTCCCATCACTTCATAGGAAGTAGATGGGGAAACAGTGGAAACAGTGTCAGACTTTATTTTTCTGGGCTCCAAAATCACTGCAGATGGTGACCCAGCCATGAAATTAAAAGACACTTACTCCTTGGAATAAAAGTTATGACCAACCTAGATAGTATATTCAAAAGCAGAGACGTTACTTTGCCAACAAAGGTTCGTCTAGTCAAGGCTATGGTTTTTCCTGTGGTCATGTATGGATGTGAGAGTTGGACTGTGAAGAAAGCTGAACGCTGAAGAATTGATGCTTTTGAAGTGTGGTGTTGGAGAAGACTCTTGAGAGTCCCTTGGACTGCAAGGAGATCCAACCAGTCCATTCTAAAGGAGATCAGCCCTGGGTGTTCTTTGGAAGGACTGATGCTAAAGCTGAAACACCAGTACTTTGGCCACCTCATGGGAAGAGTTGACTCATTGGAAAAGACTCTGATGCTGGGAGGGATTGGGGGCAAGAGGAGAAGGGGATGACAGAGGATGACATGGCTGGATGGCATCACCAACTCGATGGACGTGAGTCTGAGTGAACTCCGGGAGTTGGTGATGGACAGGGAGGCCTGGCGTGCTGGGATTCATGGGGTCGCAAAGAGTCGGACACGACTGAGCGACTGATCTGATCTGATCTGATCTGCATATTATAACAATACAATTAAAGGTGCTTATTAACTGTTTCCAATGTTCATTCTTACTATCCTTCTTGTGTCTGTCTTTTTCTCTATCTCTTCCAATTATTAGAGTCAGAATTATTTCAACACCCACCTCTGGACAAAACCCTTTTCTATTTACCACCACACCATGGCTTATTCCTGTTCCCTTTTCTGTTCTCTTCGATCTCTCCCTAGTTCCTCCCTAACCTTTTTGTTTAATCCTAGGGATTATTTATCAGGTAAATCTATCATTAGGTAATGTTTTGATAACATGTTTCCCATCAGATAGTGGATATTACGTATTCCTTATAACCAACCATGCGCTATGGTAAATATTATCCTCAAAAGGAAATTCATGACTCACGAATAACCAAACAGCCAACTGGGAAGCCAGGGAGTTCTCACTTATGAAAAGTATTATTGTTTGATTGATTTTAACCCACCCACTGCCTGAGGGTCCTTTGAGTCATGCTGTACATATGCAGCATGCAAACCGTCAAGGGCTGATCGGCTGGAGATGAAGTCAGGGTTATTTAATATCCTATATTTATAATATCTACTTACAAGGGAGAAATCTCCTCTGTTTTATGCGATTACCTATAATCAAGAATTTGCTGGCAAGGAACACTTGCAAACACTGACAGCGGGTCCCATGCCTCACCTGCCCCAGCAGGCCGAGAGACGCTGCGCAGTTCCTCTCCTCCATCCCAGGGCTGAGCTGCATGGAAGGGTCTCAGTTCGGGCAGTCACTCATGCCTGATATGAAGCCCAGCATGGCAGCTGACTTGCTCTGTGACTTCAGACAAGTGCCAAACTCTCTGAGCCTCAGTTTCCCCCCTTAGGAAGATTGTTGTTCTTCAGTCACTCAGTTGTGTCTGACTCTTTGTGGCCCCCATGGACTGAAGTGCTCCAGGTTTCCCTGTCCTTCATCATCTCTTGGAACTTCCTCAAACTCATGTCCATCGAATCGGTGATGCCATCCAACCATCTTGTCCTCTGTTTTCCCCTTCTCCTGTTTTTAATCTTTCCCAGAATCAGGGTCCTTTCTAATGAGTTGGCTCTTCGCATCAAGTGGCCAAAGTATTGGAGCTTCAACTTCAGCATCAGTCCTTCCAATGAATATTCAGGATTGATTTCCTTTTGAATTGACTGGATTGATATCCTTGCAGTCCAAGGGACTCTCCAACACCACAGTTCAAAGGTATCAATTTGTCATTGATTAGCCTTCTTTATAGTCCAACTCTCACATCCATACATGACCACTGGAAAAATCATAGCTTTGACTAGACAGACCTTTGTCGGTAAAGTAATGTCTCTGGTTTTTAATATGCTGTTTAGGTTGTCAGAGCTTTCCTTCCAAGAAGCAAGCATCTTTTAATTTCATGGCTGCAGTCACCAACCACAGTGATTTTGGAGACCAAGAAAATAAAATCTGTCATTGTTTCCATTGTTTCCCCATCTATTTGCCATGAAATGATGGGACTAGATGCCATGCTCTTAGTTTTCTGAATGTTGTTTTAAGCCAACTTTTCCACTCTCCTCTTTCACCTTCATCAAGAGGCTCTTTAGTTCCTCTTCAATTTTTGCTATAAGGGTGGTGTCATCTGCATATCTGAGGTTATTGATACCCCTCCCAGCAATCTTGATTCCAGCTTGTGCTTCATCCAGCCTGGCATTTCACATGATGAATTCTGCATATAAGTTAAATAAGCAGGGAGACAATATACAGATTTGATATACTCCTTTCCCAATTTGGAACCAGTCCATTGTTCTATGTCTGGTTCTAATTTGCTTCTTGACCTGCATATAGGTTTCATAGGAGGCAGGTAAGGTGATCTGGTATTCCCATCTCTTTAAGAAGATTACCATGAAATCTCAGGAGGATTACCATGAAAGTTAAATCAGATAATGTTCAGTTTCAGTTCAGTCACTCAGTCACTTCTGACTTTTTGAGACCCCCATGGACTGCATCATGCGAGGCTTCCCTGTCCATCACCAACTCCTGGAGCTTGCTCAAACTCATGTCCATCGAGTCAGTGATCCCATCCAATCATCTCATCCTTTGTTGTCCCCTTCAGTTGTCTGAAGCAACTTAGCATGCATGCATGCATTGGAGAAGGAAATGGCAATCCACTCCAGTATTCTTGCCTGGAGAATCTCAGGGACAGAGGAGCCTGGTGGGCTGCCATCTATGGAGTTGCACAGAGTCGGACACGATAGAAGCGACTTAGCAGCAGCAGCAAGCCTGGAAATTATGCCTCCTTCATACAATAATGTCAAAATTCAGGTTACCTGTCCTTGAGCACTTCCTGCATGTGTGGGAGTGGAGTGGATAGATGCAGGGTCATTTAGAAGTAGACATCATATCATCCTTGCCACTTGGAGCTCACAAGGAACCAAGATTCTCTGTGTTAAGTGTAGTGTCCAGATCACTTTGATGCCTGCACTTTGACTCCAGATTTACTGAATCACAAACTCTGGAGAAAAAGCCACAGGTCCTGTGTTCTCACGAATCCCTCTGATTGGCATTATGTACATTTGTCTGGAGTGAGAAGCATCCAAGATTTATCACGTGTTCACTATTCATTCCTTCACTCAGTAGATATGTGTTGAGGGTATTTCTGTGCCAGATAAGTGTGTTACATAAGTGTGTTTCAGCACATCTACATAACAGGTACTGTTAGCCTTATTGCTGTAGTCAGAGAGCTAAGGAAAGCACACATTTCACATGACTGGATGTGTTAATGTCATAACAGAGGGACATAGAATGCACTCTGGAAACCCCTAAAAGGGAGAAATTGGGCTTCCCAGGTGGTGCTAGTGGTAAAGAACCCACTTGCCAATGCAACAGATATAAGAGATTCAGTTTCGATCCCTGGGTTGGGAAGATCCCCTGGAGGAGGTCATGGCAACCCACTCCAGTATTCTTGCCTGGAGAATCCCATGGACAGAGGAGCCTGGCGGGCTATATTCCATAGGATCATGAAGAGTCAGAGATAATTGAAGCAACTTAGCATGCACATCTAATAAGGCGAGACAGTGCAAAGAAGCCTCTAAAAAGGGCCTGATCAAATGTCCCTCCAGCAGAGTTTTGGAGTCCTTCAGGGATGGGCAAGTACTCACTCACCAAAAAAAAAAAGCCAATTATTCCCAGGCTCCCTAGTTACAACGTGTGGAAACACAGATGAGCTGTTCCCCAGAGAGATTTACACATCAGTAAGCACTTTGTGTGCTTCTCAGACATAATTGATAGCTTAATAATCATATCCATATGCCCCAAAAAGGAAGCATGGGGCTTTCCTATTTGATTATGGGGGAATGAGAGGTGTTTTAACAACAAATTGTCATTCTTCAACTATTCTGAGTCAGTGACATCTATTTTTCTCTAAATAAAATCAAGTACAGTTTGTGGTTACAGAGCTATGAGTGTGATGTCTATCAGATACATGAGATTAAAAAGAGAGAGAGAGAATATTCAGTGTTGGCAAGGGTGGGGTGAAATGGCCATTCTCAGAAACTGCTGAAGCTGATGGAAGTGTAAATTGTTATACCCTTTCTGAGGGTATTTGGTAACATGTGTCAAGAACTTGAATCAATATTCATAACTTTCAACTGCCTCATCCTCACTGTCTTCATGAAATCAACAAAGGCTTGGACAAAGATTTATCAATCAGAACATTGTCCCTCATAAAGAGCATTAAAGCAGAAAGAGTTGAAACATTTCACCACAGAGACTGGTTAGATAAACAATCACAAGTTCCCAGGATAGAGGTGAAATACACGCTAAGCCCCTGGGGGTAGGGATCCTCAGCACCCACCACAGTACCTGGTTCATAGTGAACATGGAACAGATCTTTGCATGGTGGAGTCAGGCATGAGCGCTTTGAAGATGCACCCCCTGGCCCTCACTCTGCAGTTGAGAACTTCACCTCACTGACTCCTTTGAAAAACGAGGATGAGCATAAAATATTTGCCACAGGATTCTATTCAGATAGAAGGTCATAATGAACACAAAAGGTGGCATTAACACAGAAGCACAAAATAAATGGTATCTGCTCTGATGATCCACAGGAGTTCATAAGGGAACATCCTCATGGTTGGTAAAAACCAGCACCTCAGATACATTCAGTGAGACTCAACAGTGTGTTTTAGCTACCAAGTCATGTCTGACCTTTTTGCAACCCCATGCTGGAGCCCGCCAAGCTCCTCTTGTCCGTGGCATTTTTCCAAGCAAGAGTACTGGAGGGGGTTGCCATTTCCTTCTTCAGGGGATCTTCCTGACACAGGGATCGAACGAGAGACTCCTGCATTGGTAGGCAGATTCTTTACCACTGAGACATCAGGGAACCCTACAAATGTGGTATTTATACTTAAAAGATGAAAAGGAAGCTTACTTCTCATGTGAATCTCTGAACCACAAGGAACACCATAATTTTTATGAGCAGAGGAACAGTGTGCCCCTGAAAGACTTGTGATGAAAGACAGAGTTTAACACACATATGGTTCACTCTCTGCATTCACAGACCCCGAAGGGATCAAAGCAACTCAGCAGGATCTGGGGGCCGGGGCTGGAGGAGCAGTGGGGAGCAGGGAAGAGGATCATGCTGTAATCAGTTCTTGAAAAGGCAAATGCAGGGCTTTGAAAACTTCATTCACATCAAACCACATGTTTGCTGTTAAGACTTGATCTTTGCTTGCTGATAAGAGGTGCCCCAAATGAAATTTAGTTCTTGGCATACTTCTAGAATTGGTAGAGAAACATCTGAGAACTCAGGGAAAGTTCTGCCATTTGCTATGTCAAGGTTTCCCCGAAGCACTTCTTGGCTCTAGACAGAGCACATGCCCAGACAGTTTTCCAGAACTTTGTCTAACACATTCAACTAGATCTTGCCGATCTAAAGATCTTATTGGGTAATCCATGTTTTCAGAGCCTGCTCTAAAACTTCCTGGTGGCATGGGAAGCCCACAGTAATCTGTGGTTAAGAGCAGTGATGATGGAGTGACTTGTGATTTAAAGGAGCTACAAACAGATTTTATATATGGACTTTTAAGATGTTTCCCAGGTCACCAGCCTTAAATACCACCAGGAACCAGAGGAAGGCCAATGAAACAAAAGCATTTTTGTGGTTCTATCCCCACTTCCTTTGGACTATTGGTCCAGAAGTGGGCTGTGAAGATGGAAAATGGGAGAGAAGCCATTCCTGTATGTACAATTCAAGTATTAACTACTGAAGTCAAGGCTGACCTACCCATGACTGAAATCGTATCTATTGAGGGACATATTGAGAAGATTTATTCATCACAAAACAAGGGGAATTTTTTCTGTTTTAAATTGCCTTAAGAAATCAAAGCAGAGAGATCTGGGAAGGTGCCAGTTAAAATGCATATTCCCAGGTTTCAGGCCAAGAAATTCTTATTTGGACACTGCAATCTGGATCTCTTCAAGAAAATCAGAGATACCACAGGAACATTTCATGCAAAGATGAGTTCTATAAAGGACAGAAATGGTATGGACCTAACAGAAGCAGAAGATATTAAGAAGAGATGGCAAGAATACACAGAAGATCTGTACAAAAAAGATCTTCACGACCCAGATAATCATGATGGTGTGATCACTCACCTAGAGCCAGACATCCTGGAATGTGAAGTCAAGTGGGCCTTAGAAAGCATCACTACGAACAAAGCTAGTGGAGGTGATAAAATTCCAGTTGAGCTATTCCAAATCCTGAAAGATGATGCTGTGAAAGTGCTGCACTCAATATGCCAGCAAATTTGGAAAACTCAGCAGTGGCCACAGGACTGGAAAAGGTCAGTTTTCATTCCAATCCCAAAGAAAGGCAATGCCAAAGAATGCTCAAACTACTGCACAATTGCACTCATCTCACACGCTAGTAAAGTAATGCTCAAAATTCTCCAAGCCAGGCTTCAGCAATATGTGAACCATGAACTTCCTGATGTTCAAGCTGGTTTTAGAAAAGGCAGAGGAACCAGAGATCAAATTGCCAACATCTGCTGGATCATGGAAAAAGCAAGAGAGTTCCAGAAAAACATCTATTTCTGCTTTATTGACTATGCCAAAGCCTTTGACTGTGTGGATCACAATAAACTGTGGGAAATTCTTCAAGAGATGGGAATACCAGACCACCTGATCTGCCTCTTGAGAAATCTGTATGCAGATCAGGAAGCAACAGTTAGAACTGGACATGGAACAACAGACTGGTTCCAAATAGGAAAAGGAGTTCGTCAAGGCTGTATATTGTCACCCTGTTTATTTAACTATATGCAGAGTACATCATGAGAAACGCTGGACTGGAAGAAACACAAGCTGGAATCAAGATTGCCGGGAGAAATATCAATAACCTCAGATGTGCAGATGACACCACCCTTATGGCAGAAAGTGAAGAGGAACTCAAAAGCCTCTTGATGAAAGTGAAAGTGGAGAGTGAAAAAGTTGGCTTAAAGCTCAACATTCAGAAAACTAAGATCATGGCATCCGGTCCCACCACTTCATGGGAAATAGATGGGGAAACAGTGGAAACAGTGTCAGACTTTATTTTTCTGGGCTCCAAAATCACTACAGATGGTGACCCAGCCATGAAATTAAAAGACGCTTACTCCTTGGAAGGAAAGTTATGACCAACCTAGATAGTATATTCAAAAGCAGAGACGTTACTTTGCCAACAAAGGTTCGTCTAGTCAAGGCTATGGTTTTTCCTGTGGTCATGTATGGATGTGAGAGTCGGACTGTGAAGAAGGCTGAGCACCGAAGAATTGATGCTTTTGAAGTGTGGTGTTGGAGAAGACTCTTGAGAGTCCCTTGGACTGCAAGGAGATCCAATCAGTCCATTCTGAAGGAGATCAGCCCGGGGATTTCTTTGGAAGGAATGATGCTGAAGCTGAAACTCCAGTACTTTAGCCACCTCATGCAAAGAGTTGACTCATTGGAAAAGACTCTGATGCTGGGAGGGATTGGGGGCAGGAGGAGAAGGGGATGACAGAGGATGAGATGGCTGGATGGCATCACTGACTTGATGGACGTGAGTCTGAGTGAACTCCGGGAGTTGGTGATGGACAGGGAGGCCTGGCATGCTGCGATTCATGGGGTCACAAAGAGTTGGACACGACTGAGCAACTGATCTGATCTGAATCTGGATCTTCCTGGATACTGTAATCTGCATTTTTAATAATCATACCAGGTGAAAACCACAAATCTAGGAAAACTTCATGTTAGGAAAGAAATTCTCATTTGCTTGAGAAATTAATTGGCTTTTTGGACTTGGCAAAGGCAGGTGCCACGACTCATCTTGATGAGAGAGTTCAAAAAAAGACGAGATTTACATTTTCAAAATTTTTACAACATAGTAGGGCTTGGAGGTTTTCCTATTGTCAGCCCCTGTCAAAATCTTAGTGCTTGGACTTGGGAGAGAAAAGAACAGGGCCGGCCCCATGGAAGGAGGCTGTAGCCAAGAGTGAGTCACTGCCTTCAAGGGACAGATGATGAACGCTGTCTGACATTTAGCTTTACTTGTCTCCTTTCTTGTGATGTGACTTCCTTACTTCATCACCAAATCTTTAGTAAAATGCTCTATACAAAATGGCTCTGTGTTGCTAGTGCGTTGGGAGAGGAGGAGAGAGGAGCAGGCTGGGGTTTTCCAGTGAAATAACTAGAGAGAACTTGAATAGCCATGGGAAACGGGGACCTGAGAGTGAAAAGTGAGTGAGAATTGAGGTGGAGGGGAAATACATAGAACAAAGAGGAAGGGCTTCACAGGGCAATCTGCAGAAACTTGAGGGACCCTCCCTCTGGAAAATCTGAGAAGACTGCTGGAAGCCTGGGGTTTGTGGGATATCATTTGTTGTTATTTAGTCACTAAGTCAGGTCCGAGTCTTCGTGACCCCATGGATTGTAGCCCGCCAGGCTCCTCTGTGGGATTTCCCAGACAAGAATACTGGATTCTATTTCCTTCTCCAGGGATCTTCTTGACGCAGGGATTGAACCCAAATCTTCTGCATCTCCTGAATTGCAGGTGGATTCTTTAACACTGAGTCACCAAGGGAAGCCCAGGGGATATTGTTTACATACAATAGAAGACTCCTACTGTATTTGTACAGTTTAATCAACTTTGACAAATATATACAACCAAGATCTCTAATACCATCACCTAAAAAATTTCCTTCTGCTCATTCTATCAATAAACCCCTACATATCTCTGGTGGTAAGAAATGGATAAACAAGTTTTTGTCACTGTAGATCAGTTTTGTCTCTTCTAGAATTTCATATGAATAGAATTATATAGCATAGACCCTTTTGTTGGAGAAGGCAATGGCACCCCACTCCAGTACTGAAAAATCCCATGAATGGAGGAGCCTGGAAGGCTGCAGTCCATGGGGTGGATAAGAGTCAGACACGACTGAGCGACTTCACTTTCACTTTTCACTTTCATGCATTGGAGGAGGAAATGGCAACCCACTCCAGTGTTCTTGCCTGGAGAATCCCAAGGATGGGGGAGCCTGGTGGGCTGCCATCTATGAGGTCGCACAGAGTCGGACAAGACTGAAGCAACTTAGCAGCAGCAGCAGCAGACCCTTTTGTATAGAATGGTAGTTTAGGTTCCTCCATGTGGTTGCATTTTTCAGTAGACTGATTGGTTGATGGCTTGATTGTTGATCCATTCATGTGCTGGTGGTCATTTGGGTTGTTCCCAGATTGGGGATAGTATCAAAAATACTGTTATGGCCATTTGTGTACAAGCCTTTGTGTGGACATACATTTTGGTTTCTCTTATGTGAACAACTTGAGGTGAAATTGCTATGGTGTAGGGTAGTCATAGGGCCTTCCCAGGTGGTGCTAGTGGTACAGAACCTGTCTGCCAACACAGGAGACATGAGACACAAGTTCAGTCACTGGGTCAGAAAGATCCCCTGGAGGAAGGCATGGCAGCCCACTCCAGTATTCTTGCCTGGAGAATCCCATGGACAGAGAAGCCTGGTGGGCTACAGTCCATAGGGTCACACAGAGTCAGACAGGACTGAAGCGACTTAGCATGCACATCGGGTAGTCATAGAGGTATATGTTTATAAGAAAGTGCTTTTTTCCAGAGTGGTTGTGCTGGCTTTGTTACCATCAGCGACACAAAAAATTTTAGTTAATCCGCATCCTGTCAATACTTGTTATTACAGTCTAAGTTTTGGGCATTTTAATGACTGCGTGTCTCATTGTGATTTTATTTGATATTTCCCTAATGATTAATACTATCAAGCATCTTCTCATACTTATTGGCCACTTTTATATCTTCTTTTGGAAAGTATGTGTTCTAGACTTTTGCTCACTTAAAAATATTTTTTGTCATGTTATAAGAATTGCTTATATACACTAAATACTTGTCCTTTGTCAGAATTAGCTATGACAAATATTTTCCCAGTCTATGGGGTAGCTTCTTAGTCTTTTGATGATGTTTCTGGAATAGTAGCTTTAATTTTTCCTGAAGTCTGCTGCTGCTGCTGCTGCTAAGTCGCTTCAGTCATGTCTGACTCTGTGCGACCCCATAGACGGCAGCCCACCAGGCTCCGCCGTCCCTGGGATTCTCCAGGCAAGAACACTGGAGTGGGTTGCCATTTCCTAGTTTATCTAATTGTCTTATACTGTTTGCATTCTGTCACAATATTTGCCAACAGAGAGGTTGAAAATATTTGCTCAATGTTTTCTTCTGCAAATGTGTAGTTTTAGCTTTTACATTTAGATCTATGATCCATTTCAAGTAATTTTTTTTTGATTTTCTGATTTAAGTTTGTGAGTTAAGGGTCTTGATCTTACAATGAAAGTATTCTTTCACCTTTACATGTATTAGTGGCAAGATTTTCATAGATGCTCTTTATCAAGTTGTTGAGGAAGCTCCCTTTTATTCTTAGGTTGATAAGTATTTTCTTTCTTTTTCATAAAAATAATGAATGAACATAATTTTTCAAATGCTTTTTTCCACCCATTAAACGTTTCTTTTTACTATCAATATGTTAAGTTATATTAACTGACTCTTATATGTTAAATCATCTCTATGTTCTTGGAATAAATCCCAACTGGGTGCAGTATATTACCCTTTTTAAAGTATTCCTGGATTTTATTTGCTATTTTTTAAAAGATTTTTTACACCAACCTCAGGAAAGGTATTAGTTTGTCGAGTTTATTCTTATAGAGTATTTGGTTTTGATCGCAAGATAAGTCTAACCTTATAAAGTAAGTTGTGAAGTGTTTCCTGAAACAATTTATGCAGGATTCATATGATTTCATATTTATTATTATTGGAGCTGAAGCTCCAATTCTTTGGCCATCTGATGCAAACAGCCGACTCATTGGAAAAGACCCTGATGCTGGAAAAGATTGACGGCAGAAGGAGAAGAGAGTGGCAGAGGATAAGGGTAAGGGTGACAGAGGATAAGATGCTTGGACGGCACCACTGATGCAGTGGACATGAACTTGGGCAACTCTGGTAAACAGTGAGGGGCAGGGAAGCTGCCGCTGTCCATGGGGTCTTGAAGAGTCAGACACAGCTTGGTGACTGAACAATACATTATTTCTCCCTTAAATGTTTGATATAATCTATCTTGGAAGTCTTTATTTTTATCAAGGAAAGTTTTTAACAACAGTTTCAAATTCTGTAGGTGATTTAGGGCATTATAGGTTTTCTCTTTTTTCTAGTATTAGTCTGGCAATTTGAGTATTTCAAGAAACCAAGAAACTTGTGCATTTTATTTACATTGTCAAATTTTTGGTATAAGGTTGCTTAAAATATCACCTATTATTCTTTAAATTTCCGTAGGATTGTAAATTTGCAATTATAACAATATTCCCTCATTTATCCCTATTATTGATCATTTATGCTTTCTTCATCTCCTATTTGATGAGTCTACTAGAGATTTACCCACTTATTTATGTTTTAAGAAAGAACAGCTTTTAGATTCACTGATTTCCCCAAGATGATTGTTCTATTATATGTAATTGGCATTATTTTTATTATTTCTTTACTTCTACGTATTTAGGTTTGAAGTTGTCTTCTTTTTCTAGCTGATTTTGGATAGCCCTAGTTTTCTAACATAAGCCTGGAAAGCCATAAATTTCTCCCTTAACTGCATTCCACCAACTTTGACGTATGTTGTCATTTTCATTCAGTACAATATATTTTCTAGTATACATTGTGATTATTTTCTGACCCATGAGTTATAGAGAACTGTGTTATTTAAAATCCAAAAATTTGAGGATATTCCACACATGTCTGGTAATATGATTTCTAATATATTTTTATTTTGGTCAAAGAAAATACTTCATATGATTTCAATATTTTAAAAAGTATTATTTCTGGACTTCCTTGGTGGCTCAGTGGTAAAGCATCTGCCTACCAATGTAGGAGTCATGGGTTAGATCGCTGATCTGGGAAGATTCCACAAGGCGAGGAGCACCTAAGCCCATGCACCACAATTGTTGAGCCTGTGCTCTAGAGCCCTGGAACCCCAACTTCTGAGCCCATGGGCCACAGCTGTTGAAACTCTTTCTCTCTTGCTCCCTAAAGCCTGTGCTCCGCAACAGGATTAGCCACTGTGATGAGAAACCTGAGCGCTGCAACTAGAGAGTAGGCCCTCCTCCCCACAGCTAGAGAAAAGCTTGTACAGCAATGAAGACTCAGCACAGCTGAAAAAAAAGAAAAGTATTATTTCCCTGCATATGGTGTGGTGGTTGTTTCATCACCAAGTCATGTCTGACTCTTGCAACCCCATGGACTATAGCCTGCTAGGCTCCTCTGTCCATGGGATTCTCTAGGCAAGAATACTGGAGTGGGTTGCCATTTTCTTCTCCAGGGAATCTTCCTGCCCCAGGGATTGAACCCAGGTCTCCTGCATTGCAGGCAGATTCTTTACCGACTAAGCCATGAGGAAAGCCCCTCTTGTCTATGGTAGATCTTGTTAAATGTTCCACGTGCACTTGAAAAGTAGGTGCATTCTGGGTAGAATGTTCCATAAATATCAATAATATCAAGTTGCTGATACCTTTTTTGAAGTCTGCCCCATTTCTTTAATTTTTTATTCTGTTGTATTGGGATCTAGTCAATTAACAATGTTGTGATAGGTGAACAAGGAAGGAACTCAGCCATACATATACATGTATCCATTTCTTTATAGCAAACAGTCTGTGGATTTGTCTATTTCCCCTTTCTGTTCTGTCAGTTTTTGCTTCCTGCATTTTGAAGATCTGGGAGACAGATTTAGGATTATTGTGTCTTTCGGATGAATCTACCCTTCTGTCATTATGAAACATCTCACTATATCCCTGGTCATATTGTTTTTGCTGAAACCTACTTTGTCTGATATTATTACAGACAATCCAAATTTCTCAAGGCTGGTGTTTTCATGGTATTTTTTCCCACCCTTTTACTCTATGTCTTTATAGTTAAAGAGGTTTCTAATAGTCTATTGTTGAGACTTGCATTTTTGTTTTTTTTTGGAAATCTAGTCTTTCAATATTTGCTTTGCAATTTAAGTATTTCCACTCCTTACATTTACTGTCATTAGCAATACTGTGCTTCATTCTATCATCTTGTTACTTGTTTTCCATTTGTCTCATCCGTCCTTCGGCCATTCTTCACTTTTTATGCCTCCTTTGATTGATTATTCCACTTTCTCTCCATTATAAGCTTATTTGTTTACCATTTTATTTTATTTTCAGTGGTTGCTCTAGGCAGGGGTTAGCACAATACAGCCTATAGTCAAATCTGACCCACTATTTATTTCTATTAAAGAAAATTTGATTGGAACACATTCTCACTTACTTTTGTATTGTCTTTAGCTGTCTACATAGCTAATGAGTTTTATGCTATAAATCAGAGTTAAGTAGTCATGACAGTGACCTTCTTACCCAGAAGACTAAACTATGTATTACCTGATCCTTTATAGAAAGAGTTTGCCAACTCCTGCTGTAGTGTTTACTATGTTTCTGTAAATTATCACAATCTACCTTCAAATAATATTATATCACTTCACATATAAAAACTATAAAACAATATACTTTCATTTTTCCCCTCCTGTTCTTTGTCCTATATTTTATTTCTGCATATATTATAACCCCCAAATACATTTTATTGTTTTACTTTGAAGAGTCCAATATTTTTAAAGAAATTAAGAAATAAAAGGTATTTCATATTCACTCATACATTTACCATACTTTGCATTCTTCACTTCTTCTCTACATCCAAATTTCCAGCTGTTGAAATTTTTCTTCTGTCTAAAGGACATCCTTCAGTATTATAGTTCAGCACTTCTGGTAAGAAATGATCTCAGCTCATATTTGACTGAAAGCCTTTATGTCATCTTCATTTCTGAAGACAGTTTTCATTGGCTATAAAATCTTAGGTCAACATTTGCTTTTTCTTCTTCTATTATTCAGCACTTTAACTATAGTGTCCTGTTGTCTTCTTACATAGTTTCAGATAAGAAGTCTATAATCATTTTTTTTTATCTTTGTTCCTCTATATGTAAAGTGTTTTTTTTTTTTTTCCCCTTTGGTTACTTTGACAATTTTTCTCATTACCACTTGTTTTCCAAAACTTGGTTGTAACGTGCCCTGGTGGAGTTATCTTTGTTATCTTGACTGAGGCTCGTTAAACTTATATTTTTGATCAAATTTGGGAAGTTTTAATTATTACAATTAAAAATATTCTTCTGCTTCCCTTTGCCCTAGCCTCTCCTTTTATTATTCTGTTAAACCACTTCAAAACTGTCTTAAATGTCACTAAGACACTGTTAGTTATGCTTTTCAATTATTTTCTTCTATAAGATTCACTTGTATACCTTCTACTACCATATCTTCAATTTATTAATATTTTCTTCTTCAGTATATAATACACTCCTCATCTTTCTAGAGAAGTTGATATTAGCATATATTTTTTTAATCTCTAGAAGTTTCATTTTGTCTTTTTAAAAGTCTCCCATTTCTCTTCTCACTAAATTCATGCTTACCTTTGAATAAGTCCATATAACTTAAGAGCTGTTTAAAGTCCTTCTCTGCAAGCCTGTCATCTGTATAATTTCTGAGTCTGTTTCTATTGACTGTTTTTTTCCTGATTATAGATAACATCTGGCTACTTCTTGACATATCAAGAATTGACATATCCACATATTAGTGGATAATGACCATTGTGCTTTATGCTGAGTGTCTGGATTTCGTGGTTATCCTTTAAAGAGAGTTGAGCTTTGTTCTAGCAGGGAAAATAACTTGCTGATCAGCCTGATCCCTTCCAGACTTCTTTTCAAGATGTTTTAGAGCAAGTCTAGAGAAGTCTTTACTCTAGAGACAGTTTAACCCTCTACTAAGTCATGACACCTCTCTGGTCTCTACTGAATGTCCCAGGTGATCTCTCTGCTTATAGTGGTTGGAGTCTCCCAACTCTGTGACTTCTGCGAACTGCTCAGCCTACAGCTCCCCAGTCATCCACTGCCTGGCCTCATGGAGTTATGCCTTAGGCATACATGTATGAGTATTTAGCAAAGACTCTGAAGTATTTTTCTGTTGCTCTCTTATTTCTGAAAGTCTATTCCACAATTTTGAGTCACCTCAACCTCCCAGATCTTCAATATCTGTCTTCTCAACTTACTTAGACTGTGGTGCTCTGCTTAGGATTCCCTTTGCTGCAGTGAGATCCAGAATGTGATTCCAAGCAGAGAGTCAAGGGCTTATCTCACTTATTTCCTTTTCTTGGGAATCATAATACATACTGTCTGTTGTTCAATATCTGAAAACAGTCGTTTTGTATAATTTTTTCCAGTTTCCTTATTGTTTATGATGAGAAAATATGTCTGGACCCTATCACCCCACCATGGCCTGAAATGGAAGTTCAACTATTATACTTTTATTTGTACATTTAGAGAAAATGGTAAACCTCAAGACTGGAAGCAGGAATAATCATGTTACAATAGCAAAATGAAACATGTACAAAGAGTGATGTCTAAGATGTATTCATTAAAGGAAGTATGGTGTCTAAGACTAGGAAAGTGATAATCCAACTTAATCCCACTCCACACACAACTGGCCTTGCTCCTCCATTCATTTATTCCATAAATATGTTTTGAGCACTATCTTTGTCACTGTGCTAAGCCACTGTGTTAAGCTAACAGGATGAATGAGATATAGCCTTTGTCCTTTAAAAAATTCATAGGCTAGGGAGAAATAGACAACATGGAAATAACAACACATCAGGATAAGTAATACAGGAGAGAGAACCCAGGGGTTATGAGAACACAGAGGATGGAAAGGTGTCCAACGTGAGTGAGGGTGGGAGTATCAGGATGCACTGTCTATCCCTTTGTGTCTTTGGCCCAGTTGCGACACTTCCCGTATTTGAGGGGTAACTTGAAGCTGTCAGCTCAAGACATTACATATACAAATCCATGCTATTTATTATGACCATTATTTCATAAAACTAAAGACATCTTAGTCTTTAAAATAAAAGGATAAAGGACAATGTTTTCAATGGATTAAATTTTGACATATGGAAAATTAAAAAAAAAAAAAGAAAAGATGGCTGTCTACAGGAGATAATGACTTAGGAGTGGAGTCCTGATGGATGAGTAAGAATGTGTCAGATGAAGAAAGTGGGAGGAATTAGGGTTAAAGCACACACATGCAAAACTATATTTAATTTCTTTAGGGAATTATTTATATTTCAGAGTGGATGAAGTGTCACGTGGAAAGCGTAAGAGTGGAGTGAGATGAAGCTAAAAAGAGATGTAGGAGCTGAGTAATATAAGGTATTATTTTAAAACTTAATTCTATTCTAGGAGAGCTGAGGAACTATTGAATAGTTTACCCAGGTGAATAACATGGTCTAATTTCTTTTTAAATATCATGGGCTGCAGTTTGGAAAACAGGGCTATATGGAGGAAACAATAATCCATCAGGAAGACTTAGCATTACTTTCGGCAAAAGATGCTTTGGACCTACGGACCGTCTATGGGGTCGCACAGAGTCGGACACGACTGAAGTGACTTAGCAGCAGCAGCTTTGGACTTAAGCTGTTATTAGAAATGGGAACTGAGATAGTAGATGAGTGAGAGGTATTTAGAAGCTGTAAACAACTGAGCCTGAAGACTGGCCAGATGCGGGGAGTAGGAAAGAGGCAGAAGCCATAGACAACACTTGGAGTTTCACTAGGATGACTCCAGTATTCTATTAAGGGATAGCAGATTTCTTTGTTTCTGTCTGAATCGACTGTTGTTTTGCCACGTGTGTGATTCTAGCCTTCTGGTTACCTGGGCCTGTGTACTTCCTTTGGGTATTTGAGATTGTTTCCTGTCTGCTAAGCTGCCTTTCATCTCCTGCCTCTTCTAACAGAATCCGTGTGAGCCAGTACTCCTGGCTGCTCTCCTGGTTCTGCTTGGACTACCAGGCTGGGTAACTTATCGGGTTTATCTAATTTTTCTATGGGACTTCCCATATTTATTTCCATGACTCATGGAAAATTATGACATGGAGCTGGCAAAATAATACTTGGAAGTCAGCAGTAGAAGGCAGTCAGCCACCATGTGGTACAATATGGCAATTTTGTCACCAAAAAATTAAAAACATAGATTTATCATTTCATTCATACATTCACTCAACATGTGTCGATTTTACTATCCTTCATAGGTCAAATATATTGATAACTTATTAATAATTATAACTCCCTCATGTATAGATATATTCTTGCAAGGTTATATTGGGTAAGAAAGATGGTGATTTCCTTGCACTATGGAGATCAATACTGAAGGATAGAGGTTCAACCATCCTGGGTGTTCATTGGAAGGACTGATGCTAAAGCTGAAACTCCAATACTTAGGCCACCTCATGTGAAGAATTAACTCATTGGAAAAGACCCTGATGCTGGGAGGGATTGGGGGCAGGAGGAGAAGGGGACGACAGAGGATGAGATGGCTGGATGGCGTCACTGACTCGATGGACATGAGTTTGAGTGAACTCCTGGAGATGGTGATGGACAGGGAGGCCTGGCGTGCTGCGATTCACGGGGTCGCAAAGAGTCGGACACGACTGAGCGACTGAACTGAACTGAAGAACTGATCAAGAAAAACTGATGGGACCATGGCAAAGACTGCTTGCTGTTTTGCTATATGGGTTCTCCTCTCCTATTTCGGTAATAGAACTGTTAATTTTTAGGTAAGTGACTGTCCCATAATAAAAACCTTGTAGTTAGGTAGGTGTGTCAAAATCCCAACAGAATACAGATGACATACTCAAAATGGGATAAGTCAAAGAGATTTTATTTCTAAAGGACCTATTTACTAAGATTGGGTGTGGAGGAACTGTAAGTATAATGCAGTAATCCAGTGCTCATAGCAACTAGGCTGTTATCTCCCTCAGGGCCTAATGGGATGAAGGGAGGGAGCAGTTACTAGAGACTAGAAAAAGAGAGAAGCAGGTAAAATCAATCATTTTTCAAGGATAAGTAACCCACCCAGTGCAACCTTGAAGGGAGGGATCCAGAGAAATAAATGCCTGACCTCATGTTTGTTTGTTTGTTTTTTGATCTCTTGCTATAGCCCCTTGGAGAAGGAAATGACAACTGCTCCAATGTTCTTGCCTGGAAAATCCCATGGACAGAGGAGCCTGGCGGGTTACAGTCCCTGGGGTCACAAAGAGTTGGACCTAGCAACTCCATAACATAAGAGCCCCTATTGTCTAAACTAGGGCCATAAAAAGCAGGGATTACCACCTCCCACTGATGAGGTGCCCACGGGCCACCCCCCACCCATGGCAGAGAGCAGATGAAGAGGACTAGGCAGTGGGCCTGGAGGATCAAATAGATGGCATGTGGGAATTATGTAACTACACTTTGGCCAGTGGAACAGAATTAGCAATAGTGTGATCAACTTTGAGGGGCACACCTTTAAAAGATGGGGCATGTCTTTCTCCTTCCTACATGCTGGACTGGTGACTGGAATTTGAGCAGCCATCTTGGTCATGAGATGAAAGCTGCATCCTGAGATTGGCAGAACAACATGAGAGAGGGAACTTGGATGATCAGGTAATTAGTTGATTTGAGAGAAAAACAGGCTTGTAATCTTATATTTGGTTTCCTGTCACTTACAGCTGATGCAAATCTTCACCAATTCAGAGACCAAACAGGAAATTCTTTTTTGGATTTGGACTGTATTGGTTCTGATTTTTTAAACTTATAAGCATCTGAAATGGACTTTGTCTAGCTTAAGCTAAAGGGAAATTTATTGGAAGGATGCTGGGGGTGTCTCAGAAAATCAAAGGAAATGCTGAACTACTAAGATAGGAGAACCCAAGGCAGTTCTGGTATCTCAGAATTCTTCATGGCCTTTCACCTTGGAGGACTGCCACAAGTGTGACTCAGCTCCCACAGCTCCCAGGCTCTTCAGCAATCCATTCCAAATTTCGTATTTCTGTTAGAGAGAACCTGATTCAGCCTGCTTGGGTCAGACGCTCATGTCTTTATTGGGTGTGGAGGGTCACAATGCAAACAGAGTCACTGGGATCCTCCAAGGTTCTTAGAACCACGGATGCATTGTGTGTCAAAGAGTCATCCCAATGACTGTGACGAAGGGACTGTTACCTCAATTTAAACCAATCATTTAAATACTAAAAGCATGGACAATGATAATGACTGGTCCATAGAAGGTACCAATTAAATTAGACTCATTTTCTTTCATTTACCTTCTCAGTACCTGATGTCACAAGCTTATTATGAGGTAAGGATGGGCAACAACTCAAAGTCACAATTCTGTGTAAATTCAAAACTGTAACTAGATTCACAAAATTCTCAATATCTACTATAATCCAGGAATTCTACTGAATACAACTGACAGGAAAAAAATGACTAAATGCCTTTAAGAAATCAGACTTCAGGGGAAAGAAGCATGTAGACAAATGATCATAATAATAAATAGCGGGTCATATGCCATAGGAGAGTTAAGTATCAGATGCTTTAAGAGAATAAGCAACTAAGGGAATTGGAAGAGGTGATGTTTGAGGAGGTGTGTGTGGGTGAGTAGGCAATGGCACCCCACTCCAGTACTCTTGCCTGGAAAATCCCATGGGCGAAGGAGGCTGGTAGGCTGCAGTCCATGGGGTCACGAAGAGTCGGCTTCACTTTCACTTTTCACTTTCATGCATTGGAGAAGGAAATGGCAACCCACTCCACTGTTTTTGCCTGGAGAATCCCAGGGACGGGGGAGCCTGGTGGGCTGCCGTCTATGGGGTTGCACAGAGTCCAACACGACTGAAGCGACTTAGCAGCAGCAGCAGTGTGGGTGAGTAGGAGTCCTATAGCCAAAAATGGAGGGAAAGAATTCTGAATAAAAGAAATAGCCCATGCAAAACTCCTGAAGCATGAAAATGCTCATCCATTTTCAGGGAAAAGCTAAGACCTCTATGTGAATAGACTCCTGGGCATTGACTGGAAACTCATTTATTCATTCAGTTATAATTCACTGAGTACTCTGTGCAGGGTTACCAAGGAGTCAAAGGTAAATAAGATGTAAGCCTTACCTTCAGAGGAGGTGGCAAACTCAGTGGCTACAATCAGATGAGCCCTAAGCAGAGGAGATGAAAACCCTATTGAGTGCAAGCTGGGGAAAGGACATTATCTAGGGACCCAGGAGGAGTCCAGAGCTGTAGGCAAGAGTTAGGACCTTGAACAACATGTAATAACTGCTTGAGTCTCTTTACCCTGTAGGTCATGGGGCTCCTGAAGATAAACTCACGTGTTTGTTAAAACCTTGCTAAAGTTTATTAAAGCTTGTCAAAGAAGATTCTGATTTGCTGAGACTGCTTTAAAACATCTGACTCAAGACAAATAAATCCCATTTGTTGCACGCATGTGTGCCAGGCACTGAGCTAGGGATTTTATATACGTTGTCTCATTTGAGCTGAGAAGGACCAGCAGGGGAGCGTCCCATGTGCCCAACTTTGGAGGTGAGCACGGCAGAGAATGGAGACAAGAACACTGTGTAGAGTGTGGGGAGTGGGATGACTCAGCAGGTTAATACTATTTTAAGAATGAAGCACAGGAGTTTAAATTCTTGCCTGCATTTCAGAGAAAAGTCCCTGCTCTAATCAAAATGACTGCCATTCATTTGGGTATGTGTGGTGTATCAAAGCCTAGATTATTCCATCAGTCAGGAATATGGACAGCTGCAACCTGATTAAGCTAGCCGGGGTGGATTTGTCTCAAGCAATAAGTCCAGGGAAAAGCAGCCCAACCAACAATCCTAGCAGAGGTACAAGCTCTTCCATCTCTCCAAGCTGGCTGCTGAATCTCCATTTTCCCCTCTATTCCTTGGAACGTAATTTCATCCCAAGAAGGAAGAAGGGGAGAAGGAAGGCTTTTGCGAAAAAGGTTTAATTTTTTTATTCAGGACCAGGTCCCTTTTCTAGAGACTCCTGTTTACATTTCATTGCCCAGAACTATGTCACATGGCCACATCCAAGTGCAATGAAGACTGGGAAATAGAATATTTTAAGTGGGTGCATTTGCTGCCCCATCCACATCAAAGTGGGCTTCCCTGGTGTCTCAGATGGTAAAGAATCTGCCTGCAAGGCAGGAGACCTGGGTTTGATCCCTGGATTAGGAAGATTCCCCTGGAGGAGGGCATGGCAACCCACTTCAGTAGTCTTGCCTGGAGAATCCCCATGGACAGAGGAGCCTGGTGAGCTACTGTCCATGGGGTTGCAAAGAGTCAGACATTACTGAGCAGCTAAGCATACCACATCAAACTGGACTTCCCTGGTGGCTCAGTGGTAAAGAATCTGCCTGCCAATGCAGGAGTCATGGATTCAGTCCCTGGGTCAGAAAAATCCCTGGGAGAAAGAAATGGCAACACACTCCAGCATTCTTGCCTGGGAAATCCTAAGGACAGAGGAGATTGGTGGGCTTCTGTTCATGGGTCGCAAAAGAGTAGGACACAACTGAGTGATTAAAGCATCAATAACCACATCAAATTAGTTTTGAGTCCTAAGGAAGGAGGACTTACATAGTGGGCAGCATATATAATCTCACTCCATGTTTCCGAAAGTTCTATAAGATAGATAAAGTTATTCTCATTCTACATATAGGAAAATAGACTCAGAGAGGAAAGTAAATTACCCAAAGTCATATGAAGTAGTGAGTATGGAATCACGACTTAATGGAATAAAGATTTTAAAATAAGCCTGTATCATTTCAAAAGCAAAAGATTTTTAATGATACATTTATGTCTCCCTTAGCTGTGTGACCTTACCTGAGTCACTAAATTTCCCTTAGCCTCCATTCCAAGATCTGTAAAATGAAGATAATTATCCTTGATTCAGCAGTTCTTGAAGTATCAAGTTAGATGGTGAATGTAATATGGCTGAAAAGAATAATGTGGATGGGACCCTGCTTATTATCCACGTATGTATCAGCTGAAGTGTCTCTCTCTTGGCTGACAGGAAGAAATGGTTCTTGGAGGAGCATGGTTCTGACACTGGTATCCAAGCCTGGCACCAGTAAAATCTCTTGAGTGGCATTTCCTATTTGGGCCCCATGACAGTTTCCCAGGAATTTCCACTGGCTGGGTTTCCTTTGTCCATTCCAGTAGCTAGCTGCCCATGTAGATGAATTATGAGCCACATTCCACAGCAGGTCAGATGAAAACTATGTGCAAATCGTTCACCCATCTCTCTTGCCTTCTTCCTCCGTGGCTGCTCCTCCAAACTAGAACTAAATTCAGGCCACTCCTCAGCCTGTGCTTCTTCTGGTGCCTTGTTTCAGGACTAAATACAGCATCTGAGCACTGAGGGTCACATTCCAGCTGCAAACACAGCACAGCCCACCCTGTTTCAGGCCCTAGGCCTGGGTTCTTGCATTCCTCTGCCTAGGAAGCTTTGCCTTCATTGTCTTCCCCTGGAGAGCATCTGTTCCTAAGAGATGCCCAAGCCGAGCTCAGGTTAACTCCCCGAGCCTCCTCTTCTGTGCATCTTCTCCTGTGTTTTTGGAAAGGTGTTTGTTTTACATTCTCTTCTGTATTAGCATGGAGTTTTGTCCATACTTTTATTATTGAACTAAACCTGTTCACAAGTCTGGCTTTGCCTTGCTGGGGACCAGCATCTTGTAAAAAAAAAAAAAGATAAAGTAATCTTGATAACAAAAATGCATGTTTATTAGACTTAAGGAAGAAAGAATAAAAGATAGGATAGAATGAAGGAAGGAAGAAGGGAAGAAAGGAAACCACAGATATAAATGGGGGAGGGGAGTCTCATCCCCTTCCCATCCCTGTTCCTTAGTTATGTATCTGGTGTGACACCCCCAGGGACAAATCAGAAGAGAGTTGTAATTAGAAGATCGAGGGCTCCTGGGGAGACAGGTGTTCATTTTTTAGAATCTGGTCATCTTTCCATTCCTTTCTATGAATATACCATCATTTTAAAAACCATTTCCCTACTTTGGAAGATTTTTTTTCACTATTACAAACGATGCTGAAGTGAATGTGCTTGAAAATATATTTGTGAGCACATGTGTGGATTTACCTATGTATTAGTGTCCTGGAAATTGAATTTTGGTGGAGACTCTATATTTAGACTCCCACTAACTGAATATAATCATATCCATTTTCTCAGAGCATCACGTACCTTGAACATTGTTGACCTTTTTAACTTTTGCAAATCTTGGAAGAAAATCTCATTTACTTAGTTTGAATTTCTTTGATGATTAGTGCAACTGAGGATCTTTCTATATGTTTACAGGATATTTATTTTTTTCTTATTTTGTGCCATTGCTGTTAGCATCAGAATCTTGACTCCAGTGGGTCCCACTCAGTCTTGAGATCCAGTTCTAACAACACCCCATTAAGTTTTCAATTCAAGACTACATGACAGTGAGGCAAGAATTTGTTAAGAATGACAGAGACAACTCTCTGAAATTAGAGCTCCAAAAAGTTTTTGCTTTTGCCACCACTGCGTTTGTCAACCATGCACATCATTCACGGGGGTTCTGAGGGCAACTTTCAGGCCGTCCTCTTGAAGCATCTATTGAGTGTCTCTCATTTGTGTGACTAACGAAAGAGTTTAGGTGGGAGGGTTGTACTTGGGTCTTTTTTTTTCAGTTGACTCGTCTGCCCAGCTCTTGTCTTTGCTTTGTCTCAGTCTGGCCAAGCCCCTCCCGTGTGAGATGATGTCTAGCTCTGCAGCAGCCTGACCGGGGAAGTCACCGTCTCAATTTTGATCCCTTGGTATTAAATACGTGTACTCTATTGCCTTTGTATGATGAGTCAGTTTCATTTCATTTCAAAGTCAAGGAGCACCTACTCTGTGCTAGACTTTGGGAATACAAAAATGGATAATACTCAGTCCCTATTTCAGGGGAGCCTGAAGTCCAGTGGAGATGAAAGCCAGGTAAATGGGATTACCATGGTCCCACAGTTAAATCAAGAAAGAGTGGAACCCTGGTGCTCTAGGAGACAGGTGAGCTCGCCTGCTTCTCACTGATGACATCTCAGGCAGGTGATGTGTACTCTGTGTGCTTCAGTGTCTTCCTCTGTAAAATGCAGAATGTATCTATATTCTTATTTCATAGGGTTGTTATGAGGACTAAATGAGCTAATTCAAATATAAGGCTTAGAAGCTGTTGTGTAGCAAGTGATCCATAAATGGTGGTTTTTAGTGTTAGTATCATCACTGATTTTTCAAATTACTATCAATATTATTATAATAGCGCAGCAAAGGGACCTAACCCAGTCTGGAGGCTACTAGAGAAGGTGATGGCAAGGTTGAGTCTTGAATAGTAGAGAAAGGAGACGTAGCCTTGATCCAGAGATGAAAATACCCCATTATTATCATGTGCTGAGCAGTGACAATGGGTTGGCCATTTAGCCTATATGACCTCATTTACAAATGAAGACATTCAGACACAGAGAAGTTATGTAACTTGCCCAAGGTTAAAGTAGCTAGTAATATATAGTATTTTATTTCTTCTATTTTATAGTCAAGAAAGGTGAAGCAGAGAGTGGTTTTAGGGGCATGATTTATGTTCATATCTCATGTTCTTCCCACTTGCTATATTGCCATCCAAGGGAGTATAAGTCTTGTGTCATTGGGACTTTTGAACAAGACGTGGGCTTCTTTACACTTTGATTTCTCTCTGTCTAAAGCAGGCATCTCCACACCTCTCCTCTCTGCACACAGCCCTTCTTTCAAGCTCCAGGAGAGTCTGTGACAAGGAGTGGGCTCCCTCTGCAAGACATCTTGATTCCTTTGAAGAAAGGCAGCCAGGAAATGTGAAGCATGGTGATGGTGGCCTTTTCAGGAGTGGGTGGTGAGTGGAAACTTCCTGACGTGTCAAGTGACAACATCAGAAAGGAAGTGGAATTTTCCTGAGGCACAGGCAGGAGTTCTCCCTAGCTATTGATTTGGAGTGTGCATCTCGAATTTAACCCAGTGATTAGTTTGGAGGGAGGCAGCATGCATACTGGGCTTTCATTTAGTGAGTTTAAAGGCATACAGCTTCTGATTTATTTTTCCTTTCTTCGTGCAGGGCTGTTTTATTACTAAGAGTTGAGTGACAGGCTTCCCAGCAGACTCGAAAGACAGGTAAAATTTTAAAAAGGAACATAAAATTTTTCAAGGCACTCTATTTACCTTTTGTAATTTATTAATCACACCTAGTGAAGGCTGGTTGCCCCTCTGGGAACAGTTCAGCAAAGGAAAACTATTCTGAAGACTCAGCTTTCCAATCCCCTTTCTTTCCTTATGCTTTCTTATGGATGAGAGACCTAAGGATCCCAAATAGGAAGTAACTCATCCCAATCATAATATGGGTTAGAAATGGAAGTAAGTCTAGTCCTGTCTGGCAACCTCAGAATCATGAAACACAAAGAGTATGTGTAGAGCTACATACATGTTCCCAAAATCTTCAAAGTTTTTTTTTTTTAACTGATGAATTAATATAAGTACCCCCTTGCCTATATCTCTTCAATACCACTGAAGGACAAACTTCAGGGCAAGACTTACAAGGTCCTTCAAGAGCTGGTCTCTGTTTAACAGGCAAGGTTCATCTCTTGTCTTTCCTTCTTTGAAATCATCCATTTATATGGGCTTCCCTAGTAGCTGCTAAAGACTCTGCCTCCAATGCAGGAGACCTGGTTTCAATCCCCAGGTCAGGAAGATCCCCTGGAGAAGGGAATGACAACCCACTCTAGTGTTCTTGCCTGGAGAATTCCATGCACAGAGGAGCCTGGTGGGCTATAGTACATGGGGTCACAAAGAGTCAGACATGACTGAGTGACTAATACTTTAATTTATATGGAACATCTTTATCTTTCCCACATAGAACATCCTTCTTACTGCTGGGTTGATGAACATGCTATCCATCTGCCTGAAACTTTCCTCCCTGGATGGATGGATGAAGGAATGAACAACTAGGACCTGAATTCATAGCTCATTTCATTAGAAGTCATTGCCTCATTGGGTTAGTGTTCATTCGATCAATTCAAATTACCTCTAATTCCCCCAAGTTATAATTTCTCTAGCTTGACTTTATCACTTGCTTGAGATTTTCCAATTGTAACCTTTGGGTCTGAAATAATTCCATTTAATTCAGGAAGTTGCCATACTTCCCTTGGTATAAGTCTTTCCTTTTAAAAATTCAAGAAATTCTCTCCATTTGATGCCTTTGTAGGCAAATCCTCCTCATCTATAAGCATATAGATTCCAAGAAACCAAATAAAAATTTGAGAAGTTCAGAGTGAAAAAAAAAAAAAGAAAAAGCATTTGTATTATGTAAGTGAGCCACATTACTGTGAAGTTTGGTAGCTTCAAACTTCAAGCTCAAAAAGCAGGCATTTCCAAAGTGGGGGATGTGCAAAATATGATATAAATGTGATGCGCTGCTGAGGGGAGCTAGAGATCACAGGGTGGGATGGAGGGGTGAGCATGGAAAATATATCCTATGTCATTGGCATGACGGAAAAGGCAGAACTCTAAAATAAAGGGGTGAAGAGATGGCATGCTGGGAAAGTTGGGGGATAGGTCATTTCAGTTCTTTAACAGCACATTTTATTAAGTAGCTATGATGTGCAAGCCCTCGTCTGGGACCTGGGTATTTGCAGAGAAAAACAAGTGACAGAAAGAAAGTTTAGAATTTGACATCATGGAAACCTGGATTTCAGTTTCAGTTCCATCACACAGTACCAGTTTGATCTTGGATGGTTTGTTTTGGTTGCCTTATTTGTAAAATGTGTGTGTACTTTCTTGTTTATCAATAGCTACTATGTCATTTAGACACTGTGCTAGGCACTGGACACCCAAAAGTAAACAAGACAGATAGGGCCCCCTCCTCCCAGAAGCTTATGGAGTAAGGGAAGAGTTTGACAAGTTCTGAGAATAAAGTATTTGCTGTGGGAGGATTAGCAGGGCTGAGATATCACTTGACATACAGGACCATTAGGATTAAATGAGATAAAGTATTTGAGAGCCTACTGTGATTTTGAGAAGAGCACAGAACAGGAACGGAACCAGGCTGCCTCCGTTCAAATCCCAGTGTGGCCACATATTAATTGTATCACTTAAGGAATTACTAAACCAATTTCCTGATCTATAACATGGGGATAATAATAGTAGTCAACTCATGGGGTTGTTAAGAAGATTAGATAAGTTAACATATGTGAAGAGTTTAGAATAGTGCCTGGCACACACTGAGTATGCAGCTGATATTTATGAATTATTGCTGTTGCTGTTATTGTTTGCACATGGCCCATGTGGGTGCTCACGATCACCAGTTCCCTACCTCCCCTCCACTGCTCTTCTGAAAGCAGTAGTCCCAGCAGTGAACAGCAGTCCATGTTCATGTTCCATCATATATCAAAGGCCCAGAAGGGTAACTGCAGAAAGCATTGTTCTCAGTATAATTTATAATTTATTCCTGTCCAAGCCATTTGCCTTGTTGAGCCTTTGAAGAGCACAAAGTTCTTTCCTGTACTTGGCTGGGCTGAGCACAAAAGGTCACGGTAAAATTAGAGCTACAGGGACGAGAGTGCCTGGAAAAGAACTTGGGCCTCAAATGGATGACAACTGACTCCTTCCCTGGGAGCCTCAGAGAAGAAAAGGTCATGTGTTGATGTTCAGCCACACAGGGTCCAGGGGTCTCACAATCTTGTGAGCAGTGCTTGGCTCTGCTGGTACAAGCCATGCCTTCTCCTGGGTCATGTCTACCTCTTAGGGTCACTGTGAGGATTATATGGAATAACTAATTTTCAAATGCCTGACAGTTGATGGAACTGTCGTCCAGCCTTGTCATCGGATGATGTTCATTAAATTCTAAGAGCAAGAAGAGCTTGCTTCTTCACAGCACTGAGTGATGCTCGCTGAGGGGTTATGGTTCTGATAGCTGAACAGCTAAACAGCTTTCCTCCCCCAGCGTTTGAAGGTCTGGTCTACACCCTCCCAGCAATGCAGGCATAGAATTAGGGGTCCAAACTTCAGGAAGGCAGGCACTGGAGAGTCTTGCTCCTTCTCGTGCTCCCAGATGCTCCCTGGCATGCAGCAGGGATGTGACGAGTACTCGCTGAAAGGGTAAACTATAAGGACAGGCAGAGAAATGTAGTGTGTCTGGAGGCATGGTGAAGGGACTCAAAGCCACACTGTATAAAGAACATGGGTGGAACTAAGGCTGAAAAGCTGGAGAAGGAAGACGAGCACAGAAGTCTTCTGTGATTGCATCAGTCAGACTTCAACTAGTATGAAAGACAGATGACTGAGATAGACAGATAATAGATGATTGATAGATTCATTAGTGGAAAGTTAATATAAGATAGACATATGTTAATTCATCATGTTGTACATCTAAAACCAATACAATGTTATATGTCATTTATATCTCAGTTTTTTTTAATGTTAAATAAATAAATAAAAGTAAGGAAGCTGTTTCAAAACACTTAGGAAACTTAGGAAAGTTGTTGAGTCAATACCAAAAAGTTCATGTGCCTGATTTTGGTCTCTTTCTTGTTTGATTTTATTAATACCACTCCAAAAAAATGAGAAATTTTATAATCCATATTGTTCCAGGAATAGCACAAGTTTGCTTTTTAACAGAATACCAACTATTTTAGGATAAAGTCTTCTATACCTGAAAATCCCATTGATTTTTGTCTGAAAGCAAGAATAGCAAATCAAAGAGAAAGCAACTCAGTTTATTTGTAGATTTTCAAAATCCAGTCTTGTTTCATATGTTCAATAAACTAAGGGCTTTTGGTTTTATGTATAGGAAGCATAGGGCTTCCTTGGTGGCTCAGTTGGTAAAGAATCTACCTGCAATGCAGGAGACCTGAGTTCGATTCCTAGATTGGGAAGATCCCCTGGAGAATAAAATGACAACCCATTCCATTATTCTTACCTGGAAAAATCCCATGGACAAAGGAGCCTGGTAGGCTACAGTCTATGAGGTCACAAGAGTTAGACAGGATTTAGCAATTAAACCACCACCACCACCACCACGATAGAAAGCATATTCAAACAAATTGAAGAATAGGCTTAAAATATTATAAACTCTGATGAAAACCTATCACATGGTGACTCATTTGTAGACTACCCTTCAAAATAAAATTTAACAAGAAATGGACTAAGTATTCACATTTTCTGTATTAATAATTTTAGATTATCTAACATTAAAAAAGATAAATCTTTTAAAAGAAAATGTAGTAGTTTACGATTGTTATTGTTATAACTGTTGTTAATTATCCTGTGTAATTGGGAGAGCTGGCTAAGCAAACAACATCCACAGGTAAGTTGTCAGGAAGGGAAGACCACAGGGAAGTGTGGGTAACTGCAGACCCCTGCTGGCTATATGAACAAGGGGAGTCTTCCCAGGGGAGTTAAGGTTGAAATAGGGGACTTCAACAAAGATAAAGAGTCAAACAGACAGACAGGATGAGGAAGGCATCTCAGGTGGAGGACACAGTGTGGTGTAGAGGTCACGGGCTCCTGGTGTGCTCATGGGGTGCATAGAGTGTGGGAGTGGGGAGACATCAGACTTAATTCAACCCTAGGGGCCGCGTTGAGCTGCTATCACACAGAAGCTGTGTGGTGTCTCTGAGCCTCAATTTCGTCCCTTGTGGACTGGATGTTATATTACCTGCTTTATCTGCCAGTTAGGGAAGAAGATTTGGACCCAGTTGAAGAAAGAACTTCAGAGCAGGCAGGACTGGCTTCTGAGTTCCTGCTATGGACAGGTTTTCTGGAAGGATGACCTGCAAACACCCCTCCCAGGCCCATGATTTTGAGATCCCATGAGTCAGGGATGCAGGCCTTGCTCTGACGCTGCCCCTCACACACCAGCCTCATTCAAAGCCTCGGTCAACATTTGCTGCTGGCCTGCTGGGCACAGTAAGATCTGAGAGGCACTTAGATGAAATGACACCTGAATCACTTCAACTTTAACACCCAGTGAATCTCTTCCTAGGAGCTGAGAAGGTAGCACGGATATCCTCAAAATGACATCACAACAAAAAGAGGAGAGTTAACACCATGTATGCCAATTGTGTGTGTGTGTGTGTGGGGGGGGGGTGTCGGGGGGGGAGTTGGTCACCCGATCTGTGGATTATGTGGCCTGGAGCAAGAGCTTCGACCTCACCACTCAGCAAACACAGGTAGCTTCACTGTACACATCGGTTCCATGGTGAATCAAGACCTTGGAATTCTTCATGAGCATATCAAATCTCTTCAAATTCCAAGAACAGTTAGGCAGCCTTTCCCCCCTCGAAATCTTTGTACCTGCTATTGCATCCTCTTCCTACAACCCTTACAGCCTGTTTCAGGTAGCTAATGCTGTGTTAACAAAGCACCCCAAACATAATGCTTTATAATGAAACCACAAAAATCTCTATTTTGCCCCCAAATCTGCAATTTAGGCTGACTGAGAGGAAACGGCTCGTCTCTGCTTCACTCAGTGTCAGCTGGGTGCCTCTAAGGCCGGGGGGCTGAAATTAACCAAAGGTGGGGTCCCTGGGCATCTCTCTCCATTGTGCATGGCTTTTCCAAGTGGTGTCTACATGTCAGTTTCAGGGTAGCCAGACGTCTTACCAGACAGCTCAGGCCTCCTGAGGCATAAATCCTGAGAGGGGGAGAGAGAGAGAGAGAAAACCAAGCAAAATCCAGGTTGCTTTCAGTGACCTAACCTCAGAAGTCACACATCGCTTCTCTGCCCTCTCTGGGAGGAAGTAGTCAAAAGCCACCACCCAGATTCCAGAGCAGGGAACACAGAGCCCGCTGCTTCTCCATATGAGGCAGGCCAGTCTCACTATGAGAGGAGCACATGGGACGGGAGATACAGCTTGCTGAGTCCATTTCTAGAAGGTATAATCTGTATCCACTCTTTTCTGTCTGAAAAACCCTTCTTATGCTTTAAGACCCAGCTCAAACATCACCTCCTTTATAGAGCCCCCAAGTTCCTAAGAGCAGGTTACCTCCTTGATGAGGCCTAACTGTACTTTGTACCTCTGCTTTCAGAGCACTTAGCACCCTGAAATGACATCTGTCTCTTTCTGGAGTCTGTGAATGGCGAGTTCTTCAAGGTCTGAGGCTATAACATGTATTTCATTGCTCCTAGCTTTTGGTACTGGGGAGCTGCTTAGGAAACAGATGTTGCTACAAGCTAGACTAGGGCTTCTCATACGCTGGACTATGTGCTGCAGAATGCCTGGGTGCTCGTTCAAAATGCAGACTCCCAGATCTGCATCAAACCTGCTGCACTGACTCTTGCAGGAGGGGCGCTAGTTTAATCAACTGCCCAGATGATTCCAATGGGTATCAATCTTTGCAAGCTATCTTTGTGTTCCCAGTGCCTAGTACCATGCCTGGCACATAGTTACTACTCAGTAAATACCTGCTGAATGAATGAGTGAATAAGTGAGAGAATGAATGAATATTTTTAGACTGTACTGGGTACACGAGAGTCAGTTTGCTCTTTTGGCTAATGGGACATCCAGGTCTGGCTCCAGAGTCAGATAGGCAGACATCCCTCGAGGTTAAGTCCAGGTGGGACTCAATGCCCCCATTGGCCCTTAAGTGTGCTGGCTTTCCAGAGGAGGTGGCTGAGCCAGTAGAAGGGAGAGACTTGGCGGTTGTAAAGTTAGTGCATTTTCTCCCCCTCTACCAGAAAGCTCCCTTCCCATCCCCACCTCCCACTCGTCTCCCTTCCCCCAAGCATCCTGTGACATCCCATATCAGAACCATTCTGGAAGCAGTATTTGCTAGTTTGACATTTCAAAATAGCATCTAGGAGGCTAAAGATAGCTAGGTTACAAGGGAGGTTAAACAGCTTGCCAAATGACGCTGAGCAAATTTGGTCTTCTCTGCGATGTCCGAAGAGTTCTTTGATGTTTTCCCTCTGCTTGGAGGAGCAGAGCATTGGATGGAGGGAGGATACTGAGCCAAGAGCCAAAGGGCGCAACCCTGGGGGCTGGGAATTCAGTGAATGGTAAAGGGGTGTGCGTTTCAGAGGTCAGCTTTCTCCAGCTGTCCAGGACAACAAGGCAGAGACGGTAAGAGCCTGCTTGCCCGGCTGCCTGTGTGTGGCCCTGTGTCTACCTATGCATCTGGATTCCACTGAGACCAGCACAACCATGAGGAAACAATTTGTCCATGTGAGATAGTAAACTTTTTTAAATGTCACTAGCCTTTTACTTCCTTTTCATTTCTTCCTGGCTCATCCCCATTTTAACTAAACTGCCCCAAGCCAGAACTATGTGACTATGGATGTGGTAGGTGGGGGCCAAGACCCTGGTGACTGTGAGGAGACACCATGTTCCCTGGGGATCAAGTACCCACTCAGCGTGTCCAAACAATAATACCTACCATTCATGGACCATTTGCTGTTCGCCAAGCCCTCTGCTAAGCTTCTCACATCCTTTACCTCATTTATTCTCGCAGGAGCTCTGTGCCTTAGGTGTAGGATGGCCTCCTTCCCAGGTGGCACTAGTGGTAAAGAACCCGCGTGCCAATGCAGGAGACATAAGAGTAGAGGATTTGATCCCCGGGTCAGGAAGATCCCCTGGAGAAAGGCATGGTAAGCAACTCCAGTACTCTTGCCTGGAGAATCCCATGGACAGAGGAGCCTGGCGGGCTACAATCCATAGGATTTCAAAGAGTCAGACACAACTGAAGCGACTTAGTATGCGTAACTTAGCATGCATACACCATATAAATGAAGGTCTAAGAGTCAGGGAAGTTAAGAACTTGCTTCTGGGACTGCAGCCAGTGCTGTAGAGTTGAGACTCCAAAGCAGGTGTGTCTGACTCCAAAGACAGCTCTCCTCCCAACCATGTTACTTAGGTTCCTTTTACAGAAACAGACATCTTCCCCCGAATGCCCTGCATTGAATCTATCCCAGGAATCAAACCACCTTCAAAGGGCAAACGGGTACCCCTTGCGATGGGCAGGTTGCCAGGATGGACACTCATGCTCGGTGACTCAGCAGCACAGTCCACTTGTCTGACCTTTTCCCATGTCACAGATATCTAATGAAAGGGCTAGCCCTGCTCGTGTCCTGCAGCCCCAGGGGCAACCTGAGTCACAGGAGACGGACTGAATGTCAGAGTTGAAGTGAGTGTCTCTGCCTCACCCTCTCTAAATGCGGCTGCAGCTGCCCATTCAGTGGTGGCTGAGCTGTCACAGCCAGCACAGGCTAGCAGAGAAGCAGGAGGGCCGCTTGCGGGGGTAGGATGCTGGTCATCTGGCTAAAAAAGGGGGGTGGGGTGGGGTGGGTGAGGCAGCCCAATTATGCCTGGCTTTGCTTCCAAGCTCTATAATCGGATTCAGGTGCTTCCAAAAGCTCCTGCCTCTTCCGAGCAAATTCAGTTAAGGGCAGGGGGAGGGCGCGCTAATGGTTTCCACATTGGGGGCCTCTGCAGAGAGGCCTCTCAAGAGTGGGGGCAAGGAATCTGACCTTGCCTCCAAGTAGAGTTGTGCTGGAAGGAATGCAAATGTGTTCATTAAGCACCTCTTACGAGTGAGGGTCTTAGGTCTTGTAGGCTGGACACTGTGAATATGATAAACAAGCAATCACAGATGTAGCCTGCCCGGAGCTTACAGCTGGTGGGAGAGACAGAAAATGGACCAGAAAATTACAATACAGAGTGAAGAAGCCTGCAGGTACTGTGGAGCGCAGAGAAGGCCACCTACCCAGATTCAGGGGAACGGTTGGCTCCCTGTTGAGTGGCTGAAGAGGAGTTCACTGGGGAATCTGAGGGTTCTGGGAGCAGAAAAACAGCCCAGGAGAACATGAATTGGGGGAGGTGTAGAGCTGGCCAGAGCATCGGTGGAATAGCACAGAGTGTAAAGAGGTAAGTTAAGAATGCGGAGAAGTTGGTAAAAACTTTTGGCCTTGTAACTCAGCAAGGAGAAGGCCAGAGGTCTAATACAATCCGTTTAGAAAGGCCAGTCTGACCGGGACGGAATAGACTGCGTAAAGGGAGACCAGTGAGGAAGCAGCGGGAGTGGTTCAGGGTCACACCAGCGTGTCTCAGACTAGGGTGGTGGCTGAGGGAATGGTGAGGAAGGGTATATCTGGTTATAAGGCCAAATCAACAAATTACACGGTCCTTGCCTTCAAGGAGAAAAGAGTTTTAGTTGAAAAAACATTTTCTCCCTTAATTCATCCCAGTCTTACATGACCAGAAGGGACCTGAAGGGTCATTCAGTTCAATCTCCTTTTTGCAAGAAGTCTAGTGGTTTTCAACCTGGGTTTGAACTCCTTCAGTGAGGGAAGGCAGTAGTGGCAGCCTGGAGAGAGTCTGGATGGGCAGCTGGCCTGGACACAAGCTTTCTTGAAGTTTCAGAAACCCCTGGACCTGAGTGATGGTACACCCTGCTGGTGGGGCCCCTGGTTCCAAGCACTGGGGCAGTTTTAAGGTGACATCTATTTTGCCAGCTGTAATGGAACAGGCTGCTGCCCACCCCTACTCCCCCAGCAGAGGGGGGCCACAGAGGTTGGCTGGGGGCTGAGGGCACTTTTCTGTCAACAGACCCACCTATGAGTGCTTCCTAAGTGTCTGCCCTGTGCCAGCCTTGTTCCTGGAAACCACTGTGATAACACTCCTGGGTGAGAACCAACACTCACTGACCTTTTCCATGGGCAGAATCCGCAGGAAAAGGTTGTTGAAATTTTAATGACAGCAATTCCTGAGGCTTGTAAAATTCTTTTAACATTTCTCTAAGCACAGACAACAACCGCATCTTCTCTTAGCCTGAGCGGGGTTCTACAGCTCTAAAGCACTCACTCACTCAGGGTCACCCTTGATCCATAAACAAGCCTGGGGGAGGGGCAGAGCTCCTGGGCCCTAGAGCCCCAGTGACCTGGATTCACATCCTCTGTGCCCCATATGACAGTGTGACTGTGGTCCTTACTTTACCTCTCTGAGCTTCCTCTTCTGTAAAATAGGGATAATATGCCGATTTGAAAGGTTGTTGTAAGCGTTCAATAAGAAGATTCTGCCTAGCTGGTGCTTGGGGAAAGCTCATTTCCTTGGCCATATTTCTCTTTCATTCCTATATTCCAGATAAGGACATGTCTAAGTTTCCATAACTAAAAGAAGTGGTGCCTAGGATATAGAGCCTTAGTCAGCTCAGGCTACTATCACAAAATGCCAAAGACTGGATGGCTTAAACAACAGACATCTATTTCTCATGGTGCTGGAGGCTTGGAAGTCTGACATCGGGGTGTCTGTCTACATGGTCAGGTCTGGTGAGGACCCTCTTCCTTGCTTGTAGATGACTGTCTTCCTGCTGTATCCTCACATGGCAGAGGGAGGAAGTTTTGATGTCTCCTCCTCTTCTTTTTTTTCTTAAATTTATTAGTTGGAGGATAATTGCTTTACAATGTTGCGCTGGCTTCTGCCATACAACGTGAATCAGCCATAACTATACGTATGTTTCCCCCTCTTGAACCTCCCTCCCACCCCCCACTGTCCCATCCCTTTAGATTGTCACAGAAAAATATGGAACGCTTCATGAATTTGTGTATCAACCTTGAGCAGGGGCCACGCTAATCCTCTGTATCCTTGCAATTTTAGTATACTACTGCCAAAGTAAGAACATCCTCATTTTTTTTTATAAGGTCATTAATCACTAATCTCATCATAGTGGCTTTCCTGGTGGCTCAAAAGGTAAAGAATCTGCCTGCAAGGCAGGAGACCAGGGTTTGATCCCTGGGTCAGGAAGAGTCCCTGGAGAAGGGAATGGTTACTCACTCTAGTACTCTTGCTTAGAGAATTCCATGGACAGAGGAGCCTGGCGGGCTACAGTCCATGGGGTCTCAAAAGAGTCAGACACAACTGAGTGACTAATACAACAATAACAATGCCATCACAGGGGCTCCACCCTCATTATCTCATCTAAACCTAATTTCCTCCCAACCTTAGGGTTAGGGCTTTAAGCCATGAATTTAAGGGGATACAAACATTCAGTTCATAATACAGTAGGCCTAAAATCAATGTTAGTTCCACTTTTCCTCCACCTCAAGGCCCTGAACTAGGGCTATCTCTTCTTCACGCTTCTCCTTATGCAGCCTCTAGTGCTTCCTAGGGACCCCCCTTTGAGAATGTCGTGAAAGCCATGAGCCTCTTCCCTGAAAACACACACATATATAAACAGACACCACGCACACCTTGTCACCCACAGAATTCCAGATCCCTGAAGCTCACCTATGGACTCTAATAACCTGCCATAGCACCCATATGACACAAACTACCTTTGGCCACAAATTGTGGTTCCGTTTTCTAATTTCCCCAGGTAGATTTTTAACTACGTGAAATAGGAAACCAGCTCTTCTTGTTCAAGTCTGTATTCCATATAGTGACTGGAGAGGGGGGTGTATATAGTGAATGTTAATTGATCTGGTGGATAAACAGATGGATGAATGCATGGATGGACGGTAATTTGGCTGGTGGGTCTGTGGGTAGGTGAGAAGATAGGTCAAGATGGATAAATAACAGAAAGGTGATGAGTGGTAGGTGGGTGAACAGATGTACGGGTGCTCTGGGTGAGAGGATAAGTGGGGAGATGGATGGGTGGATAGATGACTGGATGGTAGGATGGTGAGGTCTTCACCATGCTCAGAGAAGCACCCAAGCAAACCCTTCTTGAGAAGATAAATTCATGGTGGTGGGGATCCAAATACTGGAGGACCTGGAAAGCTCTGGAATTAATTCAGTAGAGAATACAAACTCCGGAAGGATCAGAAGCAGAGGCTGCATGGGGGGGAACAATGTGTTGGCAGGTGGGGTCTGAAGAAGGGCTGTGGGCTCCGGTGGGAGAAGACAACGCAGGGTCAGAAAAGCCAAGGAGGAAGCTGGACAAGAGGAGGGGAAACCTCTGATGGAGAAAGCAGCACCGGTACTAAAAGGAGACCGGAAGCTACAAAGACCCACTTCTAAGGAGAAGTGGAGGGCAGGCAGGATCTGGTGGGGAGCAGAGATGACTGAATGGAGACAGAAGAATTTATGACCTTGGGATTCTGAGCCACTCATTCAACAATCATTTGCTGAGCTCCTCCTGTGTGCCAGGGCTCACTGTAGGTACTGAGGAAAAGTCCCAGTCTGTGCCGTTAGATAAGAAAGACAGAAACACTAATGAAAGTTGAAATTTACACAGTACTTACTATGCACCAGCCACTATTCTGTTTAAGGGTGACTCGCCTCAACAACAACCATATGAGGGAGATATTATTATCATCCCTACTTGGCAGACAGGGAAACTAAGGCACAGAGAAGGTAAGTTATACTTTACCCAGGTAACACAGCTAATACGTGTGAGAGTCAGGACTGGAACTCAGGTTCCAGAACTTATGTGCTTCATCCTTGTTGCCATTAAATGAAAGGTTAAACAATAGTTGTAATGCAAGGTGATGGCAGTCTGAACCATTACAGTGGGTTACAAAGCAGGGATGAGATGACTGACTGGCTGGTTGGATCTAAGAGGATTTGAGAGAGGAGACCCTTGGGAGCTGGGCCTTGGAGAATGAGTCAGGTTTCTTAGGCATCCTGCAAGAGGTATGTAAGTTGAAGGATGAGGGGAAGGGCATACCAGACAGAGAAATTGAGTTGTGCAAAGATCACAGGCACTGGGGCATGAAACAGCAGACACCTGTGCAGGTGATGGTACGTGGCTCTGTGTGACTGCTCGGCAGGGCTGGGAGCTGGGAAAGGGGAGACAAGCTACACATTGGAAAAATGCCAGGGACTGTTCCCTCATACTTATGTGAAGGTTTATGATGTTCAACACACTTCTCTATCCCTTTAGGAAGACAGTATGTGGCAGACTGTATATATAATATTTTTGTTCCCATTTTTTAGATGAGGAAACTAAAATTCAAAGTACAAAATCCATGAGGTCTATTAATATGACCATAGCCAATATCCATCCTATGATTACTGTGTGCTAGCCACTGTGTTCAATGCTTGTATGCAATTTTTCATTTCATTTCTACAAATTTGCCATGAGATAGATGCTGCTGTCAAGCTCATTTTAAAATAAAGAAAATCGAAACTCAAAACCAGTTAAGGTCCTCCCACTAGGATGATCAATCAACCACCACACAAAGGACCTGCTTTTTGGCACCACGTAATACTGAGCTTCCCCAGTGGGTCAGCTGGTAAAGGATCTGCCTGCCAATGCAGGAGACGAAAGAGATACAGTCAGGATCCCTGGGTCAGGAAGATCCCATGGAGATGGAAATGACAACCCGCTCCAGTATTCTTGCCTGGGAATTCCCATGGACAGAGGAGCCTGGTGAAAAGGGGTCACAGAGTCAGATACAACTGAGCAGGCATGCATGCAAAACTGTCTTCGCTGACTTTGGATTCTAGTCTAGCCCACCTGAAAGGAAGATAACATGCTTTGAGTTTTGCATAAAACCTTTGTGGAAGCAGATACATTTAATGATGAAAAGTTTCTAACTCTTCTATACTAAACTATCTCCTTTGTGGGTGAGCCAGACTGAAAATCCACTGGGTTCCAAGACTCCTAGGATATCCTGGTTTCTTCACAATCAGGACCTAGAGATCATGACTTTCATTTCTTTGCGAAAGAAAGGGCTTAGACTGGGCATGAGCCAGGCATGAGATAGGCCTGGGCTGCAGCGTGACAGGTTCCTGGCCTGGGTGAAGAAGCCTCCATTTAGACCTGGGATAACAGAAGAACCAGGTAACATTCACTGGGTACTTACTTTGTGCTAAATAGCCTTCCTAACCTTAAAAACTGTTTACCTGTTATCTGCCCAGGGAAGCAGTAACCATTATAGCAATCTTTCAGATGATAAAATTGAGGCCCAGAAGGCTTAAGTGACTTATCCAAGATCACGCAGCAAGTCAGTAGTGGAAGCAAATTTCCAGCTCGGCTAGTCTGGCTCCAGACCCTATGTGCTAACCTATATATTATATCTGAAGGAGGCTTTTGTAGCCAAAGAGCCAAGCTCTACATTTTACCTATAAGGAGGATCCAGAGAGATCATGAAACTTCATTAATAACACACAGCATCACCCAAACCTCAGTTTAGTACTCAGAAGTTTTCTCTCTAGAGCCATTCCACTCCTCCTTCCTCACCTCCATCTTCTTTGTGGTACCCTTCCCTCCAAGCTGGCCTTGAAGGTTAATGGGAACCAACTCGGGAGTCAGTCATACAGGGGGTTAAATCTTGGTCATGCAGCTTTTCAGTTATAGGTACTTGGACAAGGTGCATGGTCTCTCAGCCTCAGTTTCCATATCTATCAAATTATTATACAGTCTTATTCACCTAGAAGAGAGGTTGAAAGGGTTAAATGCGGCATTGTTTGGTCACTCTGCATCATTGTTTTAATTTTTTCAGAGCGCTGTGAAGCACACCATCTATTGGACAGAGCTCCTTCTGAACAATCTCCAGCGAAGACTAAGTCTTCAATACATCGTTGGATGCACGCATGCATTTTCTTGAATGACTGTCTAGCACAAAGGTTGGACGACTGAGCGACTTCACTTTCACTTTTCACTTTCATGCACTGGAGAAGGAAATGGCAACCCACGCCGGTGTTCTTGCCTGCAGAAGCCCAGGGATGGCAGAGCCTGGTGGGCTGCCGTCTATGGGGTCGCACAAAGTTGGACACCACTGAAGCGACTTAGCAGCAGCAGCAGCAGCACAAAGGTCAGTGTATTAATAGGTAGATACTAGGTGACCTCATAGGACCTGACTGTCTGAATTAAACTAATAAACTAATTTTGGTTGAGGTGTCCATAGCGGCTAACATTTGAAACTAGTGTCCTTGAAGGTAAGATTGCCATTTTAACTGCAACTTTATAACAGACAGAAGTAGGCTTTTTTTTCCTACCATGGGACCCAAAGAAAAGTTCCTTTAGATATGACCAGGAGAGGTAGAGGGAAGAACAGCCAGTGCTGAGAAGGCAGGGGAGATCTGGGGTGCAGAGGCAGCAGAGGAAGGTGGGGAGAGATGGATTCAAGACCCAGTAAGCTCCCTGCCCATAGGTTTGCTTGTTTTCAGTGCTCACTGCCCAGAGCCTAGGACCACCCAGGGCACATCATGGGAGCTTAGTAACTGTTTTAAAAAAAAAAAAAAAAAGTATGAGAATGAAAAATAAAGAGAGGCAAGGAGAACACATCGGGCAGGAAGAGAGAAAAATTGAGACAGAGCTCCATCAAAGATAGAGAAGACAGCCAGAGGGGCCTGAGGCGGCTGGCAGCCGGGGGGCAGAGGGAGGGACTCTGCTGGCTGAAGCCCAAGGACTCGGCGGGGGAGCGGGGGGGACCCCAGAGGGAGGGGCGGTGGCCTGGCTGCGGTGAAGAGAGCGCACCCCGAGTGCAGCGCCTGCGCCCAGGGCTCCAGACAGCCCAGCCTGGAGAGGGCCGTGGCCGTCAGAAGGTCACGGCCGCGCCGCGGGACTTTCCTGGGGTGGGGGTGGAGGACCTGCGAACAACACTGGCCTTTAACTTCCCAGGTCAGACCACCCCGCGCTGCCTCCGGCGCAGGGAACCCACCCTGAGCTAGCCTGCCCGCGGGACCTGTCCTCTGGCCTGACTTTTTAAAGTCCCTCCCTGCCTTCAAAGCTCTGAGTGCCTCCTTTCCCCTAGCCTGAGGCTTCTCACACTTGAGTGCATCAGAATCAGAATGAGGCTTTGTTCATTTATTTAATTGAACGATTTAGTTAAGTCGATGACGCTCCACCCCACCCTCCTGTTTCTGACTGGTGGGTTTAGGTTGGAGCCATAGGCTCTGTGTTTCTTTTAAGTTCCCAGGTGATGTTGATATATCTGGTCCCCGTACCCAGGCTTGAAAACCACTGCCCAGTATGGGACAACTGTCTCTCTCCTTTTCCTCCTTGATCCACCAAGTACCTTGTTCAGCCTCTCAGAGAGTCCGGAACCCCTGATCTGCGCTTGGGCAAAGCCCGGAGGGTACCAGGAATCCCAGCTCCCAGCCCCCGAAGCTATCTGGTAGCAGCAGCCGTTTCTCTACCCTTTCGCGGGTAGAACTGGGATCCAGAACAGGGCAGAACCCTGAGGAGTAAAAGCTGAGTGGAAAGCAATGTTAATCAAGTCCACCTCCAGGAAAGGGAGAAAAAAGTCCTTTTCTTCAGGAGAGGAGAGTGCATGGAGGATTCCTATTTAATGACCAGTAGCGCACTGATCAGTGCCACTGACACTTACTCCTATCAGCTGGGGATTGGGGATCATAAGGGAAATAAAACTGGGGTCAATGTCTTAGGGAGAATGCTTTCTAGTAGGCAGATTAACAATAAACTTAGGAAAATAGTATGCTAGAAATAAATTATAAATCCTATGGGGGAAAAAACCAAGTAAGGTAAGGGGGTGCCACTGAGTACAATTTTAAACAAGATGGTCAAGGTAGGCCTTGTTGGGAAGGTGACATTTGAACCAAGAGTTAAGGTAGGCAACCATGTGATACCAGAGAGGAGAGTTTTCAGGTAAGGGGAACAGCTGGAGCAAAAGTCCTGAGGTAGGAGCATGCCTAGCATATCCGAGGCCCCACGGAGAGGTGAGTGTAACTGAGTGGGGCGGGGTATGGAAAGAGCTGAGCAGGAGATTGAGGACAGAGAGGTAAGGGGCAGGCAGGAAGGTGTTATAGGGCTGGGGTGGAGCAACCATTCATAGGGTTTGACTTTTACCCTAAAATGTCCCTCCATTTTGTCCTGTTCTTGTTTTTTTATGTTTTTGTCCTGTTCTTGCCTCTTCCATCTACAATACCAAGTTTAAGAATAGTGTTAATCTGGCTCACAGCTGGAGCTGGTTCTGAGAGACAATTTTCAGTAGGTTAGTCAGGCCATCCATCTCAGATAGTTAATACAGGTTGTAATTACTTTTTCTAACCTGCAGGACAGACGGTAAGCTGTTTACATTTGCCTCAGCATCCTTCTTTCTCTTTTCCCATCATTCTCCATGCCTCCTCCAGGCTCTAGTTTCCCTGATGCCCCTGCTCCCTGACACGCCCCAGGCTTCTACAGCAGCACTGTCCAATCAAAATAGAATATCAGCTGCACATGTTATTTAAAATTTTCTGGTGGCCACATTAAAACAAAAGTAAAAAGAAATAGGCAAAATTAGTTCTACTAATAGATTTGATTTAACCCATTATAGCCAAAATAGCATCTTGTCAACATGTAATCAATACAAAAATCAATGAGATATTTTACTTTATTTTTTCCTATACTGTCTTTGAAACCCAGAATGTATTTTACACTCATATCACACCTCAATTCAGCCTAGCCTCATTTTAAGTACTCTAAAGCTTCATGTGGCTAGTGAATACATGGACCGCACCACCCTAGACTCAAAACTCCTGATCTTTCTTCCCCTCCTCAACAAAATTAACTCTTCCTGTTTCTAGAATAAGCTGACACTTCCTTCAGGAAGCCTTCACTGATTTCTTCACTTCCCTCACTGGCATGTAAGAAATAAATGAGTAAAACTGTATGAATATATGGTACTCAGAATAATCCCTGGCACAAAGTAAGTTTAATTGAGGTGTTAGCTATCGTTCTTATAGTATTTACTGCCATTGTAATAAACTGATTGTTGTGTAATTCTTATATAAGAATTATATATTTAATTCCCTGCTTTCCTCTCAGGCTACCCTGAAAACTCCATGAGAAGAAAATGGCTGCCTTTTTCATTGCTCCACCCTCAGGACCTTGTGTCTGGGAAAAGTAGATTCAGTATAAATGTATTAAATGAATGAATAAGAAAGCATGCTTGGAGTTATGACTTTTTAATTCTAACATTATAGTAGATAATCATAATCCTGGAGGATATGACATCAGGTTCCATTTTTACAGAAGTTCAGACAGTAGATACTATAGAGAGATGAAATCTGGTCTCAAAAATGAAGAAGAAAAAAAAAAAAAAAAAAGCAGGGTGGTGTGATGAAAGGGTCCACGCTCTGAATTCAGACAGATTTGGGTCTGAAGTCCTGTTACTTTACTCACTACTAGTATGACCCTGGAGAACTTAGTTAATTTCCCTGTATCTCAGTTTCCCCATCTGTAAAATGGGGATATGAGTATTTTTTAACATTATGTTATATTCTGGGCTTCCCTGGCAGTTAAGATGGTAAAGAATCTGCCTGCAATGCAAGAGACCTGGGTTTGATTCCTGGGTCGGGAAGTTCCCCTGAAGAAGGGAATGGCTACCTACTCCAGTATTCTTGCCTGGAGAATTCCATGAATAGAGGAACCTGGCAGGCTACAGTCCATGGAGTCACAGAGTCAGATGTGACTGAGTGACTAACACTTTCACTTTACATTATATACCTACACTCAAGGTTAGTTTGTAAGTGGCAGGAACACAGGTCCTAATCTCAGCCCAGGTATCTGCTTTACCCCTTTGTGTAACAAAATCTACCGTGTGTGTGTGTGTGTGTGTGTGTGTGTGTGTGTGTGTGTGCATGTTCTGTTAGTATTCAGTGAGGTATACTATAGACACAAAGTTTTGATACACATTAGATGCCCACATTAGTATGTGTGGTTTTTCTTTCATTTCTGTACAGCAGCATGGGATCTTTCTATTCTCCTTCTCTTTTTATTCCTCAAACGAGAAAAGTTCAAGAAGTTTACTTACTATTTCAGGGAAATTTCACCATCCTGCCTAGCAGATAGAGTGAAACAGGTTCAAGTCAAGAAAAGACCCTTTGGCAAAACTGTAAAACTTAACACTTTAGTCTCCCCACCCTTTTGTCTCCTTCTTCAGCCTCCCTACTTCCAGAAAGTCCTTCTTTTGTACCATTTTGGTTCCTGGCATTTTCTTCTCTCTCTGGCTCCCAGAGACAAAAGGAATTCCCACCCACACTGAATTTTGTTGCATGTTAAAGAGGAATTCCAGACACCTAGAGATGGTTGCCACTCATTGCTCAGGGTTCTCAAAGCTCTTTCTCTGGCTCAGCCACAGTGCTTTCCCCATTACTTCCTAAATGTCTGTGAATGCATTTTCCCCCACCAGACCCCTGAACAGTATGTGCAGATACAGCCATGTCTCTCTGAATCTCAGCCCTTAGGAATCAACCAGACACATAGTAGGTGCTGGATGAACATATGCTAAATGCATATGTGCATGTATGATGTCTGAGTGACTGTTTCTTAATACTTCCCCTCCAAAATGCCCCAAAGACTGACAGATGTGTGTGGTGAGAGCTGTAATGGGAGGAGGTTGGCTACCTTCTTAGAAATGAAACTGAACACGCCTCGAAGCTCAGCTCCACTGTCTGCTTCCCTCTGGTGTCCTCTGGGAATGACAGGGAGGAGGTTGGAGGTGGGGAGCCCAGGAGGGCTGACAAGGTGCCCTCTTCAGCACTGAGTCAGCAACACCCAGCCCTGTGGACACAGGAAGATCCAGCTTTCAGGGGCTGAGTCACTTGAATAACTGGAATAGTTGTTTAGATCATAATGAATTCCCAGAACCTTTCCAAGCCAACCAGCAGGCGCTTGCTCTCTCCCTACCCTAAAAGCTTTCTAGCTTTGTGACTTAGCAGAAAGGAAGAGCCAGGCCTGGGATTCTGCAGGAGAGAGGCCTCAGGGGAGCAGGCTGCAAGCCTCCTTGCCATTCCCATCAGCTGGCACTGCAGGTTGTTTCTGGACATTTTCATGTTTCCCAGAAGATGTAAAAGGAGACTGGCATTGCAGGCAGCAATCCCGCACAGGCCACACAGCTGTTGTGTCAACTGGGCAAGGTGTGGTCCAGAGGTCCTGGCACCTCCCGGTGGATCAGGGTGTCAGACGATACCAGATGCTCCAGGAGGCTGGACAGGTTATCCTCTACTGAAATGTCCTTAGAGGTCTGTGTTACCTTGGATGAAACAAGATACCTAATCTGCAGCGCTAGGAGTAACTGTATGGGGGAGGGGAGAGGATGGCAGCCCAGGCGCTGTGGGACTGGTGCACAGGTCCATGCTGTGCATCTTCTCAGCTGCAAGTCCTGAGTCCAGTAGCTCCCAGAAATGCCTGCTCTGAGAGCCGCAGAAGCCCGCAGGGAATGCCTTGTCAAAATATTGGCAGAATTCAAAGCTATGCCTCAGTGTTTCCTTCCTGAGAGAATCCAAAAAGGATCTCAGGCTTCTAAGATTTTCCTCTATCTTCTTTGATCGTATGCACTGTCAAAATCCCACTTAGGCCAGTGAACCGTGTGTGATGCCGTATCACTCAAGTTTATGCCTGTGTTAAGGCAGTGTTTCCCAAACTTAAGCATATATCAGAAGCACCTGAAAGACTCATCAACAGATTTCTGGGCCCCACGCTCAAAGTTTCTGGCTTACTAGGTCTTGGGTGGGCCTGGGAATACACATTTCCTAACAAGTGCCCTGGAGATGCGGATGCTGCTGATGGACGGAGGAGCCCGGTGGGCTGCAGTCCGTGGGGTCGCTATGAGTCGGGCACGACTGAGCGATTTCACTTTCACTTTTCACTTTCATGCATTGGAGAAGGAAATGGCAACCCACTCCAGTGTTCTTGCCTGGAGAATCCCAGGGACGGGGGAGCCTGGTGGGCTGCCGTCTATGGGGTCGCATAGAGTCGGACACGACTGAAGCGACTTAGCAGCAGCAGCAGCAGCTCTAAAGCAAAGTTCTTAAATGTATTTTGGGGTCAAAAACCCATTTGAGAATCTCTGATAACCCATTTGATAAGTCTTGTCACCACTTCCCAGAAAAACAAGACACAAATGCTGAAAAATTTTGATTACAATTTCAGGGTTCATTAGACTTGCAGAAATTCATCCATGAACATCCAGGCTAAAATAACTCCTGATTCAGGGTCCAAACCAGAATTAAGAAGTAAAATGCAGATTAATAAAGTACAGGAAGGCGGACTTTATGTCTAAAAGCAAAGGAGTTTCATAATAAATTTGTTGAGTGTTCGTTTTCTAAAACTAGACAACTACAACAGGCTGTAACATTTGCCAGCTGTCCGTCAGTTTTCTCTTCTGTGGATGGATAATTGAATCTATTTCATAGGGCTTTGTAGGGATTGAATGGGTTCATACATGCAAAATGTATAGAATAGAGCCTGGCACATAGTATACACGCAATAATTGTTCCCAATTATTTCAGCTCAATCAAGCCCTATTGATTTTCAACTTCCTGACATATTTCAAACCCTCTCTTCTCCAGCCCAACATCCATAATCCTAATTTAGGTTCTAACCTTGTCTTGTCTACCATGTTGCAGTATCCTCTCAATATTCCTGTTTTTCCTGCTCTTAAGTTAACTTCTACAGGATATTCTTCAAGACTCAGCAGGCGGACTCTTTTCTCTGCCACTTTCCCAAGTAGACCTGATTTCTCTCTTCTTTGTGATTGTATAACATGCTTCCTCTAACGCTGTAGTGTGTGTATACATTCTTGAGCCCATGGGGAACACTGCTAATGATTCTCCCAGTCCCAGTTCTCATCTTCCATAATAAAAGGCCATTTCCAGACTTCCTTGTAGATAGGGTTCTGAATGCAAATTCAGTTCTGCCAGTAGATGTACATGAATGAGATTTGAAAAGTTAAAGTGAAACAAAGGAAATTCTGCTCTTTTAGACATTTTCAGCTGGCAAGCACGGTTGTGGTGACATGAAGCTTTTCTGCATTGTATTCTAATAACTCATCAACAGTTTTATGATTTTCAAGAGTCAGTTTTAACAGTAGCAATAACAGCTTCCTGAAGCTTTTATCTGATTCCCTAGATAAAAATACGGGATTTGTTACAGATTCTAGAAACTAGAATTCAAGATTGAATTTGAGTCTTCCTGATGTTCACCTTTCTGATGGAGCAGACGTCGCAGGTCTCTCTGGAAGTTACCTTGGAGCCTACAGTCCCCTCCTCCAGCCCTTGCAATGGTCCTATGAGCCTCTAATCCCCACATTGAAATCCTCTGTGCTTGAAATACCTAGAATGGCTTCTATTTCTTGAACACTGAATGATAGAGGTTGAGTGCTAGTAGGCTAAGATCAAGTCTCATTCATCTTTGTATCCTTCACGTCCAAAATTGTCAAGAGAAGTTTCTGAAAAATGAACCCCTTAAAGAAGTGAGTGGAGCCACTAACCAGAATTAAAGAGGGGCAGGTCATTTATCTGTATTTACCAAAAGAGCTTTGAAGTCAAAGTTGCTATCAGACCAACCAGTGAACAACACACTTTTGTTGTTGTTTAGTCCTTAGGTTGGGTCCAACTCTTTGAGACCCCATGGAGTGTCACCTGCCAGCCTCCTCTGTCTGGAGTGGGTTGCCACTTCCTTCTCCAGGGGATCTTCCCGACCCAGGGATTGAACCCACATTTCTTGAATTTCAGGTGGATTCTTTATTGATGACCCACCAGGGAAGCCCAGCATACCACCACCACCAAAATAACAAATAGTAGGAACTGAATGAATGGCTGGAACAGTAGCGCCAGCTTTGAAATAGAAAGATGCAGACCTTGCTCCTCACTGTGGGTCTCTCCTCACAGAAGCATTTGGCCCCTCAAGAGCCCAATGGAGAAGTTAGGAGAGAATGAAGGGGAAGAGACTGTGAGTAGTCTTAACAGCCTGGAAAACTGTGAAGAACAGAGAAAAGACTAAGTGGTGCTGGGATTTCTCTGGTGGTCCAGTAGTTAAGACTTCGCCTTCCAATGTAGGGGGCAAGGGTTCAATCCCTGGTCAGGGAGCTAAGATACCACATGCCTTGTAGCCAAAACACCAAAACAGAAAACAGAAGCAATATTATAAAAAATTCAATGAAGACTTTAAAAACAGTCCACATAAAACATATATTAAAAAAAAAAAAAAGAATAAGTACTACTGGGCACAACCTCAAAAGTCAGAGGTACAACATGGCTAGAGACCAGAGGGTTTGGCTGTTTGACATACTGGTGCATGAAATGAGGGACATGTTGCAAAAATCGAAAATACTTACAGTGGGAAACCCATGTGCTTTGGACATCAGACCTACTCATCATCAAATCCCAGGTCCATTGCTAATCTTTGTATGCGTGTGTGCATGCTAAGTCGCTTCAGTCGTGTCCGACTCATTGCAACCTCATGGACTATAGCCCGCCAGGCTCTTCTGTCCATGGGATTCTCCAGGCAAGAACACAGGAGTATGTTGCCATGCTCTTCTCCAGGGGATCTTCCCAACCCAGGGATTGAACCCATGTCTCTTATGTCTCCTGTATTGGTTCTTTACCACTCACTCCATGAGCCTCTGTCCCTTCACTCCTAAAACTGATGATTACAGTCCTTATCCTAGAGGATAAGGAGCTCAGCACAGGGAGCTTGAGAAACAGAGCTCTCCCCAGGACCCCTGCAGATCATCAATCTCTGCACATCCTTCAGATCCAGCCTGGTATTCTTTCTAGTGGTAACACTTTGCTCCATAAAAGAGCTGATTTAGTGTTTTGTTTTCTAATGATGGTGCTGGAAGATAAGGCACTGAGATTTGTGTGAGGGGCAACTTCTTAATCCATTCATTTTGTCTGAAAATGCTAAAGGCAGGAAGTAAGATTCCCGGAAGTTTTTTTAAGTGCAGAGAGGCTGGGAGGTAGGAGCGAGCTGTTCCAGGAAGCCTGCTCCTGCCAGCTGGGGAGAGAGTGCACAACTTGGCCTTGCAGTCCCTGTGTAATCACGTTGTCCATGCTCATCAGTGGGGCTATTAGCATTTGAGTCTCAGCCAGTCTTCCTGCGGCATCCCGGAGGACATCCGCCTCCTTCCATGTACCCTTTGTAATCTACTGCAGGTTTATTGTGATGAATTTCTCCGCCAAAAAGGCCAGAATGTTTCCGCTTAGTGAGAGAGATGGCTATTTCAGATATCTCACCCGCCTTTTCACCAAGATATGTCCAAGGCCTTCGGGTCGAGCATAAGTGAAGTTCTTCAGGACAGGTCTAAGTCCTAACACACTGGGAGGGCTCTTTATCCCTTTAATCTGTGATCTTCCATGAGGGTTTTCCAGGTGGAGTTAGTAGTAAAGAACCCGCCTGCCAAAGCTGGAGACGTAAGAGATGCAGGTTCAGTTTAGATCGCTGGGTCCGGAAGATTCCCTAGAAGAGGGCATAGCAGCCCACTCCAGTATTCTTGCCTGGAGAAGCCCATGGACAGAGGAGACTGTGGGCTACAGTCCACAGGGTCACACAGGGTCGGACTGAAGCAACTTAGCACACACGATCTTCCATGAGTACCTTGGCATCTTTTATGAGGCTGGTTGTTGGGTTTGTCGACTGAAAACAATGCACAACCTAAATGCTGAGAATTCTGTTTTATATGGTGAACTAAACTGAGGACTTAGCCCAGGACACAGCATCTCAGACAGCTCTGAGAAACCACTGTCTGAAAATATTTTTCAGGAGAAGGGAGAAACTAGGATATATAGGAGTTTTGCAACAAAGACAAGGAAGTCAGGACATCAAAAGATTACTATTAATTCAAGAAAACCAGGCTTCTCAAGTTAAGGAACTTAGTGCTCCTCTACACAAGGGAAGATGCGAGAGTCTGAGCTCACTGAAACCATTCCTTTGGCACACACCCCAGCTATCCAGGTGCAGTAGCCTGTGCTTTCCTTTCCCATCCTGAGTCTCCTCAGGGTGCACCATTGTCGAGGGCGTGGCTGCAGGGGCTGAGGGCTTGGCAGTCCTCTTGATTCCATCCTGAGTTCTCTCAGGGCTCGCTGTCAGTCTGTAGTGGCTTGAGGGCTGCAACATCCTTGGTTAACTGACACAGCAGGCAATATTTTTTGATTGACAGGTTCATCCAGGACTGGTAGGACTAAAGGAAGGAACCTCACAGAAAGTGGTCTCCAGGAGTGAGGACACATATACAGAACCACAGTAACATTAACCACAGGGGAGAGTGGAGAGATGGCCCGGATTCCTTCTGGGGAGCAGAAATCAGAATTAGGAAGAAAACTACCATTACTGGGCACCCATTGTGTTCACAGCATTGTGGCAGAGGATTCTGAAGCTCTTGCAGACTGGGCACAAAACAGTTAAGCTGTCAAGTTCTGAGTTTAGGCAGCAGGAATATTTGATGTTACTGCACAGGAAGCTTATCCTAGAGTGAATAATTCCTGCACAGCAGGGGAGCCTTTTTGCAGGTTGAACCCTGTCTGAAAGCTGCTCTTTTCCTGTCAAAGAGCCAGGGGCAATAGCTATCATCCTGTTCATCAGTTCCTGCCCCTCCCCCCACCAAGAAAGCCATGCAGGCAGCTGAGGGCCCAGGGAGAGATACTCAGAGGTCCCGGTAGAGGTCCACTGAGCTACTACTTGTGCCTCGTACCTTGTGCACAATGGAAGAAAATAAACCTCCTTATTAGCTGTTGATGACCACTTGTATCTTTAAGCCCCTAAAGACTGAGAGTAGGAATGCTTTATTGTTATTGTTGTTTTGTCGCTAAATGTCCAACCCTTTTGCAACCCAGGCTCCTCTGACCATGGGATTTCCCAGGCAAGAATACTGGAATGGGTTGCCATTTCCTTCTGCAGGGTATCTTCCCGATCCAGGGATCGAAGCCGTGTCTCCTGCATTGGCAGGCCGATTACCCATGTGGAAGTGACTATTGCTTTGTCTACCTAGGGAGGACATAGACAAGGAGGAACTCGAAAAGGGATGAAAACAGTGTAAAAACAGGATGACTAAGAAGAAGCGCCTCTAGATCAGAGGGCTCCCAGATCCCTGGTGAAAGACGAATACCACAGAATGTGTTAGGGTGTGATAATGTCGGGCTGTGTTATGTGTGTATGAAAAACCTCTTCAGCAAAGTAAGTATATATATAGAAAGGAAGAAAATATTAAACAATGAAGTAATAAGCAAGATGTCATTCCAGATATTATTCTACATTAATATCTGGTATTGAGAGTATTCTAATAATTCTTATAATTAAAATTCTTAGAAGCAGTCTTCTTTTTAGGACTTGGCCTTAACAAGGGTTATTTCTCATTGTTTTATGCCACTTGTTTAAAATGAATGTTTCCTTTATTCCTCATAGAAACACCGGGAAATAGGTTCCCCAGATCCATTTTACAGACAAATGAACTGAGGTGCAGGGGCATGAACTGAGTTGCTCAAAGCAACATGATTTATCACGTAATAGAGCTAAGGTGCAAATCTAAATATATCAGGTGATTTCCAAACCTGTGCCCTAGCTACTAAACCATGCTCATCAACTCCATCTGTGTTCTAATCTCTGGAATGTCCTCTTAGAAAAAAAGGAAGCTGACTCCAGGGGGAAGAACTAGAACAATTTAAAAAAAAATTAAACAATCCAATAAAAATAAAAGGGACAAAATATTTGCCAAAATAAGCCTTTTAACAAAGAGATGTACATGGCAAATAAGCACAGGCTTAATATTATTAGTCATTAGTGAAACATCAGTTAAAACCACAATGAAATACCTCTACTTGATAGCTAGAATGGCTAAAATTAAAAAGACTGATCATATCAAGCGCTGGTGAGGACACAAGCAACTGGAACTGTCAAACATTGCTGGTGAGAAGGTAAAATAGTACACTTATTTTGGAAAACTCTGAGACAGTGTCTTAAAAAGTTAAACATACACCTTCCATACAATCCAGCCATTACACTCCTAGATATGTATTTAAATAAAAGTATATGACCACACAGAGACTTGTACATGAATATTCATAGCAGTTATATCTGTGCTGATGTACATACTGTTATACACAGCAGCATCCATACAATGAAACAAAAGAAATAAAAAAGAACAAGGTAATGATATACTCTAAGTCATGGATCTCAAAATAATTATGCTGAGTGAATGAAGGAAGACAGAAAAATAATACATACTAGATGATTCCAATTCTAGAAAATGCAAACAGATCTATAACGACAGGAAGCAGATCAGTGGTTACCAAGGAATGGGGGAGAGCTGGAGAAGAGCTAGACTACAAAGAGACATGAGGAAGACTGGGAGAGGGAATGATGGATATGCTCCTTATTTGAACTGTAGTGATTTTTTATGAGTGTAAACATATGTCAGAACTCATCAGTTTTTACTGGTTATTGCATGTCAACTGCATCTCAAAAAATCAGCAGAGATAGGCTGCCAAGAAGATACAGCAGTAAGAAATTGAAGAAAATAAAAGCAAATATGAGCAAGGGAAGTAACCTAAAATAAATGTAACATAATAGTTAAGAACCCAAGCCATAGATTCAATTATCAGCTTAACTTTAAGCAAGGTAGTTAATTACTTCTATAAAATGCACATGATAATAGTATCTCCTCATAGGGGAGTTGGGATGATTAAATGAGTTATGTACATAAAGACCTAAATCAGTGCCTGGTACTTAATAATGATTCAATGAGCATTAACTATTATTATTGCAGAAATCATTGTTTTTCATCTGGTGTCAACCCTTTTTCCATTGGAAAAATCTTGAAGTCCCATCCAGATGATAAATCCAGAAGAGAAACCTGGGGCCAGTTTTTTCCAAGCTCAAGTTTTCTGATGAGTATCAATTCCTCCTCTTGAGCACGGCTTACTGTGGCTCCTTGAGATTTTTCAAGTCAAGGGCTAAATAATGTACTTAACAGCCCAATACACTCATTCTACAAGCATTGGGGAAATAAAAGATAATAAGACTCCCTATTGAGGGTGAGAGGAAGCAACAAGATACTTGGGTAGATACTTGAGTCACTTGGTAGAGCATCACCTGGATTCTGTTGCACTACCCATGGGTCTCTGTTTGTTCCTTGACCAGTTATTCTAGCGGCCCTGGGTTCTACCTACCAAGAGGGCTTTCTTTGGCCAATGTTAGTCAGTACCAAAACTGATAGGAGAATTGAGGAGGGTTCCATCATAAGGGACTGTACAGTTTTGGTAGTTCATTTCTGTTTGAGTCATGAATATGCCCCAAGTGTTGCTTTCAGGGTTCAATAAGCACATGTCTCTTTTTCCTAGGCTTGAGTCTTTCTTACAGCACAGCTTTTAAAATCTTTTCTTAGCCAAGCCTATTGATTTCACTGGGTTAGAGGAGGGAGGAGGCATGAGAGACCCAGTTTGCTGGTACCCAATACCAGAAATCTTGCCCAAATTTTATTTTTGAATTTGGACCTCATATTTGTACCATAAGTTTCTTAATATCAATACTAGGGACTCTGCACATCTCCTTAGATCTTAGCTTATGGGCTTCTGACTCAAAGTTTGAAGAGTAATAGGCTGGAGTAATGAGGAAAGGCTCAGTTTTTCTGCCATGAAGCTCCTGTCTCAACTTTGCTACCATCCAAATGTGTATTTCCAACGTTCCCAGGCAGGGATGCACAGGAGAGTTGCTCAGAAAGAATCTGATCACTAGGATTCCTAGATTCTGCCGTACCAACTTTAAGACCAGATTCTTAAGGCACTTGTTTATCTGATTCAACAGACTCAAATTCCTCACTACAGGTAGAAATAAACAGGTCTGTAAATCTGTCCAGCTATTCTGGTTATCTGCTATTAGGCCAAAATCAACAAGTTACTTAGAGAAGAACAGGTGGCAATATTTTGACATTTTTCTACCAGGTTCCTAAAGTTTCTATTTTGTGGGCAATGTTCTGAATTCTAGCAGACAACTGATAATTTTTTTTAACCTCAGATTAAGCAATAGTTTATTAGATATAATACAATAAGCATGAATGACAAGGGAAGAACATAAATTAGACTTCATCAAAATTTAAAACTTTTATGTGAAAAGAAAAACTGAAAAGACAACCCACAGAATGGAGAGAATATTTGCAAATTTTATATCTAAGGAATTTGTGTTCAGTATATATAAGGAACACTTACTGTTGTTCTTTACATACAACTTACAACACTTATTGTATGTTCACAGATAATCTTTTAGCCAAACTGATTTTCTACCTCCTAACAAGGATTGCTAATATATCCACCCTGTATGGTAGAGTCCTCGCAACTCCCTAATCTATCCCAGTTTAGATTCCCATCTCAGATGAGCTTGGACAAAGGGATAACTTATTGAAAGGATGTGAAACATCCCATAATTGAAGGGGAAAGGATCAGACTTCTGAGAGCAGTGACTTAGCCAGCTTTGGTCACTGCTCCAGGCCCAATACCTAGAGTAGAACTTGTTAAATGTTAAGGGAATAAAGGACCAAACTTCAGTAAGGCCAGGGTTCTCACTTGGCCTTGCTAATAACTAACACCAGCACTCCATGCCTCAGGAAGAGAGAGGAGATGGGACAGTCCATCTGTTGTCAGAACTTCCCTGCTCTGTCATCTACATGGTGTCCAGGGACCAGCCCAAGGAAGTCAGAGTCATCCTCTGTAATCCTTTCTCCTGGTCAGAGTTGCCTGACATTGACCACAAGATTGGAGTGTGGCCGATGATACCTGCTCTGCAAGAAACTTTAACTAGGACCTAGATTCAGTCTCTTTTTTGGTGGTTGAATTGGTTACAACTAAATGTAGATACCAACGGAGGCTGTTATTCAAAGTGAGAGAGAGAAGGTTAGGGGGAGAAGAGGAAGAGGTGAAGGAGATGGAGAAAGAAGCAGGGAGAGGAGCGGGAGGGGAGGAAGAGGTGAAAAGGGGGAGGGGAAGGAGAAGACGAGGGGGAAGGGAGTGGAAGGATGAGAGGGGATGGCTGGGGAAGGAAGAAGAGAAGGAGGAAGAGAAAAGAAAAGAGCAGATACTCTTAGAAACAGAGTGCCAAATGCTTTTGAGATCCTAATTACAGTCCACCACCAGGCTCAGCTGAATCCCTGTACTTGGGTCCCAAGAGATGCCTCTTATTCTTATTAAAGCTTTCCTCACATTTATAGAAGCTGGCTCAAATTCTTTTCTGACACTTTCAGAAACCTCAGATACCTCCCGCTAATGAAAATATGGACACTGAGGATTCGGAAGTATACAGATTTGCCTGTTTGTGAGAGAACAGGCAGTAAGTGCCGTGGTCTTTACTGTTCTCTCACTGCTAAAAAAAAAAAAAAAAAAGATTTTGGCTGCAGATAAGAAAACAATACTAATAACAGCTTAAGAAACAAATGCATTTTGTTATTAAACGTAGCTAGGAGGGGGGAAGCAGGCAATAGACAGATTTGTTGTAAGCGCCAACAGTGTCCCCAGGCACCCAGCCACCCTCAACTTACTAGTTTTCTATCTTTGTGGTTTTGGTCATAGAAGGCTACCATGGAGTTGGGCATCTTGACCAAAATCCAGTAGCAATGGGAGGAGCGTGTGGGGGAGAACGGATCCATGTATATGTATGGCTGAGTCACTTTGCTGTCCACCTGAAACTTTACAACATTGTTAATCAGCTATACTACAAAATAAAATAAAAAGTTTAAAAAAAATCCAGTGGCAAACCCAAAGGGACTATGCTTGCCCCTTTGTGTACAGGTCTGATATCATGTTCCTGGCATACCACCAGCCTCCTTCAGGGCCCATAGTATAAGCAGGTGTGATATTAACAGAAGAGTCCTTGATGGAGGTGAAACTCTGGCACTGAAATCTGGGTTCTGTTTTTTTTTCTTCTTCTCACTGTTTTACTTGGAAGAGTCACCAAAGCTTTCTATATTTCATATAGTTTCTCATATGTTTAAAAAAAGAAAATAGTTATCCTTGGTGATTGTGAAAAGTAAATGAGATAATATATACAAATATGCTTAGTTTAATACCTTGGAATTTACAACTTTCTTAAAGAATGAGACTTCCCTTTCTTTTTCATTCAGGCCTTCCAGTTCTGCTAGGGAAGGAAGTACAAGAGCCGGCTCAGAAAAAGGATAGACTTCAGAGTCAGATTTTTATTTCAAGTCCTGTTTCTGTCATTTATTAGTTATCTGGGTTTGACAAATTACTTTATCTTGCTCACTGGTAAATATTTACTGGGCACTTGCTAGGTGACAAGCACTGTTCTGCCTATTGAGGATACAAGAATGAACGAGAAGGACATACTCCTTGCTCTTTAAAGCCTATATTCTAGTTTTCTCATTTATTAAGATGAATAATATATTAAATATATTATTGCTGTATGAACTAAATAGAAGAGCTCATGCAGAATATCTGTGAATAGCAGATGCTCAACATCTGAAAATTCTCTTCCCTGCTTCCCTTTCTCAGTCACTACTGGATGCTGGAAAAAGTACTGGGTTGGTTATTAGAACCTTGGCGTTCTAACCCTACCCCTGCTGTTCACTAGCTAGCTGTGTGATATCAGCCAAAGACCTTAATCTTTTTGGGTCTCAATTTCCTCTTCTGTAAAATAAGAGTGTTGTTTGGAATAATTTGTAAGACTCTCTTTGTTTGGTGAGATTCTGTATGTCTCAAAAGCAATCATCCTTCTTGGCATATTATGGCAGAATGGGTATATCAAACTGCACGACAATTTAAGTCAAATTTATAGCATTCATTAAGAACCTCCTAGGTCTAAGCATTGTGCTGCATCCCTGGTTTTTATTTTAATCCCACGATGACAATTGTATAAGGCACGTATTACAATCTTCATTCTGTATGAGGAAATGGAGCTCAGAGAAGCGAATTTGGTCAAAGTCAGAGGCAAAAGTGGCATTGATACCCACACCTGTCTGACTCTGAAGGCTTTAGCTTTGTCCTTCACTGCTGCTGAATGGTTATTCTGAACTTGTCATAAAACCAACTGGACAGAGTTAATGACTCCATAAATGAATCAGGATGTCACGTCAGGAAGAATGTCCCCCTCATGGTTCATCCAGGGGAATACACAGAGGTAAGTGTGGGTCTTTCTGCATCCCAGGTGTTATTCCTGGTTTCTCTCTGTAGCTGCCTCTCTGCCTCCATCTCTGTGGATGGGTCCACGTGATGAATGAGAAAACAAACATTATTGTTCAGGAATTACGTTTTTCAAATTGGACATCTGCTGCTTATTTGGCTGGGAGTTTGGCAAGTGTTTCAGTCTGTTGTAGTGGTCAGACCTAGAGGAAGTGATTAGGTAGTCATGGCAACCAGCATCCCAAGAACACCATGGTGATGCCAAGGAGGGAGCACTGGATGGAGAGTCTAGTTGTCCACTCTGCCATGAATGCTCTGGCCTTGGGTTCCGTAGGGCCTCTGGAACTTTAGTTCTTAAAATCTCTCCATTAGGATAATTTAATATTTAATTTCATACTGAAAGAGATAGGTCCTGAGATCCAAAGAGCATCTAAAGAGGTGGCATAAAAATCATATGAAGCTGAGAAAGACCAAAGAGGGGTGCAAAAATGCACATGTGAAATATCCACTATTGTCCCAGGAACAGTGCTGTATGCAGTGTACCATCACCTCAGGCCTCAGTTCACCCTGATGATATCCTTTGTACAGAGGAAGAAACTGAGACTTGGAGAAGTGACATGACTTAGGCCTAAGATCACACAGCTAGGCAGTAAAGGAATGAGAATTTGAAACCTTGCCTAGTTGATCCTAAAGCTTTTTTATAACACCTACACTTGGCTGCCATCAGTACCTTTGCTAACATAGCTTCTGCTAGAGGTAGAATGGGGGCTGAGAAGAAATTCAGATGGTATCAGTCCTGAAGGCCCCGTCACTGGTTCCTCTACATAGTCCAACTTGGTGGGATTTTGCTCTCTGGCCTAGACTTAAACCTTTCCAGCATCGGCTGAAGGTCTTATCCTCACCCTAGATTTTTTAAATCCAGGTTCTCTCCAATGTATTGATATTTCTGTTGTGCCCTAAGCAGTATATTGAAGTTGAGTCTGAGCTCAATTCTCTGTCTTTCTTTGCCTCATTGGAAAAAAAAAAAAAAAAATGACAGAGTGTGCAAGATGCTCCCCGATCCCTGGATCATAGATCTTCCCTCTGACTCTGAAGTTAAATTGCTTATTGTCCTATAGGTATTTGAAAATTCCTGTTTCCCAGAAACAGGTTCAGAAAAATCACACTCTTCCATGATTTTTCTTCCCCTTCCCACCTTCCTATAATTGTTTTAGAATCACATGAGACTATTATATACCCTTGACTTGGTGAGGGCAGGTTATCTGGCATTTCATACTTGGTAGGCTCCAGGAACAGAGGAAAACTCTGACATTCCCTAAAATGGAATCAGAGGACTTGCCTTTGAGCCCCTTTGCTGCCACCAACTAGCCTGTAACCTTGAAGAAGTCAGTGAACATTTTTGCATCAGCCAAATAAGAGGTCAGACGAAGCCCTCCTGAAGGTGTCATTCCATGCTAAGATTTGGTAATTCAAGCCATCCTTCTAGTAAACAAAATTTCAGTGCCCATTTGAAATTTAAGATGGGTCAATCTGCTCCTTACTTCAGAATGGACAGGGTTACCTCTCAGATTGATACAAATTCAGTGTCCTCACCTTGAGCTATTGATTTTTTCTACCTTGCATTCTCCCTGAGTTCTGAGGCTGTGAACTATGAGTCTTTAGAGAGCTGTCTGTCTCCTGATCTGATGGATAGAATGCTGGATAAAGGGCAAATAGAAATGGTGGTGGTGCCAGTGAAGAAAGTAAACAAGTTAAATGATACCTTTAGAGAACCGAAGACAAGGGTTGCCTGGGTCAGCCTGCCCTCACTATTACTATATTTCACTGTTTTTGGCCACAATGGGTGATGGTATAATAGGAAGGGCACAGTCTTTGGATCTGGTTCTGTCACTTAAATAGCTGTATGACCTTGGGCAAGTCATGCAACCCCTCTAAGCATCAGTATCTTTTCTGTTAAATGTGGATAATGGTACCTTGATGGTTATTGTAAGGATTAGTGATAAGACAGATAAAATGGTGGGGCACTGAAGTTTGGAGATACACACTGACATATTTACAGATGAACTGATATGTCTGCAATTTGCTTCAAAATAACAGGAGATGATGGTCAATTGATTTTCAAAAAGGGAACCAAGACAGTTCAACAGTCTTTTGAATATTGTTTTCAACAAATGGTGCTATAACACCTGGATATCCTCTTGCAAAAGAATGAAGTGAGACAGTATCTCATACCATGTATAAAAATTAACTTGAAATGAATCAAACACCTAAATATAATGACTAAAGCTATAAAACTCTTACAAGAAAGCATAGATGTACATCTTCATGATCTTGAATTAAGCAACTGTTTCTTAGATTTGACACCATAAATATAAGCAACAAAAGAAAAGCAATAGGTAATTTGGGCTCCATCAGAATCAAAAAGTTTGGTGCTTTGAAGGATACCATACAGAAAAAGATGACCCACAGAATAGCAGAAAATATTAATATTTAAAAATTAAATATTTGATGACACATATCTTGAATATATGAAGAACTTTCACATCTTAGTAGTAAAAAGATGAATAACTCAATTAAAAATGGCCAAATGATCTGAATAGATATTTCTCTAAGTAGTCCCCCTTTATCCATTGGGAGTATGTTCCAAGACCCACTTTGGAGGCCTGAAATTGCAGATCGTACTGAAACCTGCATACTATGTTTTTTCTTACAAATATATAGCTATGAAAAAGTTTAATTCATAAATTAGGCATGGTAAGAAATTAAACACTAACTAATAATAAAATAGAACAATTATGACAACATACTGTAATAAAAGTTAAGTGAATGTGGACTCCCTCTTTCTCTCTGACTCTCTTTCAAAATTACAGTACCATGCCCTTCTTCTTGTGATGATGCGAGGTGATAAAATGCCTCCATGATGAGATGAAGTGAGGTGAATGACAGGCATTGTGACGTCACACTAGGCTAATGTTGACCTTCTGCTGATACATCAGAAGGAGGATCATCAGCTTCAGGTGATCCTGGATCATTGAGCCGTGATGATGTTGATGCTTGGATGTCAGAAACAGATGATATGGAAGGTTGGAGATCCTGGGTAGGCTGGAACAAGACTGCGTGAGATTTCATCCTGTTGCTCAGAACAGTTCACAATTTTTAAATTTATGAAGTATTTATTCCTGGAGTTTTACATTTAATATTTTCTGATCGTGGTTGACTGTGGGTAACAGAAACCACAGAAAGTGAAATTGAGGATAAGAAGGGAATACTGTACAAATGACCACGGAGCACATGAAAATGCTCAACATCCTCAGAAATCAAGGAAATACTAATAAAATCAAGGATGCAGAATTATTATTAGGGCAGTCAAAATACTCTGAATGCTATTATAATGATTGATATAGATCATTATATATTTGTTCAAACTCATAGAATATACAACACCAAATACGAATCCTATTGTAAACTGGAATTTGGGTGATTATTATGGATCAATATAGATTCTTCAATTGTAACAAATGTACCATTCTGGTGGAAGAAGTTAATAGGGAATGCTAAGCATATGTGGGGCAGAGGTGGGGGGGAGGGGGTTCCCAGCTGGCTCAGCAGTAAAGAATATGCCTGCCAATACAGGAGATGTGGGTTTGATCTCTGGGTCAGGAGGCATCCCCCTGGAGGAGGAAATGGTGACCCACTCTAGTATTCTTGCCTAGATAATCCCATGGACAGAGAAACTTAGTGGGCTAGAGTCCATGGGGTGGCAAAGAATCAGACACAACTGAGCATGCATGCACTCCATTTTGAGAACCTAAAACTGCTCTAAAGATAAAGTCCTTAGAACTTTTAATTTAAAATTAACAACTTTAAATAATGAAAAATAGCAAAAAGTGTGAGGAAGATGTGGAAAAATTAGAATTCTTATACACTGTTGGTAGGTATGTAAAATGGTATAGCCACTGTGAAAACCAGTCTGGTAGTTTCTTAAAAGGTTAAACATATAGTTACTCTATGGCACAGAATTATCTCTGCCAGAATACTGGAGTGGGTAGCCTATCCCTTCTCCAGCGGATCTTCCCAAACCAGGAATTGAACTGGGGTCTCCTGCATTGCAGCCAAATTCTTTACCAACTGAGCTATCAGGGAACCCCCATAATGTTACTCTATGATTCAGAAATGTCTCTCTTAAGTATATACTCAAAAGAAATGAAAATATATGTCCACTTGTATATGAATGTTCTTGTACACAGGTGTTCTTAGTAAATTATTCATAATAGCCAAAAATGGGAGCTCAATGTCCATCGACTGCTGGATGAATGGGTAAGATGTAGCCTATCCACACAATGGGGTATTATGTGGCAGAATAAAGAAATGAAGTGCTAATAGATTCTACAATATAGGTGAACCTTGAAATCATGATCCTAAGTGAAAGAAGATATTCACGGAAGACTATATACTGTATGATTCCATTTATATAAAGTGTCCATCATATGAAAATCTATAGTGACAGAAAGCAGATTAGTGGTTACTTAGGGCTGGAGGAAGAGGGATGTAGGAACAGAGAGTGACAGCTAGAGTACAGAATTTCTTTTTGGGGTGATGAAATGTTCTGAAATTGATTGTGGTGATGGTTGCACAACTCTATGAATATACTACAAACTATTTGCATTACACACTTTAAATATGTGCATTGTATGGTATGTTAATTGTATTGTATCTTAGCGATGAAGCACAACCTGGAATCAAGATTGCCAGGAAAAATATCAGTAATCTCAGATACACAGATGATACCACCCTTATGGCAGAAAGCAAAGAACTACTAAAGAGCCTCTTGATGAAAGTGAAAGAGGAGAGTGAAAAAGTTGGCTTAAAGCTCAACATTCAGAAAATGAAGATCATGGCATCTGGTCCCATTACTTCATGGCAAATAGATGGGGAAACAGTGGAAACAGTCTCAGACTTTATTTTGGGGGGCTCCAAAATCACTGCAGATGGTGACTGCAGCCATGAAATTTAAAGACGCTTGCCCCTTGGAAGAAAAGTTATGACCAACCTAGACAGCTTATTAAAAAGCAGAGACATTACTCTGCCAACAAAGGTCCTTCTAATCAAGGCTATGGTTTTTCCAGTGGTCATGTATGGATGTGAGAGTTGGACTGTGAAGACAGCTGAGCACCGAAGAATTGATGCTTTTGAACTGTGGTGTTGGAGAAGACTCTTGAGAGTCCCTTGGACTGCAAGGAGATCAAACCAGTCCATCCTAAAGGAAATCAGTCCCGAATATTCATTGCAAGGACTGATGCTGAAGCTGAAACTCCAATACTTTGGCCACCTGATGAGAGGAGCTGACTCATTGGAAAAGACCCTGACACTGGGAAAGATTGAAGGTGGGAGGAGAAGTGGACTACAGAGGATGAGATGGTTGGATGGCATCACCAACTCAATGGACATGAGTTTGAGTGAACTCCGGAAGTTGGTGATATACAGGGAGGCCTGGTGTGCTGCAGTCCATGGGGTTGCAAAGAGTCAGACATGACTGAGTGACTGAACTGAACTGAACTGAACGTTGTTATTCAAAAAATAAAACCTGAGTTGATGTTGATTGTAGAGAGTAAGAGAGAGACTAGAGAAACAAGATTAATTGGCTATGATTTGATCATGTAGAAGCTGATTAATAGGTACCTTCAGGTTCATTATACTATTTTCCCTACTTCTATATATGTTTGAAATTTTCTATAATAAAAATAAGTTTAAAGAAATAAAACAGCAAGACATAATAGGCTGGCAATAAGTTCAACTATTACTATTATTATTACATCATAGAGCCAAGACTGAATTTGAGAATTTAAGCATATACCCTTAAATAACCCATTATTAATACATCTGACAGTTTTCCTTTAACTTGCCTACATTCCTTTTGTAGGAAATAGCACTTTTCATCATGACCGCAGATGGGCAGGAGAACAACTGGTCACACACACAAAGATGGTGTGTAACCTCTGACTTGTCCCCTTCTTTATCTCCCTATGGCCAGTCACCCACTCTTGCCAGTTCCCTTCCAGATGACTCATCTTCAGCCATCCTTCTTACCCATGCCACCTACCTAGACCAAGTCCTTGGCAAATTCTACCAAGGCTGCAGCAATAGCTGAGCTTCTCTCACAGCCGCTCATCAATCCCTCCCCTGAGTCTAGTGCTCATCTCTGCTGCACATCATCAGTGGACTCTTTCCATGCATGTCCTTACATATTCCTATCCCCTGCTCAAAGGTAACAGGTTCTACAGGACTTAGAGCATATACTCTTAATTTTTCTATCTGGATTGCTATCATCTGATGCCATCCTGTGAATCTGAACTTATTTCTGTTTCAAAATGTGTCCCTATTGCATTGATTTAGCACTTCCATCCACTGTGTTCATTCAGGCATCCACAGGCTTCAAATGAGGCAAATCTCAAATAGTTTTTATCCAATCATGTTATTCCATTTTTCTTCCCAGTGATTGGCTTGGTAATGTGGGTGTGATGAAATTCAGTACAGTAGTAACACATGAGAGGAGGTCTTTGGGGGAAGAGTATACCTTGGGGGAAGAAAGTATTGCTCTTAAAAAAGACATGGAAGAAGAGACATGCCCTTTCTTCACTAATGTCTGGAATTGCTGCAGTCTTCTCGTGACCATGAAGAAAAAGTCAGGAGAATGGGAGATACTGTTGAGCTGGAGCCATAAAGCCACTGAACTGCTGAATTAAATAAAATATGGAACTGAGCTACTTCTGTACATCTTATTACAAGAAATAATAGATGTTCTTACAGTGCAAGGCAATTTTATTTCAAATCCTAAATCTTTGTGAACCATCTCAATACAGTCTCCCAGACTCTGGTTTAGGAGACAGCTAGACTCTATTTTAAAACTTCTTCTTGTGACTTATTAGCTCTGGGAATTTGGCAAGTTACTCACTTTTTCTAGTGCAGTCCTTCTCAAATGTTAGTCTGCATCAGCATCACCAAGGGGCTTGTTAAAGCACAGATTCCTGAACACCACCCCACAGGGATTTGGTTTTAGGAGGTTTGTGACGGAGCTGAAGAATTTACATTTCTAACAAGTTCTCTGGTAATCTGTTGTAGCTCCAAGGACCACACTTTGAGTAACCGTGGCCTAGTCCTAAACTTCTTTGTCCACAAAACAGACATGAGAGTAATCCCTAGTAAGTTTTATGAGGATTAAACTTGATAATACAGACACACTGCTTGGCCTAGTGCCTGACATAGAAGTAGAGCTCAGAGACAATAGCTATTAATGTTAACTTGGGAAAATGTTAATCCTGCAGCTGAGGGCTCAGTTTGTGTGAATTCCAGATTCAGATTCATTTCTCTGGAGTTCTGGGGTCTTGCCTAGCAAGCATTCCCAGACAAAAGAGCCAAAAGAAACCTGTTGACTGCTGATATTAACTAGGTGGCGTGGGAGAATGACATGAGTGATTTGCTGGGATGATTGGAAATCATCTGAAATACAGCCTGGTTGAGAAGGAGCTGGGAGGAAAAATGGCCTTCACTTATCAGCTTCCCATTAAAATGGTTTGTAGTGTGTCCCAGCTTTATCCAAATGATTAAAGAGGTGAGACCTTGAAGAGGGGTAGGGGAGGGAACCAGACTTGCCGGCTTGCTTCAAAGAGGGAAGGCAATAAAAGATTAGTTATTAAATAAATGAAATTCAGGAAATGATCCAATGTCTTGGGAGTGTTCAATCACAGAAGACGAGAAGCTTCTAACCTTGTAGAGTCAAAGAAAATGGAGAGAAACAGGTTACCTCAGGCATGCCATTCTCTTGCAGTTTCTCAGGGTAAGGAAAAATGAAGAAGACTCAGAAATCTGGATTTTTTAAAAATTTCCATGGATTCAGATCCTAAAATTTTCAACAGATCTGACATTTCCTTTAATTCCAAGCAATAAAGGAAGGTTTCTATTGCTGTTGTTGTTGGTATATAGCAGAAACACAGCCACTCATTGAGTCCTTCCTATGTGCCAACACCATGCTAACATTTGCCTGTATTATTTCACTTAATCCCTTTAACAATTATAGGATGTAGGCTCTATTTATGTCTTTAGAGGTGAGTAAACAGGTTCAGAAAAATGAGTGGTTTCAGCCATATGTTTAGTAGAAGTGACTTTAACCTCGACCCAAATGGTATTTTAACTTTTCAAATAACATGTAACTCTATTTTGTCACTGTTCTCCCCAGAATGTTAGGTAGGTTTTAATATTCCTGCATTTTTAGATAGGGACCTGGAGATGTAGAGGATTTACATGACATGCCCAAATTTCATCATGAGCTAGAACTCAAGAGCGCTCTCTCTACAGTATTACAGTGCCAACTCCGAATTGCTTTATAGAAGTAATTTGTATGACATACCTATTTATAATTCCTTTCCCGTTAATAAATAAAACAAAAGAGCTTTCAAAATATCTTCTCACGCTAGTTTCTTAGAAACAGTGTTCACCTTCATCTTGATTTTCCGTCTCTCTTATTTCCCTTTCCTTCCATTTCCAGAGTAGGAATCACCTCTCATATTCTGGCATTGCTTAGATTTCTACCTATCTATGAGCCCTAGAGAGACAGAACGACTAAGTCAAAAATCATTCTTCTGTTTGTCCCTATTTCCTTTTAATTAGTCTTCACCACCTACGACTTGCAAAAGGTCAGATATTATTATCTGCATATTAGAGATGAGGAAATTGAGTCAACAGAAAGGTTAAAAATGTTTCCTAAAACAACCACATGGTTTTCATCAGTGTTCTTTCTGATTTTAAAGTACTCTTTGTAAGGCTTTACTTTGAGTTGGCCAGAAATCTGATTTTGAGAAAAGTTCAGAATCTGCCCACAATCAGGTTAAGATTAGACTGATCTTAAGCAAATTTCTTATCTTCTCTGGTATCTGTTTCCTCTTTGTAAAATGGAATTTCTGTAAAATTTGGAGGTAGTGTATAGAGTGCTTCTACTGTGCCTATAGTAAAAGGTATTAACAAAAGCAAGTTATATGTATGTATATAAATATATACATACACTACGTATATACATCAACTTATAAAAATGTTATACTGTTAGCTTTTATGTTTAGCTTTGATCCATTTTGAGTTAATTTTTGTATATGGTATAAGGGTCCAACTTCTGTTTTTTTCACATGAATATCCAGGTTTTCAAACACCATTTGTTGAAAACCTGCCCTTTCCCCCATTTGAATGCTTTGGCATGCTATTGAAAATCATTTTACTATATATGCAAGGGTTTATTTCTGGTTCTTATTTTGTTCCATTGGTCTATATGTGTATCTTTATGCTAGTATCTCACTTTTTTGATTACCAAAGCTTTTCAATAAGTTTTGAAATGAGGAAGTGTGAAACTTCTAACTATGTTCTTCTTTTTTTCAAGGTTATTTTGGCTCTTCTGGGTCCCTTGAAATTTGAAATTTCATATAAACTTGAGAATGTACTTTTCTATTTCTGAAAAAAATCATTGGGAATTTAACAGGGATTGCATTGAATCTGTAAATAGCTTTCAGTTATATTAATATCTTAACAATATTAAGTCTTCCTGCCTGTGAACACAGGATGCCTTTCCATTATTTGTATATTTAATTTCTTTCAGCATCATTTTGTAGTTCTCAGTGTCACTTGCTGTCTTGGTTAAGTTTACTCATTAATATTTTATTCTTTTTTGATGCTATTGTTTTCTTAATTTCCTTTTCAGATGGTTCATTGTTAGCATAGGCAGGTGCAACTGATATTTTGCTCATTGATTTTGAATTTTGCAAATTTGCTCATTTATTTATTAGTCCTAACAGTTTTTTTTAATCTTTAAATTTTATTCATATAAGATCATGCCATCTGTGAACAGAAACAATTTTATACTTTCATTTCCAATTTGGATGGCTTTTATTTTTCTTGCCTAATTACTTTGGCTAGGACTTCCATTATTATGTTTAATGCAAGTGGCAAAACCAGGCATTCTTGCCTGTCCTGCTCTTAGAGAAAAAGCTTTTAGTTTTCCACCACTGAGTATGTTAGCTGTAGTTTTTTTCACACATGGTCTTTACTATGTTAAGGTAGTTCCCTTTGTTCCTAGTCTTTTGAGTACAGATTACATTTTTAAAGACACCTGGGCTACTCAGTGGGGAATAGACTGGGTGGGGATGATATGATAGAAGCTTTCTGGAAGCTGTTGTACTAGTTTGTTTGTCTATTTGTTTCAGCTGCACCATGTGGTTTGTGGGATCTTAGTTTCCAGACCAGAGATTGAACCTGGGCCATGGCAGCCAAAGTGCCATGTCCTAACAACTAGACCACTAGAGGATTCCCTTTTGTACTAGTTGAAGCAATAGGTAATGTCATTCTGAATTAGGAAATTCTCAGGAAGAATGAAGAGGCAAGAACAGTTATAAGAGACTTTTAGGAAACAATGTTAGTAGATCTTAGTGATTGATTTGATATGCTAGTAAGGGAAGGGTTACTAGTAAGGGAAGGATGCTTTCCAGTCTTCTTTACTTGGGAAACTGGATAAAGAGACCCCTTTTAGGGATAGTTTTGTGAGCAAATATGATGAATTAGTTGAAAACAAGGCACTCAAGGTCAGGAATTTAGATGGAAGGGTCAGACGCTTGACAAGAAAAGGCACAAACTGGAGAAGTTTTGATGTATTTCCATCCAGGGGGTGGTCAAAACCATGTGTATGAATGAATCAAGCAAAGTTTATAAGAACGAATGCTCGGAGAGTTCAGGCAGGTAAAAATCACAGTGAACAGACCTGATGCAATACTGTGAGGGGCCACAGGGCCTGGGGCAAACGACCATGCATGTCCTGCCCAGAGCCTTTCCAATGTAATCCGCCAAGCAGAGAATGCTGGCTTGCATGCAAGTCCTCTCCTATCCCATCATTATCCCTCATAAGCCTAACAGAATAGGTTCCATCATCTTAATGGAATTTCAGGGAGCGTGGCTGACCAGTGGGGAGGTAATTAGAGTCAGGAGACACCCCTTGCCTTCCCCCCAGCACTCCTGACATCATTCCACAGAGGCAGATGTGGCTCCAGCTGCAATTGGCTCTGTTCTTAGCAGCATTACGCAGAGCAGTGGCTGCCGGGAGCTCAATTTTGAGAGCCTGGGGGTCCTTAATATGAGAGAGCCAAGAGATCTCAAGGCCAAGGCCAGCAGACCTAGCTTCTGTTTCAGGGTCTGGAAGCACAGTTCTTCAAAACGTCAACATATTAAATGACCCGCTGAAGGCTTGGCTTCTTGTGCATGTGTGATATTTGGAAAGAAAAAGTTATTTTTGTTGTTGTTTTTATATAAATAATACAATCTGACTTTTCAGCACTACAGAGAGGTCTAGGCAGCCAGGATGTAAGACCCCCCCACCCCCTCCCCGACAAGAGTGACTTTCGGGAGCCAGTTCTTACACGAGCCTGAAGCTCTAAGGGGATTTGGGCCTGAGCAGCCAGAGGTCAGCATCTCTCTTCCTGTTTTTCCCACAAATGGCAGGCCAACTGGGGCAGGAGATCCAGACAACCAGCCTACGTGGTTGAGGCTGTTTTTTGAAATGCCAGATTGAACAAACTTAGCAAGCCTGCGATTTTTGCCTCTTTGATGGCTCTCCAGACCAGGGAGGAGATTTTAGGAGGCTCTTTCCAATGACAGAAATAATTAGGTCCATTAAGCAAGTAGCAAGCAAATATACTCATCTTTAAAATCCTGGCTCAGATGTCACCTTCTGCATCCAAACCTTTGTCTATAGCATTCCTTTGGGGCCCCGTAACATTTACTTCTGTTTTGAGCCTAACTGGACCATGTTTTGGGCTTCTCAAAGGCAAAGAGAATCATATTCTAACTCATCTCTTAAAAATTGGAGTATAGTTGCTTTTCAATGTTGTGTTAATTTCTGCTATAGAGCAAAGTGAATCAGCTACACATATACATATATCCTTTCTTCTTTGGATTTCCTTCTAGGTCACCACAGAGTTCTGTGGTCGGTTCTCAATAGTTATCTACTTTATACATAGTAGTGTATATATGCCCATCCCAATCTCTCAGTCTATCCCACCCTCCTTTCCTCTCTTGGTATCCATATGTTTGTTCTCTACATCTGTGTCTCTGTTTGTGCCTTGCGAATATGTCCATCTATACCGTTTTTCTAGATTCCACATATGTGTTAATATATGATATTTGTTTTTCTTTCTGACTGACTTCACTCTGTATGACATTCTCTAGGTCCACTCACATCTCTGCAAATGGCACAATTTTGTTCCCTTTTATGACTGAGTAATATTCTATTATATGGCTTCCTAGGTGGTGCACTGGTAAGGAATCTGCCTGCCAATGCAGGAGACATAGGTTTGATCCCTGGGTTGGGAAGATCTCCTGGAGTAGGAAATGGCAACCTACTCCAGTATTCTTTCTGGGAAAATTTCCTGGACAGAGGACCCTGGAGGGCTATAGTCCATAGGATGGCAAAGGGTCGGACATGACTGAACACCTGAGCACGCACACACAATATCATATTGTGTAAATGTACCACATCTTCTTTTTCTAGTCCTCTGTTGCTGAGTGTTTAGGTTGTTTCCATGTCCTGGCTATGATAAATAATGCTGCAATCAACACCGGGGTGCATCTATCTTTTTGAATTGTGGTTTTCTAATTCTTCGTGTATCTGCTCCAGGACCAAGTGAAAGTTACCTCATACAGATTCAGTGTGTGAATGATAAATACATTGATCTGATCTGATCTGATTGTTTCATTAAGGCATCATCCCTTCCTTCACAGTGCCTACTTCCTACGGCTACCACGTAACCTTTTTTTTAAGCTTATTTATTTACTTAATTTTGGCTCTGCGTGCAGGCTTTTCTCTAGTTGCAGAGAGCAGGGGCTACTCTCTAGTGGTGCGTGGGCTTCTCGTTGCGATCGCTTCTCTTGTGGAGCCCAGGCTCTAGGTGCATGGGCTTCAACAGCTGCGGCTTGTGGGCTCAGTAGTTGCCGCTCCCGGGCGCTCGAGCACAGGCTCAATAGTTGTGGCACACAGGCTTAGCTGCTCTGCAGCATGTTGATCAGGGATTGAACCCATATCTCCTGCTTTGGCAGGCATGTTCTTTACCACTGAGCCAGCAGGGAAGCCCCCCGACACATAACTTTTCTTTCTTCTAGTGATTGTATTAGTTTCCTAAAGCTTCCATAACAAACACTGCAAAGTGAGTGGCTTAAAGAACAGAAATGTGTTGTTTCACAGTTCAGAAGGCTAGGAGGCAAGTATCAAGGTGTCACAGGGTTGGTTCCTACTAAGGGAGGTTCCTGGGAAGGAGATTCTGTTCCATGCTTCTTTCTTTACTCCTAGTGGTTTGCTGGAAATTTGAGGTGTTCTTGCTTTGTAGATACACTGTCCTGATCTCTGTCTTCATGTTCACTTGCCATTTCTCTCTGTGTGCACACCTAAACCTCCCTTTAATAAGGACCCCAGTTATTGACTACATTGAATGCAATGTATTCAGGGCCCACTCTACCCTAGTATGACCTCATCTTCATTAATTTCATCTGCACTCATCCTGTTTCCAAATAAGGCTATATTCTGAAGTTCTGAAAGTTAGAATTTCAAATTATGAATTTGTGGAAGACACAGTTCAATTCCTAACACATTTTGTACCTAGTGATTTTTCACAGCACTCGCTAATCTCATAGCTTAACCCAGGAGAGGAATTATGTCTTGCTGTTTTCACAAGGCTGTGGTGAATTAGAAGGAGCTCTGCCCCAGAAGAACAAGTCACTCCTACTTCCTGGCCCTGGTTTTCTCATATGTAAATGGAAAAGTTTCATAATAACTTTATAAATAATATGTATAAATAATGCTTCAGGCAACTCCCAGCTCTGAGATTCTTGGATTTATCTGGTACTTAACTAGTCTCAGGGCCTGAGGTCTTTTCTAGACTTTCTACTCTTATCATCAACTAGCAGCAGACCTCATCATCAGTATGTGATTGTTGCTGATCAATGACATTTCTCATTTTTTATTCAATAATTTGTATACTCTTATATAGTTTGTTGATCTATATTTTTTTTTTACTGGGTGTCAAGGTACACTCCTGATTTAATTTTTAATAACCTTGGAGAAGATGTTATCCACACAATCTGAAAGGAGTTCACACTCAGTTATACAAATGATGATCTAGCTTTCTCTGATTTCCTGTTGCATTAATGAATAACTAGGTCTGGTATCTGCCTGGTATCTATGTGGCCCTAATACATATTGTTCCGGAGAAGGCAATGGCACCCCACTCCAGTACTCTTGCCTGGAAAATCCCATGGACAGAGGGGCCTGGTGGGCTGCATTCCATGGGGTCGCTAGGAGTCGGACACGACTGAGTGACTTCACTTTCACTTTTCACTTTCATGCATTGGAGAAGGAAATGGCAACCCACTCCAGTGTTCTTGCCTGGAGAATCCCAGGGAACCTGGTGGGCTGCTGTCTATGGGGTCGCACAGAGTCGGAAATGACTGAAGCGACTTAGCAGCAGAAGTAGCAGCAGCAGCAGCAGCAATACATATTGTTCACCTCTATCAGCTGGTTCTCTCCTTTATGCATATTTCTCTAGCCACATTATATGTGTATGTCTCTGTGCATCTCTGTGTATATCATCATTATTAATATTCATTCCTACCTTTATGCCTTTGTGTTTTAGATATTCTTTATTCCTTACATATGGCCTTTTCCCATCATCTCTTACTCATCAATCAAGATCTGGCTGAAATTCCATCTCTTCCATCAAGTCTTCTCTTACATTCTCAGGCCAAAGAATTCACCCCATTCTCTGAGCTGCCATTGTATTATATGTGTACTTTTCTTTCACATTTAATCACTTTCTACTTTGTATCTGCAGAGGAATCAGTTTCACTTTTCAGCTCCAACTCTGAGTTGAAAATCAGTTAAATTTTCAAGTCTCAAGTTTATCCATCTGCCAAGTGGGAACCATTATGCCCAACATATAGAGTAGTTATAAGAATTATTTAAAGCAATAATTGTGAAAGTATTGGAACACAGTAGGTGAATGATAAATGGTCGTTCCCTCTTCATAATCACCCAAGTAAGGTTGGTGCATTTGTTCATTTCTTCACCCTCATTGCCCTCTTGAATACAACCTGGTATTTGCTGTATGCTTAATAAGATATGGATATGTGAATGGACGGATGGGTGGTAAACTGAATAACCTGTGAGAAAAATTGAGAATACTCAATTTGGGCTACTGTTTTTATATAAGCAATGCCAGAGTCAACTCTTCATGGTCCAAAACCATGATCTAATTAGTAAACAAAGAAAGGCATTTCTGGCACTTTATATACAGTCTCTCACCCCATCCCTAAGACTCAAACTCACACATTATTTATTCGTTCACTCCTACTCAGATACTCGAAATGCTAAAGCTGCCTCTTGACTGCTATATTTAGCCAAGTCTTTCTCCTTACACTCGACTAGTTCTATGTATTCTTTCTTCTTTCTATTTGCCCATCAGAATTTACCTGCTCCTGAAGACTCTTGAGAGTCCCTTGGACTGCAAGGAGATCCAACCAGTCCATTCTAAAGGAGATCAGTCCTGGGTGTTCATTGGAAGGACTGATGTTGAAGCTGAAACTCCAATACTTTGGCCACCTGATGTGAAGAGCTGACTCATTTGAAAAGACCCTGATGCTGGGAAAGGTTGGGGGCAGGAGGAGAAGGGGACGACAGAGGATGAGATGGTTGGATGGCATCACCAACTCAGTGGACATGAGTTTGGGTAAACTCTGGAAGTTGGTGATGGACAGGAAGGCCTGGTGTGCTGCGGTTCATGGGGTCACAAAGAGTCAGACACGACTGAGTGACTGAACTATGCTAATCACTTAGGGCTCCAATTATTACAGAAAAAAGTCTTCAACTGGTAGAAATAAGGGTTTAATGGTATATTGACCAGCCTCCAAAACTGCCACAAAGGATCCTCAATTTATGATTTTCATGCCTTAGTAGTGTGCCCTCCCATGCTGAATAAGGATGACTTGGGTGGTCAATAAAATAATGAGAAAGTGACTGTGTGTGATGTCCAGGGCGAGACCATAAAGCAGACTGCTGCCTCTGCCTTGGGCTCTGGCACTGCTCACATGAAGCCAGCCACCATGTTGTGAGGACACTCAGCAGCCCTGTGGATAGACTCACGTGGATAGAAACTGAAGCTTTCTGCCAACAGTCAGTACCAACTTCCTAGTTATATATGAGAAAACCACCTTGAAAGTGGATCATCTAGCCCCAGTCAACTCTTTAGATGACTTTATCTAGCCCAGACCAACATCTGATTCAATCTCACTCAAGTCTGAGTCTGAATGTTTGAATCAGCAGCCAAATTATTCCCTAATTCCTCACCCACCTAAAGCATGAGGCATAATAAATATGTATTTTTTCATTTAGTTAGGCCACTTATTTGGAGGAGGTTGTGTGTGTGCGTGTGTGTGTAGCAATAGATAACTGGTACATTGGGTTACCCAAAGCTATTGATTTCTTATACCCAAAGAGTAAGATTACAGTTCATAGGTTCTAGGAAGTACAATGAGAAAGAGATTGTGAACAGACAGAGCTATCAAAGCTTCTTGAGTTCCTACCAATTAAAAGCAGGGAACATTCAGCTACTTTGTAAAACTGCATGATAATATCTACAGAAGGCGAACGTGTACAAATCCCAACATTCAGAAATTCCACTCACAGATATGTACTCAACAGAAATGCATGAACTAAAGACACACCCAAGGATTTTTATGGCAGCATTATTGATAATAGCCCAAACTCAGGAACCATCCAGATGCCCAACAACAGTAGAATGGATCAGTGAATTGCTGTATACACACTGGACACTGTGCAGAATGAGAGTGATCAAGCAAGACACAACTACACACACTATGAATGCATGTCTCCAGTACCATGTAGAGTTAAAAAAATCCGGACATAAGAACATCTACTTGTGATTTCATTTGTATAAAGTATAAAAAGGCAAAATTCATCTATAGTGTAAAGTTGTTATGTTGTTTGGTGGTGTTTAGTTACTAACTCTTGTCTGACTCTTTTTGCGACCCCAAGGACTATAGCCTGCCAGGCTCCTCTGTCCATGGAATTTCCCAGGCAAGAATATTGGAGTGTGCTGTCATTTCCTTCTTCAAGAGATCTTCCTGACCCAGTAATCAAACTCGCGTCTCTTGCATCTCCTGCATTGGCAGTCCATTTCTTTACCACTGAGCCACCAGGGAAACCCATAATGTAAACTGGTAGTTACCTTCAGAGATGGTAGTAAGGGGGCTGCTGGAGATGTTCTGGTTCTTAATTTGAACGCTAGTAACATGGGGTACATTCTCCATTTGGAAAACTCAGTGAGCTATACACTTATGACTTATGCATTTTTTTTGTTTGTTGCTGCTGCTGCTGCTAAGTTGCTTCAGGATGTCCGACTCTGTTAGACCCCATAGACGGCAGCCCACTAGGCTCCTCTGTCCCTGGGATTCTCCAGGCAAGAATACTGGAGTGGGTTGCCATTTCCTTCTCCAATGCATGCAAGTGAAAAGTGAAAGTGAAGTCGCCTAGTCGTGTCTGACTCTTAGCGACCCCATGGGCTGCAGCCCACCAGGCTCCTCGGTCCATGAGATTTTCCAGGCAAGATACTAGAGTGGGTTGCCATTGCCTTATCCTTTTCTGTATGTACATTTACTTAAAAACAATGTACCTTTAAAAAGGACTTAACCAATTTTTAAAAACAAGTAAGTGTATTTGAGAGCAGAAAGGGATCTTGCTTTATATTAAGGAGGGAGATGGGAAATTCCTGATCTGATATTAATTTGCTCTGGGCCTCAATAGCCTAATAATAATAAAATAACTACCTAAAGTATTATGTCAAACAAATAAGTATGACATTGTAATTAACTGTAAAATATTTCAGGAGAGAGAACAGTATACTCATTTTACAAATGTGGAAACATAAGTTAAGACAGATTGAGTAACTTGCCCAGAGTTACACTATGTATTAATGACATGGGTTGCACTTGAATCTAGATCTCTGGCTCCTTTAGTTCAGTTTCAGTTCAGTCGCTCAGTCATGACAGACTCTTTGTGATCCCATGAACCGCAGCACACCAGGCCTCCCTGTCCATCACCAACTCCCAGAGTTTACCCAAACTCATGTCCATTGAGTCGGTGATGCCATCCAGCCATCTCATCCTCTGTCGTCCCCCTCTCCTCCTGCCCTCAATCTTTCCCAGCATCAGGGGCTTTCCCAATGAGTCAGCTCTTCACATCAGGTGGCCAAAGTATTGGAGTTTCAGCTTCAACATCAGTCCTTCCAATGAACACCCAGGACTGATCTCCTTTAGAATGGACTGGTTGGATCTCCTTGCAGTCCAAGGGACTCTCAAGAGTCTTCTCCAACACCACAGTTCAAAAGCATCAATTCTTCTGGTTCCTAAAACTGCTTTTTTCAGCAAAGCCACAGGACCACTAAAAAGAGGAAGGTAACTAGGTGTGATCTCTCCTCCTCTAGTATAAGATTAGGATCTATGCAAGTGTAAATCTATGTTGCATATGTATGTATTCAATAGGTCTGTACACATACACCTATGTGTGGGGGTTATGTGGGTGTCCACGTACTGAGTTATGAGGCCAAGGCTCTGTCTGCCCAGTGCCAATATCTACAGAGAAACTGAAAAATGTGAAGATTCACAGGGATGATTCCAAATATTTGATCTTTAGCATTGGGTCATGCTAAAGATGACCCATGCTAAAGTAAAGCAACTGACTAGACCTTCGCTCTGCTTTTCACCCAGGTTATTTACTCAGTACAGATGTTAGCTCAGACTCAGTGACCTGATGGGTGAATTGATCTGTACAACTGTCCTTAGGTATCTGCAAGGGATTGGTTTCAGGACCGCCAACACCGACATCAAAATCCATGGATGTTTCAGTTCCTCATATAAAATGGTGTGCTGCTGCTGCTGCTAAGTATCTTCAGTCATGTCCGACTCTGTGCGACCCCATAGATGGCAGCCCACCAGGCTCCCCCATCCCTGGGATTCTCCAGGCAAGAACACTGGAGTGGGTTGCCATTTCCTTCTCCAATGCATGAAAGTGAAAAGTGAAAGTGAAGTCGCTCAGTCGTGTCCAACCCTCAGTGACCCCATGGACTGCAGCCTTCCAGGCTCCTCCATCCATGGGATTTTCCAGGCAAGAGTACTGGAGTGGGGTGCCATTGCCTTCTCCATAAAATGGTGTAGTACTTGCATATCATCATGCACATCCTTTTGTATACTTTAAATTATCTCTAGACTATCTATAACACTGGATGCAATATAATTGGCATGTAAATAGTTGACTGCATGGCAAATTCAAGTTTTGCTATTTGGAGCTTCCTAGAATTTTTTTCCAAATATTTTCTATCCTTGCTTGGTTGAATCCATGGATGTGGAATCTGCAGGTATTGAGGGCTGAGTATATTCATTTCCCTGATGTTTTTCTTGCTTCTGTTATTCCTGATCTTGAACAATAAAACTCTCAAATTGAAGCCGGGCACATGGTCACCAAGCTAGAGACTCCATCTGTCATCCTTCCTTGAAGTGGGACATGAATGAGGGTAAATGATGCATGGAGCCTCTTGTCACCTTCTTAAAGATAAAATCCCTCATGCAGGACTTGCTTTTTTTCCTCCCTGCATGCTGGAAAGCTGACAAAATAGCAACCCAGTTTCAACCAGAGAAAAGGATGACACTCTGAAGATGATACAAAGGATTTCCCTGGTGGTTCAATGGGTAAGACTCTGTGCTTCCACTGCAGAAGACATGGGTTCTGTCCCTGGTCGGGGAACTAAGATCCTGCAAGCCACTCTGTGTGGCCAAAAAACTTAAAAAAAATAAAGATAACACTTCCTACTATTAAAAAGTTTTTAAAAATCAATAAAGATGGTACAGAAATCAGCTGGAAGAAACGTGGGTGGCTTGTGGAGTACAGCCACGCCACTAACCCCGCTGCTTTCCTTTGGTCTGTTAAAAGAGAAAGAAATCTGTTTTCTATCAGCCCAGTGTGGGGCTCCATGAAGCCTCCCTGACACCTGTGGCTCTACAGGAGGGGTTAATGCCCAGAGACCATGAAAGAGCGCCTTGGCCAATGGCCAGCAGCTCAGCCCTCAGGGAGCAGACACTTGCATCCCCAAGTGAGAGACCACACTGTGGGAGGCAGTCCCAGAGGAACAGATAATTTCTTTTTTGTGGCTGACAACAGTGTTCCATATGCACCTTTTTATTTGATCCCCATGACAAATATATGGGGCAGGAATTAACTGTACTCCCATTTTGTAGGAAAACCAAGTTTCAAAGAAGCGCCTTGGTCGTATTAGTAAGTGACAAGGAGCCAAAAGCTTTTCATCATTCCTCATCTCCCTGGAAAAAGATTTGCGTGGAAACTTGAGGCTAAGGAAGGAGTTCCTGACAGATGCCTTTTCACCACTGCCATAGAGCCACACAATTCAGATGGACAGTTCTGGCCTCTTCTGTAAGAAGGTAAAAAAATGCAGGAATTTCAGGAATCTGACTTTAAAACAGCCATGGCCTCTGTGCTTTGCCAGCCTTAGGTACCAGCTGGAATAACTGAATAGCTTTATGACCATAACCTAGACTACAGCACACTCACTTTCATTGGAGTCACAAAATAAGCCTGTAATTAGTTTTCTTTTTATTTATTTTTTATTGAAGGATAATTGCTTTACATAATTTTGTTGGATTCTATCAAACCTCAACATGAATCAGCCATAGGTACTCATTTATCCCCTCCCATTTGAACCTCCCTCCCATCTCCCACCCCATCCCACCCCTCTAGATTGATACAGAGCCCCTCTTTGTGTTTCCTGAACCATACAGCAAATTCCTATTGGGTATCTATTTTACATATGGTAATGTAAGTTTCCATGCTACGCTTTCCATACATCTCACTCTCTCCTCCCCTATCCCTGTAAGTCTGTTCTCTATGTCTGTTTCTCCATTGTCACCCTGTAAATAAATTCTTCAATACCATTTTTCTAGACTCTGTATATATGACTTAGAATACAATGTTTATCTTTCTCTTTTTGACTCACTTCACTCTGTATAATAGGTTTTAGGTTCATGCACTACATCAGAACTGACTCAAATGCATTCCTTTTTATGGCTGAGTAATATTCCATTGTGTACCACAACTTCTTTATCCATTCATCTGTTGATGGATATCTAGGTTGCTTCCATGTTCTAGCTGTTGTAAAGAGTGCTGCAATGAACAATGGGATACATGTGTCTTCTTCAATTTTGGTTTCCTTAGGGTGTATGCCTAGGAGTCAGATTGCTGGGTCATAAGGCGGTTTTATTTCTTTTTTTAAGGAATCTCCATACCATCTTCCATAGTGGCTATAATCAATTTACACTCCCACCAACAGTACAAGAGTGTTTCCTTTTCTCCACACCCTCTCCAGCATTTATTGTTTGTAGAATTTTTGTTGATAGCCATTCTGACCAGTGTGAGGTGATATCTCACTGTGGTTTTGATTTGCACTTCTCTAATAATGAGCGATGTTGAGCATCTTTTCATGTGTTTGTTAGCCATCTGTATGTCTTCTTTAGATAAATGTCTGTTTAGGCCTTTTCCCCACTTTTTGATTGGGTTGTTTGTTTTTCTGGCACTGAGTTGTATGACCTGCTTGTATATTTTAGAAATTAATCCTTTGTCAGTTGTTTCATTTGCTATTATTTTCTCCCATTCTGAGGGTTGTCTTTTCACCTTGCTTATAGTTTCCTTTGCTGTACAAAAGCTTTTAAGTTTAATCAGGTCCCACTTGTTTGCTTGTTTTTATTTGCATTACTCTAGGAGGTGGGTCATAGAGGATCTTGTTTGATTTATGTCACCAAGTGTTCTGCCTATGTTTTCCTCTAAGAGTTTTATAGTTTCTGGTCTTACATGTAGGTCTTCAATCCATTTTGAGTTTATCTTTGTGTATGGTGTTAAGAAGTGTTCTAATTTCATTCTTTCACATGTAGCTGTCCAGTTTTCCTAGCACCATTTACTGAAGAGGCTGTCTTTGCCCCATTGTATATTCTTGCCTCCTTTGTCAAAAATAAGGTACCCATAGGTGCATTGGTTTATTTCTGGGCTTTCTATCTTGTTCCATTGGTCTGTATGTCTTTTTTTGTGCTAGTACCATACTGTCTTGATGACTATAGCTTTGTAGTATAATCTGAAGTCAGGAAGGTTGATTCTGCCAGCTCCATTCTTCTTCCTCAAGACTGCTTTGGCTATTCGGGGACTTTTGTGTTTCCATATGAATTGTGAAATTTTTGTTCTAGTTTTGTAAAAAAAAATACCATTGGCAATTTGATAGGGATTGCACTGAATCTGTAGACTGCATTTCGTAGTATAGTCATTTTCACAATATTGATTCTTCCTAACCAGAAATATCCCTTAGAAGAAATGGAGTAGCCATCATAGTCAACAAAAGAGTCTGAAATGCAGTACTTGGATGCAATCTCAAAAACGACAGAATGATCTCTGTTCGTTTCCAAGGCAAACCATTCAATATCATGGTAATCCAAGTCTATGCCCTGACCAGTAACACTGAAGAAGCTGAAGTTGAACAGTTCTATGAAGACCTACAAGACCTTCTAGAACTAACACCCAAAAAAGATGTCCTTTTCATTATAGGTGACTGGAATGCAAAAGTAGGAAGTCAAGAAACACCTGAAGTAACTGTCAAATTTGGCCTTGGATTACAGAATGAAGCAAGGCAAAGGCTAATAGAGTTCTGCCAAGAGAATGTACTGGTCATAGCAAACATCCTCTTCCAACTACACAAGAGAAGACTCTACACATGGACATCACCAGGTAGTCAACACCAAAATCAGATTGATTATATTCTTTGCAGCCAAAGATGGAGAAGCTCTATACAGTCAGCAAAAACAAGACCGGGAGCTGATTGTGGCTCAGATCATGAACTCCTTATTGCCAAATTCAGACTGAAATTGAAGAAAGTGGAGAAAACCACTAGACCATTCAGGTATGACCTAAATCAAATCCCTTATGATTATACAGTGGAAGTGAGAAATAGACTTAAGGGACTAGATCTGATAGATAGAGTGCCTGATGAACTGTGGATGGAGGTTCGTGGCATTGTATAGGAGACAGGAATCAAGACCATCCCCATGGAAAAGAAATGCAAAAAAGCAAAATGGCTGTCTGGGGAGGCCTTACAAATAGCTGTGAAAAGAAGAGAAGCAAAAACCAAAGGAGAAAAGGAAAGATATAAACATCTGAATGCAGAGTTCCAAAGAACAGCAAGGAGAGATAAGAAAGCTTTCCTCAGTGGTCAATGCAAAGAAAAAGAGGAAAACAACAGAATGGGAAAGACTAGAGATCTCTTCAAGAAAATTAGAGATACCAAGGAAACATTTCATGCAAAGATGGGCACAATAAAGGACAGAAATGGTAGGGACCTAGCAGAAGCAGAAGATATTAAGAAGTGGCAAGAATACACAGACGAACTGTACAAAAAAGGTCTTCATGACCCAGATAATCATGATGGTGTGATCACTCACCTAGAGCCAGACATCCTGGAATGTGAAGTCAAGTGGGCCTTAGAAAACATCACTATGAACAAAGCTAGTGGAGGTGATGGAATTCCAGTTGAGCTATTCCAAATCCTGCAAGATGATGCTGTGAAAGTGCTGCACTCCATATGCCAGCAAATTTGGAAAACTCAGCAGTGGCCACAGGACTGGAAAAGGTCAGTTTTTCATTCCAATCCCAAAGAAAGGCAATACCAAAGAATGCTCAAACTACTGCACAATTGCACTCATCTCACACGCTAGTAAAGTAATGCTCAAAATTCTCCAAGCCAGGCTTCAGCAATACATGAACCATGAACTTCCAGATGTTCAAGCTGGTTTTAGAAAAGGCAGAGGAACCAGAGATCAAATTGCCAACATCTGCTGGATCATCAAAAAAGCAAGAGAGTTCTAGAAAAAACATATATTTCTGCTTTATTGACTATGCCAAAGCCTTTGACTGTGTGGATCACAATAACTGTGGAAAATTCTGAAAGAGATGGGAATAATTCCAGAGCACCTGACCTGCCTCTTGAAAAACCTATATGCAGGTCAGGAAGCAACAGTTAGAACTGGACATGGAACAACAGACTGGTTCCAAATAGGAAAAGGAGTTCATCAAGGCTGTATATTGTCACCCTGCTTATTTAACTTCTATGCAGAGTACATCGGGAGAAACATTGGGCTGGAAGAAGCACAAGCTGGAATCAAGATTGCCGGGAGAAATATCAATAACCTCAGATATGCAGATGACACCACCCTTATGGCAGAAAGTGAAGAGGAACTCAAAAGCCTCTTGATGAAAGTGAAAGTGGAGAGTGAAAAAGTTGGCTTAAAGCTCAACATTCAGAAAACTAAGATCATGGCATCGGTCCCATCATTTTATGGGGAATAGATAGGGAAACAGTGGAAACAGTGGCTGACTTTATTTTTCTGGGCTCCAAAATCACTGCAGTTGGTGACTGCAGCCATGAAATTAGAAGACGCTTACTCCTTGGAAGGAAAGTTATGACCAACCTAGACAGCATATTCAAAAGCAGAGACATTACTTTGTCAACAAAGGTCCATCTAATCAAGGCTATGGTTTTCCCAGTGGTCACGTATGGATGTGAGAGTTGGACTATAAAGAAAGCTGAGCACCGAAGAATTGATGCTTTTGAACTGTGGTGTTGGAGAAGACTCTTGAGAGTCCCTTGGACTGCAAGGAGATCCAACTAGTCCATCCTAAAGGAGATCAGTCCTGGGTGTTCTTTGGAAGGACTGATGTTGAAGCTGAAACTCCAATACTTTGGCCACCTCATGCGAAGAGCTGACTCATTGGGAAAGCCCCTGATGCTGGGAAAGATTGAAGGCAGGAGGAGAAGGGGACAACAGAGGATGAGATAGTTGGGTGGCATCATCGACTCAACGGACATGGGTTTGGGTGGACTCCGGGAGTTGGTGATAGACAGGGAGGCCTGGTGTGCTGCAGTTTATGGGGTCGCAAAGAGTCAGACACGACTGAGCGACTGAACTGAACTGAGAGGTTTTGAGTTGTCGCGTTTTCATTGTCATTTGTGTCTAGAAGTTTTTTGATTTCCCTTCTGATTTCTTCAGTAACCGATTGGTTATTTAGAAATGTGTTGTTTAATTTCTATGTGTTTGTGTTTCTTACAGTTTTTTTCTTGTAACTGATCTCTAGTCTCATACCATTGTGGTCAGAGAAGATGCTTGATATGATTTCAGTTTTCTTAAATTTCCTGAGGTTTGAATTGTGACCCAAGATGTGATCTATTCTGGAGAATGTTCCATGTGCTCTTGAGAAGAAGGTGTAATCGTCTGCATTTGGATGGAATGTCTTGAAGATATCAATGAGATCCATCTCATCTAATATATCATTTAAGACTAAAACAAGCCTGTATTTTTATTTTTCCCATTTTTCACAGATGGAAAAATTGAGGCTCAGAGAGGTTAAGCAACTGACCCATGGCACCTCAGTGAATAAGTGAGATCCTTCACTTTGAACACTCAACTCTGTTTTGGGCTCTTCTGAAGTGTAAAATAAAATGTGAATTACTATTTGGAAGGGCAGGTAATGACTTAAAGTGAAGTCTCCTGACTGTACATTGTCTATTCCCCTGGCCTCTGTCCTGAAGCTTTTTCTCTCAGATCTCCCTGTCCCTGAGGTTGTCTTTGTAACACACTCAGTAATTATGATGGCATCACTGGCATGGTGCTTACTCTGTGTCAGAAACTGTTGTACGCGCTTCCGCTTATTAACTGTGTCCATGCCCTCCAACCAAAGATCACCAGGAACAATCTGTAGTTGAACGCTGGATTGATGGACTCATTGTAATGAGGGAGAGCACACATCACAGGGAACTCTGGGGTGTTTCAGCAGAGGGTGTCTGAAAGGGCTTATAGGATGTGTACTTATAGGAGCTGAAGTCAGGTGATGTTGGAGAGAATTCTAGGAAGTGGGAATTTGCTCCATATTGGGTGCTACCAAGGAGCAAGGATAAGCAAACTACTATATAGAGAATGGATAAGCAACAATGGATAAGCAACTGTATAACATAAGGAACTATATACAATATCCTGTGACAAACCATAATAGAAAAGGATATGGAAAAGAATGTGTGTATGTATACACACACACACACACATACACACACTCTTATCCATATGGTAAACTGAGGTACTTTGCTGCACAGAATAAATTATCACAACCTTATAAATCAATTATACTTCAATAAAATTGAAAAAAGAAGCAAGTATAATTCTAATTTGATACCTTAGTGGATGTTATCAAGAAAGAGGGAAGAATAGACAGAGGCTAAAACAGTAATTTATAAAGAGGCAGCAGTCATTTATTCATATTAGCCAGGAAAGCGGGATGTCTGGTATTTTTGCGGTTTGCATGGCAACCCTGTCTCCGTAAATACTTGGAAAAAATATAAAATAGCTCTTTTTTGGTTTCGTTTGTGAGATTATTTATGTTCAGCAGGAGAATTCTGCAGGGCTTCCCCGGTGATCCAGTGGCTGAGGATTCTCCTGCCAATGCAGGAATCATGGGTTCGATCTCCAGTCAGGGAAGAATCCACATGCTACAGGGCAAGCAATTACTGAGCCCATGTGCAGCTCCTGAAGCTCACCCATCCTAGAGCCTGTGCTCCACAGGAGAAGCCACTGCAATGAGACATCTGCACGTTGCAACTAGAGAGTAGCCCCCACTTGCTGCAACCAAAGAAAGCTTGCAGGGAGCAACTAAGACCCAGCACAGCCAAAGAATACAGCAAGGACAGGACCAGCACCGAACAACCTAGCTTTTAGTGCTGGGCCAGTTTATAGATATCTGGCTACTTTTCTCTTTCTAATCTATTTCATCTTTATAAGAATCCTATTTATGACTTAGATCCTGAACGCAAGATAGAAAAGATCTGAGTAACTCACCAAGGTCCCACAGGTAACAAATGGAAGCACAAGGGTGAGAATCTAGGCAGTGTGGCCTCAGAAATCTTCCCTCCTGATCAGCGGGTATAATATCCCACCTCTCCAGTCATCTCCCTGGGGCTTAACCCTATCAGTGTTTGGGCAAACCCTCATGGAACACGCCTGCTGACTCGCCGACCCTATGCACTGGATTCTCTCCAATCCCATGGCTGGATTCCACAGCTCCTCACTCTGTGGAAACAGCTGCAACTCCTGACATGAAAGCCTGCCTGGACCTTTCACTCATTCCCCATCCCAGACTCTGGAAACCTGCTCCGCCTGCTTCACAGGACAACGCTGTCATCACCTCCTATGGTTCCCTGATGTCCTCCCCACCCTGCTGATTGAGGCTTGTTTCTGGAGGGGCCAGACCTAGGGCCTGCCCAGCCCCGAGTGCCTGTTGTGACATCCTGAAAGAATCTGAAGAAGGCCCCCCAGGGTGTTGGAGGCTGCCTGCAAGCTTGGAGGTGGGGTTGTACAGGAAGCACTAGCTGAACCTCTGTTGAACACAGCTCTGTCCGCTGGGCAAGTTACTTCGCCTCTCTGATGTCCATCTGCTGTCAAACTACAGGCACTAGTGATCCCCTCAGAGTGCTGCAGGGAGGGTCAGATGCAATTACGTAGTATTCTTTTGGCGGAAACTGAGGGAGGGATTCGTTTTCTGTCTGGGTTGACATGGGACAGACTAGAGAGTGCAAGCAAGGGAATGTGACACAAGTTAGACACCATCCTGTGAAGGGGAAGCCTTCTAGAAATATTCGTCTCCCCTTCCTCTTATAAGACAGAAGGAGCTGGGGACTATACCCTATAGGGGATGAGCACAGACACTGCCACCGGACTGCACGGTTCAAAGCCCTGTGCAATCAGTGCTCGTGTGTGGCCTCAGGCAAGTTCCTTAACCTCTCTGGGCTTTTCTCTCTCCCCCTGTGACACAGGGAGTAACACTGCTTGGTGCAGTGGTTGTGAAGGGGCAGCAGCTCGGCATCTGTGGCATGACTAGACCAGGACAGGCTTCAGCAGAGGGAGCTTCCCACCATTCCTCCCACCCAGTGAGGGTGTCCGTGTTTGAAAAGAGGCTGAAGGGGAAAGGACAGCGCCAAACTCCAAGGTCAGAAGAGCTGACACAGCCCTTTTGGGCTTTTGGGGAGGATTGCAGAGGCAGGTCAGGTAGGCTATCCCAACCCCCATCAGGGGCTGTGAACACACCAGTGCAAGTGCGGGTTGACTTCACCCACCAAGGTGAGGGTCAGGGGAGAGTTTCAGTCTTTGATGGACCTAGGAGTGCAAGATACTGAATGGAAGGGGTAAGTACCGGATTCAGCCTCAGAATATCCAAGTCTTAGATCTGGTGGCACCATTTTCTGGGCTTGAGTGAGTCATTTAACCTCTATCTTTTTCTCCTCTTCCTCCTTAAGAACAGACAGGAAGTTCCTACAAACCCAGGTAAAGTACTTGACTTCTGTTTTTTTGGACTTCACTACTACTCTCTCTGAAGTCCAAAAAAAAAAAAAAAAACCTACTACTCTCTCTGGGCTTCCCTGGTGGCTCAGACGGTAAAGCGTCTGCCTGCAATGCAGGAGACCTGGGTTTGATCCCTGGGTTAGGAAGATCCCCTGGAGAAGGAAAAGGCACCCCACTTCAGTATTCTTGCCTGGAAAATCCCATGGATGGAGCCTGGTAGGCTACAGTCCATGGGGTCACAAAGAGTTGGACACGACTGAGCGACTTCACTTCAGTTCACTACTCTCTCTAGTAGGTAATATCATTATGCCCATTTTACAGCAGAGGAAACACAGGCTCAGAGTGGTCAAAGAGCCCATCCAACAATGGCTGGGGTATGACCCAGGCAGCCAGACTCTAGAGTCTGCACTCACAGCCTCTCCCACAAGCACGAGCAGCATCTCAAGGTTTCCACTCTGTTATCTGAAACCCTGGGAGAAGAACTGCCCCTGCTTTCTTCCAGGAAGCTCTGAGGATCAGATAAGCCAATGGACATGGTTGAGATGTGCTCTGTTGACTGGGGGAAGCAGGGTAGAAATGCAAGGGGTGTCCTGCTTGCTGTGGTTTTGGAGGACAGCGTCAGCACAAAGGGGCTTCCCGGGGGCATTAGTGGTAAGGAAGCCATCTGTCAATGCAGGAGATGTAAGAGACACGGGTTTGATCTCTGGATTAGGAATATCCCCTGGAGGAGGGCATGGCAACCCACTCCAGTATTCGTGCCTGGAGAGGCCCATGGACAGAGGAACCTGGTGGGCTACAGTCCATAGGGTGACAGAGAGTTGGGCACAACTGAAGTAACTGTGCACACAAGCAAGCACCTTAGCACAGAAGTTCACAGCACAGATGAGAAAAGATTTCAGCGGCAGGTAAGGGTAGACTTGCTGAGGCAGGAGATAGATGGGCCCCAGGCTGATGAGGTGGAGTTGGTTTCCTGTGGACAGACACTCCAAGATGAAGACAATAGCAGGAGGGAGAAGCTGGGCCATGCCCAGAGAGAGACTTCATATTCCTCATTCCGGAGGTCTAGGACACCTTCCCAACTACGCATGCACCGAAAGGCTCTTCAGAGGTCAAAGTTGGGGTACCATCCCTTAATAGATGATGTCAACATACCCATAGGCCTCTTCACTAGAATCCATTTTGGCGAAGAAATGTGGTGTGTACACACACATTGAGATAAACCAAATATGGACTCAGAGTCAGGCAAAGCAAAGTGACTGGCCAAAAGAAACCGGGAAAAAATGCCCTATAATAAGTGATTCAAATTACCATGAGGGCATGGCACTCTCTCTCTCATTCTGTCTGTGTGTGCCTGTTCATATGTACTTTTTCCTCCTAATAAACACATTATTTGTTTCACTACATTCTGCCTGTTTATAAAAACTCATTTCTACAAAGGTCATGAGCCGGGGTCTGGCCACTGGTACCTGGTGGTCTAGTGGCTAGGATTCTGCACTCTCACTGCCATGGCCTGACTTCAATCTCTGGCCGGGAACTGAAACCCTACTTCAAGCCACCACAGTCCAGGGCCACCTGAGATCACTTCCACAGTGCATGCTTCTGAGCGAGCTGGGCTGCCTCTGAGGCAGACAGCCCTCCCAGCAAAAGAAGCACCTGCTGAGCAAGCCAGGGGGTTCCTCCAGCAGCTAAGATACATACTGGGAAGCTTCTAGCACAGGGCTCTACACCATTTGGTGACGCTTCCTGCCTCTTCCTCACTTCTTTTCACATTAGATGCTCTCTGGCCACCATTTCCCCTCAGATTTGGTGAATTTTCCCATTTCCGTGAGGTTGCCAGGGCCCAGCTAGATCTGGATGTCATTTGCCAACTTCCTCACAGCCTCTGGGGCAGGGGTGGGTCTGAGGGAAAACATTTTTCCTGAACTCTGGCTCCAACTCCTGCAACATCTGTGGAAAACAAGGGAGTTGACCACACGGCCCTCTCCCAATCACACTCTCATTTCATGCTTGGCTCCCCAGAGCGACCTTTCTCAAGAAAAATACCATTTAAAGCTCTTTCTCCACCTCCTTTCCTCTTTCTGAGAGAGGGAGTTCTGAGGCCAACTACGGAGAAAGAGTCTTTGGTTTCCCCCCCTGCAGATTGTTGTTCTAATACCCTGGGCCAAAGCAGGCAGAAGGGAGTGCTGAGCATACCCGGTGTGACCTCTTACGCTGCCTGGGTGGGGACAGAGCAGGGACTCAAGAGAAGGGCTAACAAGGAAGCCATGGTTTCTTGACAGCTTACTCTGTCACCAGAGGACACGGGAGCCCAGATTTCTCAGGAACACTGGGAGAGGAGGATGAGATGAAGACGATGTTGAGGGGGGGTATTGTGGAGAGAGAGAGAGAGACAGAGACAGAAAGGCAGAAAGACAGACAGAGAGGCAGTATGATGCCATCGGAAATTTTCCATCCCTTTGAGAGCTAGAGCCCTAGGACTCAAGGTGTGGTGGGAGGATCACAACAGCACTACCATCACCCGTGAGCTTGAGCCTGCTTGAAATGATTCCCTGCAGACTGACTGAATCAAAATCTACATCTCCCCAAGACCCTCAGGTGGTGTGGAAACACACTGAAATTTAAGAAGCACTGTTTGACATAAGATTGCATTGAAGCTCCTAGCTGTGTTACCTGGAAGTCCAAATCCCTAGTGTACATTCTATGGAAGTCCAAATGTGTGTTAGTCGCTCTTTGTGACCCCATGGGATGTAGACAGCCAGGCTCCTCCGTCCATGGGATTTTCCAGGTAAGAATACTGGAGTGAGCTGTCATTTCCTTCTCCAGGGATCGAACCTGGGTCTCCTGCATTGCAGGCAGACTCTTTACCATCTGAGCCACCAGGGAAGCCCAAAGTCCTCCCTGAATTGTCCGTGAATTTCCAGGGAGCTAACCCTCTCAGAGTCACCTCTGCTAACTCTGGGAGAACTGTTCTCCTGCATGGGACAATTGAAAGCCTGTTCTGTTCTCCTTTGCTCACACACTCTGCCCGTTCCATATCAAACCAGACTGAAAACTTAATCCCTTTCTCAGTTTCCACCAAAAGCAACTTACACAGAACATGTGTGTGTATGTGTGTAGGAGATTTTCCAAAAATGTGTTAAGTAGTGAGGATGGAGTAAAACAATTACTGTAACCACTTTATCTGTAACCACATCTCTGGTCTCTGAACACACACACTGGGCCCTCATTCCAGGTGTTCCCTATGTCACCTCATCTCCCTGGATCATCTCTTCCTACCTTTCCTGCCCGGCCCCAATCCCCTCTTCTCTCCCAATCCCTCAGGAGGTAATTCTCATTTTCTCGTATGGAGCAGTAATGATATCCCTTCTTTTGTCTTCACACTATGTTCCTAGGATTCCCTTTCTGTCCGACATGTCTCAAAGCACCCATCTTCAGAGCAGCTCTATGCACAATGCCAGGAGGAGAAGGCAACCCAAGTGGCCAAAGACAAAATGAGTAGATTAACAACATCTGCTATATGCACACAATGGAACATATTCAATCTTAAAAGGGAAGGAAATTCCTATACACACTACAACATGGATGAGCCTTGAGGACATTATACTAATAAAGTAAACCTGTCTCAAAGAGATAACTATTGTATTAGTCCACTTATTGGTTGGCCAAGATGTTTGCTTGGGTTTTTCCATACAATCATGTGGAAAAACCTGAATGAGCTTTTCAGCCAAGCCAATACATGAACTATCTAGAGTCAAAATCATAGAAACAGGAAGTAGAATAGTGGCTGCCAGAGGCTGGAGGGAGGGGAGAAATGGGGAGGGACTGATTAACGAGTACCAAGTCTGATTTAGATGAAAACATTCTGGATATGAGTTACACAACGATGTGAATATACTTAGCACCACTGACTTGCACACTTAGAAGGAGTTAAGATGGTCAGTTGTATGTTATTCCACCCCCCCAATTAAAAGTTAAAATTAAAAAACCCTCTGGGCAAGGAATGTATCCTTCAGAATCTTGGTTTCCTCACTGGTAATTAAGGATAAATATATATGCTGCTGCTGCTGCTAAGTTGCTTCAGTCGTGTCCGACTCTGTGCAACCCCAGAGACGGCAGCCCACCAGGTTCCCCCATCCCTGGGATTTTCCAGGCAAGAACACTCGAGTGGGTTGCCATTTCCTTCTCCAGTGCATGAAAGTGAAAAGTGAAAGTGAAGTCACTCAGTCGTGTCCGACTCTTCTCGACCCCATGGACTGCAGCCTACCAGGCTCCTCTGCCCATGGGATTTTCCAGGCAAGAGTACTGGAGTGGGTTGCCATTGCCTTCTCCAAAATATATATGTTCCCCTCTAAATACACCTCATGGGATCCTTTTGAAGCTCATATAAATTGATGGCTTAGAAAGAAAAAAAAAGGCAATTCTTTTACCAAGAGGAATTCAGATGCCAGTGGTTTAGTTCACTGTCCCTTGTAGCATATATCTCTCCCATTTCCTCCGCCTGCCTGCCTGGGCTGCACCCATCCCCTAACCCTGCTCCTCCTCATCTACCATTTCCACCAACATTGGTGTGCCTTAACATCATTTCCTTCCTCTCTTATGTTTCTATTCTTTTTTACTTCACTGACATTCAAGGCTTCAGGTAGCTCTATAAGCAGACAAACACCAACCCATAACTCTTGCTTGGTCTCCTTCCTAATACAGACTAATTAATCCTACTATCTACTGCATTTCTGCCGCCCCCATGCACCTCAAATTGGCATGTTCAAAACCAAACACATCACCATTCCCCACCAACCATCTCCTCCAAAGTTCTTGCTCTGAGTGAAAGGTCTAATAACCATCTCCCCTGATGGCAAAAAAAAAAAAAAAAAATCACCCAGTTACTGCCTCCCTCTCCTTCCTACCCTCACCCCTTTTAAAAGCCTACTCTCAAGAGAGAGTCTCAGATGAGTTATCTTTTAAAAGATCATTTCTCTCTTAGGTTATTGTCAGAGGCAAATGCAGGGTAGCAGTGCTCTGCTTTGTGTGTCTTTTTTATTCCAAAATCCAAACTGAAGGGACATGCCATTCTAATGGCAGAGGGAAAACAGACATGGCTGACATTTGCAATGGCTCAGGATTTCTGCTTGGTCTCAGTGTAAGTCACTCCCACTTAAGGTTCCATTGGCTAAAGCAAGTCATATGTCCACAGTTTTGATACTAGTAATTCCTTCTCCAGGAAGACACTGCAAGTCACAGGGCAAATGATAAGAATATAGAATTCTCTTACCAGGAGAGGAAGTGAATAATATATGACACTGCTTGTGTATAAGGCTGATTCCATCTGTAGAAAGACCACAATTAGAAAAGCACCCACATCTCCCCCAGCCCGAATCCCAGGATTGCTGGTCTCCTGAAGGGAAGTAGATGAAGTCTTATAGGAAAAGTGTTGGCCTCTTGATAAAGAAACTCTAGAAGATAATCCTGCTTCAGTCAACCCAATGAGTAAAATGAAAGGAAATTTACTTCATGTTGTGGGCTCCTTCTGGAGTGTTCTTCATGACCTTCCTGGGCTTCCCAGATAGCACAAGTTGTAAAGAACCTGCCTGCCAATGCAGGAGACATGAGACGCAGGTTCAATCCCTGGGTGGGGAAGATCCCCTGGAGGAGGGCATGCAAGCCACTCCCAAATTCTTGCTTGGAGAATCCCATAGACAGTGGAGCCTGTGACCTATAGTACATAGGGTCACAAAGAATCGGACACAGTTGAAGGAATCTACAGGAGTGAGTGTCCAGCAGCAGTGTGTGTACACCATGGTGCCACTCATGGACCAAGTTTGACCAGACCAGGGGAAAGCCCCAGACCCAAGCTGGTCCATCCAGGTCCCATCTGTGGTCATGTGTAATCCAAGCAAAGTGAGCAAAGTGAGCAAAGGGCAATCTCCCCTATGGTTGGAGTGATAACTTGTGAATTTGGAAATTGTCTTGAGATGAACTTCAGCTTAAGCTGGATTCAGTTGGTTTCTGCAGCTTGCTAAAGTTCTTTGAGCAATTTTCATTCACCTTTCTGAGCCTTAGTTTGTTCAGCTGAAGAAGAAACAAGATAATGATGCTGAGGCACTAACCTGTTAAAAGAATCAACTGGATGTAAAAAATGTTATAAAAAATGGGAAGGACAGGAGAGAAATATCTTGGCTGAAGGAAAATGGCTTAGGAGGAATTTTTGCTCTGAATTTTTGAAATACTGGTTAAAAAGTAAGAAAAATAATAATCAGACATATATCAGAATATGCTAGACACTGTTCTAAGTATTGGAGACACATCATCTCCTTTCATCTTCATATCAACCTTATTTTCTATAGGTTCTGTTCTTTTATACCATTTTGCAGATGAGGAACCTAAGATATTCTAGAAGTTTAATAACTAGCAAAGGTCACATAATACTAGGTGGTCAAGTATTATTATTGACTTTTATATCTATTTCCTAATCCATAAAACGGCACAAATAACAAATATTACAGGATTGTGTTTTGAGATTTAACTAAAAATGTTCTCACAAGTATATGACACATAGTAAGAACTGATGTAATAATCCCTTTCATAAGAAGACTCATCATAAATCTACTCCTTATTGCATTGCAAATGAAGAAAATAAGCTATGCAACTATGAGGAGGTGAATTTCAAATAAATAAAAGGCAATTCTGTTACCAAGGCAGGAGATATACTTGTTAAACTCATTGACTGCAATGGAGAATAGGCCTGAAAATCTATCATGCTTTAATAAAATCTGGCCTAAGGCAACTTCAGCCAAACAATTCTCAAGCCCTCTCATTATAAGAGAATTGTGATAACCCATAGTCTGCAGTGCTTATTGACATACAGTCTTTAAAAAAAAAAAATTATTGGAGTATACTTGATTTACAATGTTGTGTTAGTTTCAGATATATAGCAAAGTGAAATCAGTTATACATATATCCACTCTTTTATAGATTCTTTTCCCATATAGGCCATCACAGAGTATTGAGTAGAGTTACCTGTGCTATATGGTAGGTCTTTATTAGTCATCTTTTTTATATATAGCAATCTTTTTTAAACTCTTCTCTGCTTTGAGACTAGCATGTCTCACTTGTATATGAAATGGAAGAGGACAAGGAAACTGAGAATGATGGTATGCTTCTATATCATGGGAGTTCTGCAGGCCTCATGTCATGTTATAGATGTAATGTGGGAGCTCCAGGAGGTAACAGGACATGCCTTCACTCCAACAACCAGGAAACTGAAGAGTTGGTGTTCAAACTACAAGTCTTTCCAACCAACCCTTTCCAACCAACCCGAGTCCCTACTCTCATCCTCATCCTTTGAAATGCCTTACCAAAATAGATAGCTTGTGTGTGTGTGTGTGCTCAGTCGTGTCCGACTCTTTGCAACCCCACGGACTGTAGCCCTTCAGGCTTCTCTGTCCATGGAATTTTCCAGGCAAGAATACTGGAGTGAGTTGTTTCCTCCTCCAGGGGATCTTCCCTGGATCAAACCCAAGTCTCTGCATTGCAGGCAGATTCTTTACCACTACACTATAGGAATTCCCACTATTAGTGCTGTGAGCTATTAGAGCCTAACAATGACCCAAAGTCAATAATTTGAAACAAGATGCACATATTATCTCACAGTTTTTTGTGCGCCAGAAATTCAGGGCTGGCTTATCTAGGTGGTTCTGACTGTGTCATGAGGAGACAGTCAAGATGTCAGCTGGAGGGACTTCCCTGGTGGTCCAGTGGCTAGGACGCCTTGCTGCCAACACAGGGGGCCTGAGTTCAATCCCTGGCCAGGGAACTAGATCCCATGTGCTCCAACTAAAAGTTTGCAGGCCACAACTAAAGATCCCACATGCTGCAACAAGGACTGAAGATCCCTCATGCTACAACTAAGGCCCAGCAGTCAGTCAGTTCAGTCGCTCAGTCGTGTGTGGCTCTTTGTGACCCCATAGACTGCAGCATGCCAGGTCCATCACCAATTCCCAGAGCTTGCTCAAACTCATGTCCATCGGGCTGGTGATGCCATCCAACCATCTCACCCTCTGTCATCCCCTTCTCCTCCTCCCTTCAAACTTTCCCAGCATCAGGGTCTTTTCAAATGAGTCAGCTCTTTGCATTAGGGGGCCAAAGTATTGGAGTTTCAGCTTCAACATCAGTCCTCCCAATGAATAATCAGAACTGATCTCCTTTAGGATGAACTGATTGGATCTCTTACAGTCCAAGGGACTCTTAAGAGTCTTCTCTAACACCACACTTCAAAAGCATCCATTCTTTAGCACTCAGCTTTCTTTATAGTCCAACTCTTGCATCCATACATGACTATTGGAAAAATCATAGCTTTGACTAGATGGACCTTTGTTGGCAAAGTATGTCTCTGCTTTTGAATATGCTGTCTAGGTTTGTCATAGCTTTTCTTCCAAGGAGCAAGCATCTTTTAATTTTATGGCTGCAGTCACCATCTGCAGTGAGTTTGGAGCCCCCAAAAATAAAGTTTCTCACTGTTTTCATTGTTTACCCATCTATTTGCCATTAAGTGATGGGACCGGATGCCATGATCTTAGTTTTCTGAATGTTGAGTCCAGGCAAATAAGTAAATATTTTTTCAAAAAGATGTCAGCTGGGGCTACAGTTATCTACAGGTTTGACTGGGCCTGAAGGATCTGTTTCCAGCTGTGATGGCTAGCAATTTGGTACTGTTGAAGTTCCTCTCCATCTAGACTTCACCATAGGCTGCCTGAGTGTCCCTACAGCATGGTGACTAACTTTCCCCAAAGCATGTAGTTTGGCAGAGAGAGCATGTCAGGGAAGCTATCCTAGCTGCAGAAGCCACATAGAATCACTTCTGTCACATTTTATCAGTTATTAATAGAATTAAGACTGCCTACATTCAAGGGAAGGAAATTAGGCCGAGAATGATGGACATATTTTTGACCACTACACTTAGCTAATGAGAAAGAATTTGCAGCTCTGGTGCGAATTGCCTAGCCTTTGTTTAAAATGAACCAAGGTTTCCAACACCTCTCTGTTTGAAATAAAAATCCTCAACATGACAGCCAGGCCAGGCCAGGCATGACCTACACACTGCATGTCTCCAGCCTCAAACCAGGTCTCTCCCCTTTATGTGATATAGTTGTGGTAGTGTTAGTCACTCAGTCGTGTCCGACTCTTTGTGACCCCATGGACTGTAGCCCGAAGTCTCCTCTGTCCATGGAGATTCTCCAGGCAAGAATTCTGGAGTGGGTTGCCATTCTCTTCTCCAGGGGATCTGCCCAACCCGAGGATTGAACCCAGGTCTCCTGCATTGCAGGCAGATTCTTTACCTTCTATACCTGGACTGTTTTCATTTCTTCTAAAATACTGCATTCCCAGCTGCCTAAAAGCCTCTCAGAGATATTTCCCTGGCTCTCTATGCCCTCCTCCAAACTCCTTTGCCTTGTTAACATTCATTCATGGGGTCCTGGTTCAAAGGATGCTTCTTCATCTAACTTTCCCTGATCCCTCAGACCACATCAGGTCTGGCCAGAAGCAGTTATGAGTCCTTGATTTTTTTCTGAATGATACTTTTCACTTGCAATTATGGATGGAAGTGATCACTTGATCATTTTCTGACCAATGTTTAGTCTGTATTGAGACTAATGTTTTACTCACTGTTGCATCCCAGCACTTTGCACAGTGCCAGGGAAGTAATGTGCGCTGCTAAGTCGCATCAGTCATATCTGACTCTGTGCGACCCCACAGACGGCAGCCCAACAGACTCCTCTGTCCCTGGGATTCTCCAGGCAAGAACACTGGAGTGGATTGACACTTCCTTCTCCATTGCATGAAAGTGAAAAGTGAAAGTGAAGTCGCTCAGTCGTGTCCGACTCTTAGTGACTCCATGGACTGTAGCCTACCAGGCTCCTCTGTCCATGGGATTCTCCAGGCAAGAGTACTGGAGTGGGGTGCCATTGCAGTAATGTGTACTCAGTAACAAATGTGTAGAATAATAAGTGTCCAGACAATGATCTCCTTGCAGCTGGAGGTATGCACACAGAGGTGGAATCATCTCTTTATAAATGTGTTTCAGTGGAGGTTTGAGCATCAAATCACAGTTGACTGGATGACTTTTAAGGTTTTTTTCCTTCGGGGGAGTCTCTGAGATTCTGTGCGTCTGTGATTCTAGGGTCCCCACTCATGGTAGAAAACCCTGACTACTTGTGTGACTCACCAATGGCCCAGGTCTCGGGTCTCCTGGCTCCAAGGACACAACCCTCTCAAGAGGCAGCTAACTCCAGGCTCCTCTGGCAGCCTGGTACTCACATCAAGCACAGGGAGAAGCTATGTTGGAAACCTTGGGAGCAGCTGCCTGGGGGCTTTAGTGATTGGACCCTCTGTGGCTCCTTTAAGACGTTTTACAAGGTTAAGGTTTGCTCTAAAAATAAGCTCACAAGGCTTTTTAAAAAGCTTCTAAAACCATATGTCCACAACAGCCATTTTTTGAAGGGCCAGTGAACCTTTAAAAGCTTCAAAAATCACTACTTGGCCTGCCTCCCACAGTGGAGAAAGTTCAATATGCACTGTGCTTAAAAACAGACCTGCTTTTAAGTCTTCTAGAATCTCCACCTGAAACACTCTGCTCCCTATCAAAGGGGTTCAAAATGGAGATCAGTTTGTGTGTGGCTTGTTACCCCAGAGACTAGGTTCTTTCCACAGTGATCAAGTGCCCCAAATAACCACAACATTTCCATTAGTTGCCTATAGAGAGATTAGTTCAGGGTTTTCTTTCCTGTTCCTTCTTTCCTCCTATAGGTCTCTTCATATTATGGGGTGCTGTGGATTATTCTGTTAAGTGCATACACACAGATTCACAGGAACCATGGTGTGTCCAAGAAAATGTTCACCCAGATTGGGTGTCTATGAGATGACTGGTAGCAAACGAGAAAGGGCACTTATTTGTTAAATTGTTCTTAAGTTCAATATGTGGTACATAATAGGTAGGCAGTTATGTATTTATAGACATAGAATAGCTATATTTCAGGTAAGAAGGCAGGAGTTAGAGATGAGTGGAAAGCAATAGAAACGATATCTCAATGAATCATAAATATGTTCTCCTCTAGCATGAAGATTCCTCAAAAAATGAAAAATCTACTTGCTATAAGATCCAGCAACGACACTTCTGGGCATGTATCTGGACAAAACTCTAGCAGCTCTTTTCGCAATAGCTGAAACATGGGAACAACCTACATGTCTATCAACAGATGACTGGATAAAGAAGATGCGGTCCATATATACAATGAAAAATTACTCAGCTGCCCCCAAAAGAAAGAATGAAGTAATGTCATTTGTAGCAACATGGATGGACTTAGAGATTATCATACTAAACGAAGTAAGTCAGAAAGAGAAATTCAAATGCCGTATGATATCACTTATATATGGAATCTCACACAAATGAACTTATCTGCAAAACAGTAACTCACAGACAGAGAACAAGCTTTTGGTTGATAAGGGGATGGGGTGGGGGAGGGCTGGATTGGGAGCTTGGGACTAGCAGATGCACACGCATATATAGAACAGACAGACAATGTCCTACTGTAGAGCACAGGGAGCTATATTCAATATCCTGTGCTAAACCATTATGGAAAACAGTATGAAAAAGAGCATATATGTATCTCTTTGCTGTATAGCAGAAACTAACACAGCATTCAAGAGCAGTTATACTTCAACAAAAAAAGGAAAAGAAAAATAATATGTTCTCCCCAAAGACATTTTATAATTTGCAGGGAGGACTAGAGAGAATCATGTGATACGATGAACCATATTTCAAGCTCCTCGAATCCTTCAAGCCTCAGTAAGGAATTCCCTATTGACCCCTCTACATAATGAAAAAATGGAGGCCCAAAGAGGTTACGATGATCCCACAGGACTGCCACCCTCTGCACCCAGGCTCCTCATATTGGTGTAAAAGGGTAATGTGATGGCTCTAGACACAGAGTACTGAGGTTTGACTCCCGACTTCACTACTTCCTAACTGTAAATTTTGGGGCAATTTTCTCCACCTCACAGAACTTCAGTTCCTTTATCTATAAAACAAAGATAATATCTACCATGTCATGGCCTACTCTTTTGGGACCCCATGGACTGTAGCCCACCAGGCTCCTCTGTCCATGGAATTTCCCAGGGAAGAACACTGGAGTAGGTTGCCATTTCCTCCTCCAGGGATCTTCCTGACCCAGGGATTGAACCCGAATCTCCTACACTGCGGGTGGATCTGCTACTGCTCAGCCACTGGGGAAACTCAAAATAGCTACCACAGAGGGTGATTAAAGAGACAAACTGCAACAATCCATGTGAAACAAATCCATGTGAAATCCATGTGATGCTGTTATCAGCATCCCTGGAATATAGTATGCTTATAGTATATGTTACCTCATATGAGATGAGTACTTTACCTTGGGTGATAAAGTATTTCTTCCCTGTTTTGAGAGCAGAAAGGAATGAACAAAGAGCTCATTTGGAAAGATTACAGCACTTAAAAGTATGAGACAGCTGCAGAACTGCAATATCTCAGGTGCGTTCTGGATTACCATGGAGAGAAGAGAATCTCAGACTTAGCATGTACCAGAATCCTCTGAAAGACTTGATAAATCACAGCATGCTGGGTCTACCCCCAAAGTTCCTGATTTACTGGGTCTGGGTTATTTCTAACACATCCCCAGGTGAGGCTAATGCTGCTGGTCTAGAGACCACACTTTGAGAACCACTGTCCTAGAGATTAACCAGTGGTAAGTAACAAATTCACAATGATCCCGCTGAGGGCCGTGCACATTCATTTTATGTCTCATCTCAAGAAGTCCTCCCAGAAGAACTCATAGGTAACTACTTACTCACTTCCTCTTTAGAAATAAAGAAATTAACATGTGAGTTTGGGTAACTGGCCCTTTATGACGTATCAGTGGCAGAGATGAGATGGAAATCCAAGTTCAATTGCCCCAAAGTCTGTTCATCCCCACTTAGCAGATGAGTAAACCGAGGCACCAAGCAGTTTAATCTTGCCTAGATCACCCATTTAAAGGTAGTTGAATTCATTTTCAAATCTAGATCTATCTGACCCCAAAGTCCAAGACCTTAGCTCAAGCTTCGGTGCATAGCAGGCTATGTTAAAAGCTGTACTCATTCTAGCATGTAGCCCAGCCCCTCATCCGCAGTGCATGCTTTCCCTTTGTCCTTTTCTTTTTGCTTGACTTCTCTGGGTAATTGCCTCCTTTATCCAGGCCCTTGATTGGGTAGGCACAGTCTTCGTGGGGATTGAATGACCACAGAAGGAAAATAACTTAGAACAGGCAGTTCTTCATTCTTCCTCAGCTGGTGTTTTTCCTTCAGAGCCTGGAAAGAAATGTGGCCTCTGCACACTTTAAATTGGACCATCAATTATTTGTGTCCTGAATATGCAGAGCTCATTAGGGCTACCTTGGCCACAGCAGAGCACCTGGGCTGAGAAAAGTAAACTTTCCTCAGCTATTTCAATCCATGCCGCCCCTCCGGAGTGGAGCCCAGTCTGGGACTGCCAGGCACTAATGCAACCAATTATTTCTGTCCTCAGTTACTAGGTCATAAATTCTGCCCTGGCACCAAGTCCCCGGTTTCTGGTGGAAGAAGGTTGGGTTTAAGGAACGACTCTACCTTCTCATTGCAGAGTGGTGTGAAACTGTGGTTAGGACTCTTGGACTTGAAGCCAGACTGTTGCTGGGACCTCATTATGGCCTGTCAGTAACCAGTTGTCATATTTCCATTCTACTCCTCGGCTATCAAATGGGTCCAGTGCGTCCCAAGTTTGCTCAAGTGACACTGTGTTTGAGAAAAGAGGTCAGGCATCTATATGGGGTCACTGGGAATATCTAGGTTTATCTGAAGGCTCTGGTGTGGTTTCCTAAAAGGAACGTTCAGGATCATTCCCAGGTTTATTTCTGCTCAGGAGCCTTTGTACTCTTCAGAATGTTCTTCCTTCTGCTGTTTGCATATCTGGATTATTCTCACTCTTAGTTATCTCCTCAAACTTGCCAGTTTTCCAAAGGGGCTTTCTCCAGCTCCTACCTCAAATCCCTCTTTCCTCTCTGGGCTCCAGTTACTCTCTGAAACATTACCCTCATTTCAACCTCTTCAATCTGGAACACAATCTACACTTACCTTGTTTATTTCTTCGATTGCATTGTTGTTAAGTAATGATGTCACACGCTGCCAAGTTAATTTGTCTTTGTGGACGTTTTGAATGGGAAACGCCTGTCCCCTCTATGAACCCCACGCCCCTGAAATTAGAAAGCTCACTCTTTCAATACAGTATTGGAAACTTCTCACCAAAGCAATTCAGGTCTTTCAAATCAAACAACCCAAACAAAGCGCAGAAGAGTGACACTGATTGAAAAGTGTCTGTATCCATTAATCCAGTTTTATTGTTTTTAGTGGTGGTCATTAGACGTTATTAATTTGATCTCTTTTTTAAAAGGCAGGGAAAACAAAATGGAAAAAAAGACAAAAGACAATCCCTGCTTTGAAGGAATGCAGTTAAAAGGATAGATACCCAGAGTAGCAGACAATTGCATAGCCATTTGCTAAGTTTGCCAGTTGAGGTAATAAAACTTCACAGAAGCTTTTGAGGTGAAGAAGGGCAGGAAAAACAGCGTGAATAAAGCCAGGGCTGAGAAATAGGACAGCACGTTCAGGGACTTAAAAGTAGCTCAAGGTATGCTGGATGTGAGCAGAGGGGAATGAAGAGCTCACAAACCCCTCAAGAGCCTCTCCACTCCATCCTGACTCTGGGTTATGGATGTGCGATTTTTTGTCTGTTTGTCTGTAATCTCAATCCCAGATTCCAAGTCCCCGGGATCAAGCATGGTACCTTTCCAGAATCAACATTCACTTATCATCTTCTGAATGAGCTTTGAATAAAGGGCCAGGTTCTCAGGGCAATAGAGGTGGTAGGTGGCAGACATATCTGCACAGTTGGAGACAGGGCCGAGAAAACTCGGGAGAGACAAAGGGATCCCACACACTTTGACTCATATGTAGATATTTCACAAAGATTTGGGCCAGCAATTTGGCCAAACTTTCACTGAAAATGTGGGAAGAATAATCCTGGTATTATAAGCCATAAACACACATCATTAAAATATAATTAATAGCCAATAAAGGAAAATTAAAGTTATTATTTTATAATTCCCCCAAATTTTATTATATATATAGCAGTATCTAGGTTCAGTTTCTACTTCAACTTAATGGTTTTGTAAATAAATGGCTAAAGGGGAAAAAAAAAACCCTTTGGTAATGAAGTTTAAAATGCAGGATTTAAAATCAAATAGATTTCCTTTCTGAACAAAGGTTTGCCACGTTCCATATGACCTTAAACAATTAATTTAATCTCTTTGAACTTCAGATGTCCTCCCCATAAAAAGGGCTAAAATCACAAGTCTTATTGTGGCAATTAAACCATGTGTTTCAGTTATCTACTGCTGCCTATCAAAACCACCCCAAATTTAGTAGCTTCCAACAACAACTTACAACGGCCTCTCACAGTTGTCTTAGTTGCCTGGATTTGGCCAAGCAGTTTTTGCTTACTTCCTCTCATGAATTGTAGTCAGATATTTGCTGGGGCCAAAGTCACCTGAAGGTTCAACTGGACTAGATATCCAAGATGGGGCGCTCATACGGCTGGCAGTTGATGTTACCTGGGAGCTCAACTAAGTTTCTGTTGACTGAAACACCTATCACGGACTTTCCATGTGGCATGGAACAGAAACATACAGTAACAACACAGCAACAGGGCTGGGTTCCAAGAAGGAGCATTCCTAGAACCAGTACTAACAAAGCTTCTTGTGACCTTGTCCTGGCAGTCCCAGATAATCATTTCTGCAGATTCTGTTGGCCAAGTAAGTCACTGAAGCCAGACTAGATTCAAAGGGAAGATGGAACTGGACTTCAGCTCTTCATGTGAAGAGCAGAATGCAGGTACAGAGAGGGGAGCTTTGGGGGCAGCCACCTTTGGAGACTCACAAACACACAGTATATGACATATACATACATGGCATATCAGACTTGGATGAACATCTGTTCTCTCCTCCCCATATTCACTGTGTCTCATTACTTTTCCAAAGTTCTTTTGATACATACTTTTAGAAAATCAGAGCTAGGCAAAATGGCACTTTAAAGAGGATCTAAGAGATTCCTCTTTAATTGGACCTACAGGAAAAATGATGCCCAAAGGAAGGAAATACTAAACCCATGGCTTCCATCCCTAGACTGCATCCCAGGTTCTTGACAAAACAGATCCTAAGTAAGTGTTTCTTCATGAAGCAAGTGGCTCTCCACATCATTTGACTGATTTTAAAGCATTGCCACATATACCCTCAAAAGCAAAGTGAGGCAGTGAAAAGTTACCAGATTTTAGAATAATTAGATCTGTGTTAGAATTCTACCTCTTCAACTCACTTTATGATTCTAGGTGAATTGCTGATCTCCTCTGAGCTTCAGATTCCCTTAACTCTAAAAACAGTCTAATGAAGCATGGGTTTCCAAGGCATTATGAGTGCTGAAGTCATTAATCAAATAGCTGATACAAGCCAAGTGTTCAGTATTTGGCAGTCATGTTGGTACCCTGTGAGGGAGGCATTGTAGTCCCATTTTACAGATCAGGAGACTGGACCTGGAAAAGAGTACGTGCTTTGCTTAGCACAAACAGCTAGCAAAAGCCATCTCTGAGACTTGAAAATCATCTTTGATTCAACCTTGGAAGCGCCCTACTACTCATCACCCCCACCCTCACTGCCCATATATTCATCCTTGGTATTCTACTCTGAGAAGCAGAGAGAAGATTCTGGGTAGCAACAGGTTGCTAAATTAATGATTACTTAGGATTGTTTTCCCACTAAGGGGCGGGAACTCTCCAAATCATAGTCTGTTCAATAATTTAGCACCTTTTCTAGCACTTTAGCATTTTTAAAGTTTCCATGTTTCTTTGATCTTCGATACCACATGAGACGGGAAAGGCCAAGATGATCATGTCTATGACATAGATGAGAAAATCAAACCTTACTTTTAGCAAAATGCCCACGGCTTCTCTTCCTACTCTGGGGAGAGTATGCGGATCACACTGTTTACTATGAGGCAGAAAAATTAGAGGGAATAAGAAGATTGTGAATATAGCTCTTTCATCCTCATTAAACTAGTGTTATATCACCCTTTAAAAGGCCACCCACAAACCTCATCGAAAACTGTGAGACTCCTGGAAGAGCACCATAAACAGAAGATAATCAGAACAAGAGTAAGACAAAAACCATGGGGCAAATGAAAGGAAACCATATATTTCCAATGGATAGACTGGCTGACCTCTAAAGGAATCTTCACTTTTGAATCTGCTGGACAGGGCAGGAGTATAGCCCTGCCCATGAGCCATCCACTCACCCACCCTCTGTAACTGTTGATGACACTCTCCATGCAGATGTTGACATTTGCCTCAGAACTCAACAAGGGGCCAGACACCTGGAAGAGGGCTAAACCCTTTTGTGCATGGCACATGTTTTTAAAAAGTTCTTTGAAAATATGTGTTCTAGATCCCATGAGAGAGTGACTTGAGAGTAAAAGAATTATTGCATTGCTTTTTGGGTTGCTTTCTTCTCAAATCACCTCTCCTACAATGAAGAAAATTCACTTGAGAAGCTTTCCTTTCCCTCTCCTTCACTCTCCTGAGCAAGAGCCAAATTGCCAACAGACTCTGATTTCCAACAGAAAACAAAGTGGAATGATGGCTGGGGAGGGGACTCTCTGGCCTGGGAGAAACCCAGCTTGTGTGCAGTGTTTCTGTTCCCTGTCACCAGGCAGGCAGACGACTCAGGGGACCAGCTCTACTCTTTTACTGGCTATTTGCAGGGGATACATGACATACTGTCTCTGAACTTCACTTTACTCAACAGCAAAATGAGGACACTCCCCAGAAGTGGTAAGACTCTTCTGTGATGCCAGGAAACATGCTTCATCAAATGTTCTCCATGTAAAGCTGTCACGGTGAACTTGGCAGGTTCACTCCTTTCAACCTCATAGCTTTCTTTCTCTTCTTGCTGCCAAATTATACCCAGATATGCCCATTGAAGAAATGTCCTGACCCAAAGACAATAACATCTTGAAAATGAACTCAAAGGGATAAACAGAGTGGAGGAAAAGCCTTTCAAATGATGGCAAGTGGGAAATCTTGAATTGCTTTTTCTTCTTTTTAAAATTACAGTTCACATTAGGGTAACCTATTGGAAAGAATACTGTTCTGGAATCCTGGACAATGAGCTCTGCTGGTACTCACTGTGTGACCTCAGGCAAGCCACTCTGCTCTGTGAACCTCCCTCTTCTACAAAGTGGGGTCCCTAATGGGGAGTGTTGCATAAGAGAACACACTCTAGACACAGACATACTTAGCTTCAAATCACTTCCTCTGGCTTATTAGCCATATAACCTTGACCTCTCTAAAGTCTCCTTGTTTACTAGGAAGGTTTCCTTTGTTTACTAAACAAGGTTATTAAAAGTATCTATTTAATATGGTTATCCTGAGGATTAAACAAAATAAACTACATAATATATTTAGTAGCTTGCTTGGTGGACAGTCAGTACTGAAGAAAAGGAAGTTGCTATATTATTAGAACTATCATTATTATTATTAGTGTTATTGTTACTCTAAAACTGTTAGGAGTTCAAGAAAGTAAAGGTCTCTCCTTCAGTTCTTTGTACTCTCTGAGGTCAGTCTCAGCAGGGGTGTATGTTGAAAGGCCCATTCTCCCCAGGACCCACAGAAACACCACAAAGAGAGGGTGTCCATACTTTCTGGCACACAACTCGGGAAGGGAAATGAAGCCCTCCTGTGCCCTCTCTCTGGAGTCTCGTGTTCTCTTCCTGGCCCTGCCTGGCCTGGCCCAGGCCTGATAGCTGGAGCTGCTGTGCTCTGGGCTCACAACAGTCAAGCAGCCAGGAGGGAGAGGAAACCAGAATAAATAGGTTTTGCAAGAGCAGAGCCAGTTTAAGTGAAAGCAATTCTAAATAAGGACAATGCAGAGACTTGACTGCCTAATGGCAGCTTCCTCCACATAGGGGTTTGCCGTGAAAAACCAAAGGTCAGACTGATAAGCTGGGGGTGCCTGCAACCAGGCTTGCAGGAAGCTCATGGCAGGAACCCCTAATTCAGTCAAGGGAGGTGGGTTCAGGGGAGGGGAATCCAAAGACCCAACCAGGATTGGGTTGTGATGTACTACTACTGCTATTCCATTGTGATAGAAGGTCTGTCCCTTCACCTTGTTGAACTTCAAATTCCCTATCAACATAAATTTTTTAAAATCTGCTCTAGGTGTCCATGAAAATTAAAAAAAAAAAGTTAAGTAAAGGTGGTTACAAACTATAAAGTGGTTTGCAAAACTCAGAAGTTAGTCAGTAGTAGGTTTTAATCCCAGCTCCATTGCCTGCTAGCCATGTGACCCTGGGCAAATTAATCTGCTTGTTTGAAACAATTTTCTTCCTTGTATGTTTCATACTTGTCCTGGCCTAGTGATCTCAGAGGTCATCAAAGGAGCAAAGTATGCAAAGTTGGCATATTAGTTTGTTGTGGCTTTTGTAACAAATTAACACCAATTGGGTGGCTTAAAACAAAAGACTTTTATTCTCTCACAGTTCTGGAGGCCAGAGGTCTGAAATCAGTTTCACTAACCCAAAATTGGGATGTCTGTCTGGGGATTCCAGAGGAAAATCTATTCCTACCTCTTTTAAGCTTCCTTGGCTTGTGGCTGCATCAACCTAGCCTCAACCTCTATGGTTGCTGCTGCTGCTGCTGCTAAGTCGCTCCAGTTGTGTCCGACTCTGTGTGACCCCATAGACGACAGCCCACCAGTTTCCCCCGTCCCTGGGATTCTCCAGGCAAGAACACTGGAGTGGGTTGCCATTTCCTTCTCCAATGCATGAAAGTGAAAAGTGAAAGTGAAGTGGCTCAGTCGTGTCCGACTCTTCTCGACCCCATGGACTGCAGCCCACCAGGCTCCTCCGTCCACGGGATTTTCCAGGCAAGAGTACTGGAGTGGGGTGCCATTGCCTTCTCCGAACCTCTATGGTTACATTGCCTTAAAAATCAGTGAGATTGCTTTGCTAACAAAGGTGCACATAGGCAAAGCTATGGTTTTTCCAGTAGTCATGCATGGATGTGAGAGTTAGACCATAAAGAAGGATGAGCACTGAAGAATTGCTGCTTTTGAACTGTGGTGTTGGAGAAGACTCTTGAGAGTCCCTTGGACAGCAAGGAGATCAGTCCAGTCAATCCTAAAGGAAATCCACCCTGAATTTTTATTGGAAGGACTGATGCTGAAGCTGTAGCTCCACTACTTTGGCCACCTAATGCAAAGAGTTGATTCATTTGAAAAGCCCCTGATGCTGGGAAGATTGAGGGTAAAAGAAGAGGGTGGCAGAGGATGAGATGGTTAGATAGCATCACCAATTGAATGGACAGGAATTTGAGCAAACTCCATGAGATAGTGGAAGACAGAGGAGCCTAGTGTGTTGTAGTCCATGGGATCACAAAGAGTCAGACATGATGTAGAGACTGAAAAGAAATGACAACAACTTCTGTGTGTATTCGAATCCCCCTCTGCCTCCCTCTTACAAGAACACTTGTGATTGCATTTAGGGCCCACATGAATAACCCAAAATAGTCGCATCTCAAATTTTTTAATTTAATCACATCTACAATGTCTTTGCTACATAAAATAACATTTATAGGTCTTAGGGATTAGGACCTGATATCTTTGAGTTCTATTATTCAGCTATACTTAAGAGATATTTAAGTAGTAGTTTGCCTAGCATGCTTACTGTGTTCTTATTTAGTCGCTAAGTCATGTCTGACTCTTTGCGACCCCATGAGCCCACCAGGCTCCTCTGTTCATGGGATATCCCAGGCAAGAATACTAGAGTGGGTTGCCATTTACTTCTCTAGGGATCTTCCTGACCCAAGGATCCAACCCACATCTCCTGCTTGGCAGGTGGATTCTTTACTGCTGAGCCACCAGGGAATCCCACTTTATTATTAACTTAATTAAATAAAAATGATGAATAGTTGTCTAAATACAAAAATTAGACCTAGAAGGACACATTAAATTGTAAACTTCTTGTGATTATGGGTGACTTTGTCTTTTTGCTTATGCGTTTTGCTTTCATACTATGCACATGCTAACTTTTAAGAAATAAATGTTGATTTTAAAACTCTTTAAAAAGCAGATATGGAGGGCTTCAGAAGGATTTCAACATTAAAAATACCTTGTGACTGAAGCTGCGGATTAAGGACTATTAGAGTTTACCAGAAATAATGTTGAATGTCTTCATATTTCCATGTTTTGCATAGATGTCCTGCTTAGTTACCTCTTTATCCTAAGCAAGTAGTTAAGCAGAGACACTCAGTACAAGCTTGATGAATGGAAAAAGGGATGCATGGAAATACTTATATAAATTTGAATTTCATTTGGGCATAGAAGACTAGTTGTGTGTGGAGACTAATATCAGATGACCTGAGTGAAAACAAGGTCCCCTTACTTATTAGATATGAGATTTGGGGCAAGTTACTTAGCTTGTCAAAAAACCTTCCATGTTTTCAGATATAAAATAAAAATAATTAAAGTATCTACCACATAGAGTTTTGCAGGTAATAACTGAGAAGGTCCATATAAAGGAATTTTCATTATGCCTAGCATGTGATAAGTATTTGTATAATATGCACATTAGCTATTATTAACTTTTTAAAGTTTTCAAGTTTAATTCATTTAACATACCCTTGGTATATGCCAGGAATTGACTCATATAGGGGGCAGAAGGGAGAGGTAATTTAGAGAGAAACAGGAATTAGAAGCATATCTTTAGACTTATACTAAAGAATTCTGCCTAATAGTTTTATTCACCATCTTCAACTTAGGTTACCACAAGGACCAGGATTGCGCTTTGCCTCTAGGTTTTATTCCTTGGTAACAAACAAAGAAAAACAAAACAAAAACTTTGATCAACTGAGGTCTTTCTTTCAGCCACTGAGTTTCACGGTCCAAGGCAACACCCTAGAGTATGGCACGGCTCTAAGCTGTATCTGTGGCTCAAATGATCAGATGGAATTGAGGAGGGACAAGACTGGCATCGAAAAAACAATGTCTTTATCAAGGGGCACTGGAAGAGATACCAGAACACAGATACCAAGGCCCAAGAGCTCAGAAGGCCACGGGAATGACAAGGAGTTGGGAAACACCCAGAATATATGTTGTTTGTGTGCTTAGGTTTTACGTGTTCCTCTGTTTGGAAAAGCAGACTCCATTTAAACAACTTATTTTTCAAGACTATAGGCTCTACCAAGAAAACAGATATGTATACAACAAATTTAAGCTAGACTGTGAAAAATGCAGCTTTAGAAGTGTGACAGGGCAGGGAGATGAAAGCAAAAAATCCAGCTCACGGACAATAGAAGGGGATGAAATTGGGAAAGTGTTCCAAAGAAAACGACATGACATTTTAATGGGTTTCATGCAGTTTCCTGTAACCTCTAGCCCTTTCAAAACACACTTTGAAGAATTAAACACAAGAGACCATGAGAGATTATCTGGCTTAGACCTCTGCTTTCAAGGGCCTGTTTATCCCCATTTTATAGATAAAGCTGCTGAGGTCCAAAGAAACACAGGAAATGTTGGTGGAGAGAAAATGATAACACAGATCTTTCTGCTTCTTAATATTCTCTACTTCTAGACAGGATAAATAAGTAAGAAATAAGATTTTTAAAAATTGTAATTGCTAGATTCCATATATAAGCGTTCCAGGTGGTACTAGTGGTAAAAGATTTTGTCTGCCAATACAGGAGATGTAAGAAACGTGGGTTAGATCCCTGAGCCGGAAAGATCCCTTGGGGAAGGAAGTGGCAACCCACTCCAGTATTATTGCCTGGAAAATTCCATGGACAGAGGAGCCTAGCAGGCGACAGTCCATGGGGTCACAAAGAGTCGGACACAACTGAGCAGTTGAGCACGTTACACATTATAAAAGCTAAAATTATGACCAGTTAAGAATGACAAAACTCCAAACAAAAATGGGTTAGGTAGACAGAACCATACTCCTGGCTTGTGTAAAAGAAATCTAGAGATGCTTGTACACAAACATTCATAGAACACTATTCACTATAGTCAAAAAGTGGAAATAACCCAAATGTCCATCAACAGGTGAACAGATAAGCAGAATGTGGTATAAACACAAAGGAACTATTATTCATTCAAAGAAAGGAACAGAGTACTGATACATAATCCATCTGATGTGCATGAATCTCAAAAACATTATGCTGAATGAAAGAAGCCAGACACAAATGGTCACAGATACTACGATTCCATGTATATGAGATGTCCGTAATAGGCAAATCCATAGAAACTGAGAGCAGACTCATAGTTTCTAATGACTGAGGAAAGGAGGGAATGGATAGTGACTGCATAATGCGTATGATGCTTCTTTCTGGGGGTGATTAATAGATCTTGGAACTAAACAGAGACGATTATTTCATAACCTGGTAAATATACTAAATGCCGCTGAATTGTACACTTTAAAATGGTTAATGGCCAATTATGTTACATAAATTTTACCTCAATTGGAAAAAAATAAATCCAGAGGTGGAAATTTAAAACTGGTATGCATCTTTATGACAACTTCAGGGATTCACACTCTTTCTATCTTGCAGTTCTGCCATGTACAGCTTTAACCTTTACCTCATGGTCCAAAATGGCTGCTCAAATCTCAGTAATCACACCTGCATTTCAGATATCATGAAGGATAAAAGGAAAAAAGAAGAAGTGAAATAGGAAAGGACCCTGAAGAATGACATATTTGTCATTCTTTGACATTCTTTGTAGAATGTCAAAAATTTGAAGACTATACAGGAATCAGCCAAAGGAAGAGTGATGAGGAGAGATTTCCAGAAGGACTCAGAGGGTACGCATCTCAGGAAAACTGATGGGAAAATTCCAGTACAACTGGCACATGGGGAGTGAGGAGGAGAGTCCCAGAGAGGTAAGCATGGACTAGATTTCCTCATCCACCACAGACCCCTGTATGGTGCTGGAAATCTATCTCTCTTCTCACCACTCCAGGTCTCGTTCGTTTTACCATACCATACTCTTGGGCCTTAAGGAAATTGATTTCATAAAAATAAATGAGAGAAAAGTCTAGAGATGGCCTTTAGTAAGCATAAAAGCACACATTTTATCTTCCAGTCAAGGACTTTTTGAAGTTATTTACCTCTCAAAGACAGCTGCCAAGGACCCCATGACTCAAGTGTCCTCTCCCGCCTTCCGATGGCGTGTTTTACTGCTGCCCTCCTAGAGGTCTTCTCCATTGTCCCCTCCCTCTATGACCTCATTCACAATGCCAGTGAGAGCCAAGGTAAATCGTGCAGACTTACAGCCAGGGCCAGCTGCTGAGATGTGAACTGTTTATTTGTCTCCGCAGGCCCCAGGGGAGTGGCATTTGTTAGAACGAGGAGGAGGAAGCCTTAGGTCACCAGTGCCCGTGGTTCTGTCCATTTGGCTTTGATAGGAGCTAGGAGTTTATGTGCCCAGAGGTGCAGGGGGGCCAACCTGCCCTGGCTGAACCTCTCACCCCGAAAGAGAGAGAAAGCAGGAAACTGCCATGCTCACACTTTGCTGTGCCCCGAAGATGCCAGTTTGTTGTGGTGACAAGAATGGCAGAACTGAAGAAGCTTAGTCTCTGATAGATGAGAGGATGTTCCTCCCCAAGGGCAGAATTTGAAGAGTTAACTTGCTCAGCTCAAAGGTTAAAGGCTATCTAATTTAATGTCTTTTGGTGCTAACCCCAAACTGCTGGATTCTTGATTCATAAAGATGGGGACAGAGAGCGAGAAGAAGGCAAAGATTAATAAGAAATGAGAACGTTAATACTGTTGTATATGTGAGTGAACTCTTGAATAACTGCTGCCAGTTGATTCCTAACCAGGGGCTTAACTCTAAGCACACTCATTACATGTTTAAACTCATTTTGTCACTGCTCCAGTGCTGTAAGGTAATATAATTGTCTCCATTTCACAGGGTAGAAGCTGAGGCTCTAAGACATGCTATAACGTACCCAAAGTCACCCAGCTATTAAGAGACAGGAGCCAATGTTGAAACCCAGTTGTCTATGACCTTCTGGTCCAGGATCTTAGTCAATATCCTTCACTCTTTCTCTTCAAACTCTGCTAACCAGCATTTCCCTGTTCAGGTAGATATGATGTTTTCTAGCACAGGAAACCCACTCCAGTGTTCTTGCCTGGAGAATCACAGGGACGGGGGAGCCTGGTGGGCTGCCGTCTATGGGGTCGCACAGAGTCGGACACGACTGAAGCGATGTAGCAGAAGCAGCAGCAGCAGCACAGGAAAAGATGTGGAGAAATCACCAAACTCTATTTGATCAAAAACAGAAATAAGGTAGCTGAAGATGTGAGATGCCTGGCTGAAGGCTGGCCATGGACAGAGGGTGGAGGAGACACAGGGCCTTCCACCTCCTGCCATCTTGCACTGGTCTGCAAGACTCCTGATATAAACTGGGTGGTTTCCATTCACCCTTGCAAATCCCCCTTCCACTTCAGTGTCTCAGGACCCCAGGAGTATGGCCTCCATGGACCCCATGAACCCTCTAGTTTCCATTGGGTTCAACCAATGGGAGGCAACCTCAGGAGATTTGAGAGCAGAGTATTTATTCCATGCTCCCTCCTCTGAGACCACAGGTTGGCAGTGGTTGTGCCCCTTTACCAAAGGCCTCGCTTCCCATTAGGTAGCCTTCTGCTGAAGCCACCACATAGCTCCTGCTCTAAGGGCCTGGTTACTCTTGTTTGTTTCCCTTAATTCCATTCATACCTTTTTAGTAGTCCCTTCATTAAACTGTCCTCAATCACTCCATTTGAATAAGCCATCTGTTTCCTGTTAGGACCCAGGGCAATTTAGTATGAGAGTTTAGAGTCTGGAAGGCGTTTTAGAGTCTACTACTTACATGTTTTTCAATTTTTTTTTTTTTTTTAATTGTTACTCGCAGAGATCTAGTAAGAACCATAATTACAAAACTGATAAAGTTCTGAAAGGTCATGGAACCCTGCCTGCTCCTCATCACACCCAAAAGCACTCCTCTTCTCTGCCTCCCTCCAACTGCTCCTTGAAATCCAAGGATTGTGGGCAGCACACTCTGGAACCAGCTGACCTAATCCAAACCCCTCACTCACACCAGAGGGGTGGTTGGCAAAGTTTCCAAAGTGTCCTTTGTTGGCCCAAGTGGGTCTGATTTATGCCCTGGGCCTTCATCAACAGTTTGTCTCAATATCTTCCAAAGTGTAAAGTCCCGTAAATCTTCCCGGGGAGCGACAACTCGACCGCCGGCCCGTGTTATGCAAACACACAGAAATGTCATTAAGGCAACAAACAGCCCCATTGGCTTTGGCAAAGGCCTGTTCTGCCAGGCTCAAGTTACTTAAAATCAATATTTGAACAAGGACAAAACCACATGTTTTCAAAACCAAATTAGAGGGGTTTAATACCGGGCCTAGCAATGTGGTTACATCACGTGCATTCCAGCGCCGTCCCCCCAACACACACCTTCCGGGGTGGGGGGTGCGCCACCATTTGGTTTGACCCGGTCGTCCAGGCTCCTACCCCTTCGCAGTGACTGGACTTACTTGTCCTGAGTGTGTGACCTCACCAGACAGGTGACGCCAAGGGACAGGCTGAGCAAGAAACAGGAACTTTCAGAGACCCAGTTTTATAAAACAGAGGTTGGGTGTGTTCCTTCGTGCATGCCTCAAAGCAGTAGTTCAGGAACTGTACCAGGCTTTCCCTGAAAGTCTGGAAGCCCAAGAGTGAGGAAAACCATGAGTCTCTGCCCTTAGGGAACTCACTGCAGTATGGAAGGCCATTTCTTTTTTAAATTTAATTTACAATGTTGTGTTAATTTCTACTGTATAGGAAAGAGACTTGGTTACACATGTATACAATCTTTTTTATATTCCTTTCCATTATGGTTTATCACAGGGTAGACAAACATGTCAATCCTGGAGAACCAGTACCAGGGATGTAGGGAAGTTTAGGATACTTTAGAGGCACACGGCAGGGACAGGTAACCCAGGAGTTGAATGAGGGCCTATCAGAGACTTCCAATGGCAGATATCCTAACAGGTGCTCTATCTAACCTACTATCCTGGCTTTATATGTGTAAGGACATGTGGCACTAGTGGTAAAGAATCTGCCTGCCAATACAGGAGATGTTAGAGATGCGGGTTCGATCCCTGGGTCAGGAAGATCCCCTGGAGAAGGGCACGGCAAACTCACTCCAGTATTCTTACCTGGAAAACTCCACGGGCAGAGGAGCTATAGTTCATGGGGTTTCCAAGAGTCGGGCATGATTTAGTGACTAAAGAACAAACAAGTTTGGGGGTACACAGGTGTACCTACAAATTCTCGGAGGGGGTTCAAGCTGGTGTGTGGAACCATTAGACCATGAGAGAGTGTGGTACAGCAGCAGGTTATAGTCTCTACTTAAAAAGCCAATAACAGGGCTTGGAACTTAGTAGATCCTTCATAAATAACTGTTAATGGGTCTGTCTACTCCGTGACTTCAGAAGGGGGTTACACTGACAAGTACATGGGTCTATGGATATGGAGATACTAGGAAGTTAGAAGCTTAGGAGGCACTAGGAAGACTGTTACAGTGATCAGTTTCAGGTAGGATTCTGCAATAATTGAATCCCAATCAGTATTTCTGCTCAGGGCCCTGGGATTCAAGACAGCGACTATCCAGGGGAGCAAGCACAAGAAAGGTCAGGATTGCAGAATCAGGGGCCAAGGCCAAACAAGGGCACTTCATTTATTTACTCATCTACACATCCTGCCCTTCATCTGTTCATCCATCCAATCCTCCACCCATCTTTTTCTATATGAAATCTTTCCATAAAACTTAGCATTTGATTTCCGCCTCACTTCCTTCTTTCTCCTGCCACAAATATTTTGCGAGAAGTGATTGTTAGTAAGACAGGATAAAGATAAAAAGGTTGTGTCTGCACAAAAATACATTGAAGGTTTACTAAGAAAGTCAAAATGCTGGTTTGGCTTTGAATGCCGCTATTCCACTCAGAAGAACTGAAAGATCCTAAAGCTTTATAGATTTACTGCTGCCCTTTGGATTGAACCTGAGATTCTGGGCAGGGGAGGAGGACATATAGGCAGGAAGCAAGTGTAGAAAAAGAAGGGAATCGAAAAGGGAGGAACAAAGTCCCTGGATCCCAAATGTGTATGTCAGTTGGACTCTGGCATGGGAGATGGCAAAGTGAGAAAATAAACATTCCAGATCATCTTTACATGTGCTCAGAAGTAAAAAGCATTTTCATTTTGATGATGAGAAATAACCAAAAGCTCTTTCTGATATTTTGTTCAAATGAGGACCAACCATTCTTAAGTGCTGGGCACACCAACACAGATTAAGATACAGCCCTGCTCTGGAGTACCTCACATTCTAAGGGAGATGGCAGACATGAAGCAAAGCAATGTGATGGAGGAGAGTTGTATTGATAAGATGGGCCATCGCACTCAGACTTGGACTTTCAAGAAGAATTCCCAGAAGAAGTATTATGGCTGAAAGCTGAGTTTTGAAAGAAAGGCTGGAGTTATCCAAACAAAGAAGTAACAAGTGTTGTAGGGAGTAGGAGAAGAACCAGGGCATGGAACAGTGGTGGTGGTTTGTGCGGTTAGAGAAAAGGTATAAGCAAGAAGGAGATAGGTGTTAAGGGCAAGAATTAGGTCATGAAGGGTCTTGTATGCCCGGATATAAGACTTCAAACTTTATTCTGACTGCTACTGAGAGCCATTTGAGGAGTATTCCACAGAACTAGGATCTTAAGTCACTGAGATGGAACTACTGGAATTTCTTGGATGCCTCCAACCATTTACCTCTGGGTCCTAGGCTCTGATGTCTGGCCTGAAACTCACGCAGCCTCTGGCTTCCTCTTGTGCCTTGGGAGCAAGTACTGACACCCCTGGCCCAGAGGATGGGCTCCTTTCCATGGTGCTGGGCCACTTGGGTGGAGCCTCGCTAGGCAGGGCCTTCCAGAAATGAGTTGCATGCACATGATGTCAGAGGGGTGGCGCATGGGGAATGGAGTGGGGTGTAACCTCTGCTATCACTGTCCCCCCTCCTTCCTCCTGAGAAATTGCAAATCCCTCCCCAGGCTGCTAATCAAAGAGTCCTTGCACTTCTGGAGAAATTCAAACTTTTGTAAAACCCAAATACTTTCTGGAAATGATAGGGTTGTGAAAAGACCTCAAGCTTTGTAGTGAAGTTGATCTGAGTTTGGATCCTGGCTCTGTTACAAGCTGGGAGATCTTAAGCAAATTAATTACTTTCTATGAATCTTAGTTCTTTATCTTTAAGAACATATATCTATATGAACATATATCTATATCTATATGGGGATAACAATGTCTCTCTCACAGGGTTATCAGGAGCACCATAGAAGAAAATATTTGTAATTAACTTTGGCAGTATATGGGCTTCCCTGGTGGCTCAGATAGCAAAGAATCTGCCTGCAATGAGGGAGGTCCAGATTCAACCCCTGGGTCAAGAAAAAGCCCTGAAGAAGGAAACGGAAATCCACTCCAGTATTCTTTCCTGGAGAACTCCATGGACAGAGGAGCATGGCTGGCTACAGTCTATGGAGTCACAAAGAGTAGGACACAATTGAGCAACTAACACGTTTCTTTTGCAGCATATATTAGCTCTGCAAGAATTTTCTCCTTGTGGAGTTTCACTCGTTTATTGGTCATCCACAGCTCACTCAGTTCAGTTGTTCTGCCCTAGAAAGAGATTTAGGAAAGTATTAGTTGACAATATATTCACACATATATATATATGGAACCTAGAAACATGGCAAAGGTTAACCTATTTGGAGGGCAGGAACAGGGAACATATTCATTGAAAACATGGATGCCATAGACCAACCTGTAAATTTTGGTTCATCTTGAACTTATTAGTACACTGTACTATGTCAGGAATCACAAATTTATGAACTTGGAATGCAAAGAGCTTAGGACTCCAAGTATAAGTCCTGAGCTCTTATCTCTGTCTATCTCCTTGGCCAAGTCCCTTGTCTGGAAGATGAGGTCCCTTCTGGTCCTGTCCAGGTTTGATGGTCTCTAAAACAAGCTAATAAAGGATGATGAGACTCCAATAAGTCATGCTTATGGGGGGAACAGGAGATGAAGCACCAAAGGGTGTCCCTCTTTCTTGTTCGTGTAAGTTCTGTGCATTTCCATGCAGCTCTGCAGCTAAGGAAGAAGAAATTCCTCCATGGGAAAAGAGTTAAGGAGGTCATGCTCCAAGGATGAATCATAAAATATTCCAAGAATGTCAGAGAGAAATATGACCTACCCCAGGGGGTCCCCAGGGGAGTGGGAGAGGTGAGCAGCTAAAGCTGCCACAGGCTGAGCCAGGTGCTTTCTCCAGTCTGATCCCAGAGAGTAACATGAGCCCATGTCAGGGTGGGATGTCTCTCCCCGTCTCCATCCCTGTCTTCTGGATACAGGAGTCCTTTCCAGGGCAAACCCACTGATGATGTATCCAACTTCTGATTGGTGGATAAGAGAACTACCTTTGGAATCAAACATCTGGATTCAACACCCAATTGTGCCACTGACAGTGATTTTGGCCAATTGAATTCATCTTTCTGGGCTTCAATTTCTTCACCTGTCCCCAAAGGATATACACATTTACTCCCTAAAATTTGTTTAAAGGACTGAATGAAATAATGTAATAAGGCCTTAGGTCCAGCATCCTAGGAGGGACTCCATCAATAACAGTTAATATTTTAGGTAAAGGCAGCTGGGTGGAGTGGCCACGTGCCACATGCACAGTTCAGGCCCTCTCTGAATCACCTGGGTCCCCACAGATGAATACAAATTATGAGGCTGATTTGGTTTCCATTCATAGTTCCAGAGGTCTCGAAGTTGTGGGGAGGGAAAGCAGAGACTTCATCCAGCAACATAAAGGGAGAAACAGAGCTTCCAAGAGGCCGAGCAGCCAGAGGAGCAGGCCTGGCTATCTGCCTGAATGTGGACTTGCAGCTGGGCCAACACCGAGAGGGTGGGGTCTGAGGGGTGTGGTAAGCTTCATGGGATTCATTCAGCAATCATTCAACAACTCTCTGCTGGGCATCCACTGTGTGTCAGCCCCTGGTTCTGGAAAGTAGAGACACAGAAGAGAATAAGTCATTGCCTTTGTCTTCCTGGAGTTAAAATGCTAATGGAGGAACAGAAGTGAAACAAAAATAAACTGGTATCTTTCAGGTAATATGTATTTCCCTGATTCAGACAAATCAGCCTCAGCTTTCTAAAGGGAGGCAGAAGGCCTGGCAGGGGCCCACAGGTTGGCCACAGCCTCTGTCCTCAGGTAAGCAGTGCCCACAGATGTCAGCAGGAGTGATTTTCTGAGGTTAAAAAAACAGGCTCTGAAGTCAGACAGCTGAAGATGACACCTCATTCCACTAATTTAAAAATCTGGGCCTTGGGCACATTACTTAACCTCTGGGAGATTTATTCTCCAGCTCTGTAAAAGAAATTAAAACACAATTTACCTCCAGGATTGCTATGAGTTTTAAATGAGATAATAGATACAAGGGCTTAGCAAAGCAACAATAAATTAATTGTTTTTATCCTAATAATTAGCATAGCCAGAATGTATCAATATGAGTTCTCTGAACTGGGTACTTACCAAAAAAGTGATGGACCCCATGAATAGGGCAGGAACCAGTCCTGGATCCAGCAATGAGTGGGTAAGAGCAGAGGGCACTCAGAGTGAGAGCAAAGGGGAAGGAAAGTGGGATTCCAGGGGTCAATACCTAGTATTAAACCTGGGCACATTTGGCAGAAGAGCAAAAGCAAAGAATTCGCAGACAACCTGAGGTACAAAGAGAAAGTCGGGATTCAAGCCAAAGAAAGAGTAGCTAATAATATCTCATCTTGACTGAATGCTTCCATGTACCAAGCCCTGTAAGTTTGATATATCTGTTGCCATTTAATAATTCAGCAGTTCTCTGTGGTAGGTTTTACTATCCTTCATTTTACAAATGAAGAAACTAAGACTCAAAGAGGTTATAATTTAGCAAAAGTCAACCAGCCAGCAAATGTTCTTGAACCTGGATTTGAACCTAGAGGTATCTAATGCCAAAGCCCAGGTTCTCAGACATAAGGCCATTCTGTTTTCCCCAAATCCAACTGGCCTCCTTTAATCAGGAGTTATTGAGGACTTCAGCACAGGTCAGTCCACGGCAAGTGGCCAGCACAGCTGTATGCTTCATTCAAGTGACAAATATTTATTAAGCATCCACCTTATGCTGGCCACTTGCCATGGACTGAACTGTGCTGAAGTCCTCAATAACTCTTAGTAATATATAAAGGAGGATGTACAATTGAAGGAGCCCTGCTTGGAAATCAGAGAGACCTTTGTGACTAGTAGGGTGACACTGGGCAGTTTTTGACAGCCCAATTCCTCAAAACCCACCTCAAAGCCACCAAGCTCATGTTCTGGTACAATGAGTTGCACTGAAAATGGTGCTGCAGAATGAAGCTTGAGTCAGAAGACCTGGTGGCAAGTCTTGGACACATCATCTAGTCTACCAGAACCTCAATGTCCTCCACTGCAAAATCAGATTTTAGGACTAGAAGCCTAAAAAGACCCCACTTGGATGCCAGAAGTATCTTAGGCTTTGAATTAAAATCTTTGAGCTCAAGGGAGATTGGCCAAAATGGAAGAATAGAAAGACCCTGGGCTCACCTCTTGTTATAAACACACCAAAATCATAACCATTTGTGGAACTATTTGATGAAAAATACTGGAACTTCCCATAAAAGATCTACAACTAAAGACAAAGAAAGAACCACAGAGAAATGGGTAGGACGGGTAGACTCATGATACAGTCAAGTCCCATACTCCAAGATGGGCAAGTCACAAACTGCAGAAATATTATATTGCAGAGATTCTCCTATGGGAGAGAGAGCTATGAGCCCCACATCAGGCTCCAGGGGTCCTGTACTGGGAAGATGAGTCCCTAGAGGATCTGGCTTTGAGGGCCTGTGGGTCTTAGTTTCAGAAGACCCACAAGACTGGGAGAAATAGAGACCTCACTCTTAAAAGACACATACAAAATCTCACAGACTCTGGAACCCAGGGCCAAAGCAGTAATTTGATAGGAACCTGGGCCAAATAGCAGAGACATTACTTTGCCAACAATGGTCCATCTAGTCAAAGCTATGGTTTTTCCAGTAGTCATGTATGGATGTGAGAGTTGGACTATAAAGAAACTAAGTGCCAAAGAATGGATGCTTTTGAACTGTGGTGCTGGAGAAGACTCTTGAGAGTCCCTTGGACTGCAAGGAGATCCAACCAGTCCATTCTAAAGGAGACCAGTCCTGGGTGTTCATTGGAAGGACTGATGTTGAAGCTGAAACTCCAATCCTTTGGCCACCTGTTGCGAAGAACTGACTCATTTGAAAAGACCCTGATGCTGGGAAAGATTGAAGGCTGGAGGAGAAGGGGATGACAGGAGATGAGATGGCTGGATAGCATCACCGACTCAATGGACATGAGTTGAAGTAGGCTTCAAGAGTTGTTGATGGACAGGGAAGCCTGGTGTGCTGCAGTCCATGGATCGCAAAGAGTCTGACACGACTGAGCAACTGAACTGAACTGAACTGATGGGCCAGACCTTCCTGCTGGTCTTGGTCTCCTGGAGAGGCAGGGGTCAGCTATGGCTCACCCTGGGGACACAGACACTGGTACCAGCCATTCCTCAGAGCTCTTTCTGTCACGTGGATGATGGGGCTGGCAGGCACCAATGTAGACTCCTCCCTTAGATCATTATGTGCCAAGGCTTTGCTCTACCTAATATCCTGTAAGTGCCAGTGCTACGATGCCTCAGGTCAATCAACTAACCAGGCAGGAACATAGCCCCACCCATCAGCAGACACGCTGCCTCAAGACTTCCTGAGCCTGCATTCCCCTCTGGACATGGCCCTGCCCACCAGAGGGTCCAGGTCCGAGTTCCACCGCTACTGGGCAGCCACCAGCTACAGAATCCCCTGAGCCCTGGCTCTGCCCTCCAGAAAGGCTGCCTGAGCCTCTGGACCAGCCTCACCCACCAGATAGCAGACACCAAATGCAAGAAACACAATCTAGCAGCTTGCAGACCCAGCCAGCTGACAGCAGGGTAGACCCTGCCTTGGAACTAGCTGGGTCACAGCACTGTACACTAGCAAGTCAACACAAACTCTACGACACCCCAAGCCTCATACCCAATTGTGTCAAGAGACAGCTCCCCCCACCCCCCGACCAGATCTGATACCAGGGATCCCAGGGCCTCACAATCAAATCTAAGACCTGGCTCTGCCTGCCAGTAGGTCTGTCTGGCACTAACCCTAGGATCTAGATTAAACCACCAGTGGGTGGACAACAGCTCTGGAGTCTTCTAGACCCTGACTTCACTCACCAGTGAGCCAGTACTAGAGTCAGGGCCTCCTGGGGTTCTGTAGACAGCCACCTCATGACCTGGATGTGTCAACCAGAAGCTGGCAACATCTGCAAAGGCAAAGCCTGGTAACCAACCAGATCAGAGGCCACTCAAGACTACCAGACCACCTGCATAGTCAGCCCAACACAAGAGAAGGACCCATGAAACCCTAATGGGGAAATTCCTAGGGCACATAGCTTGGGTGATAAGAAGGGAGTGCATTGCTAGGATGTGTAGGATGTCTCCTATAGAAGGCCAACTCTCCAACTTTGGGAAATGTAATGAATTGACCAGGTACATAAAAATACACAGCAACTTAGGCAAAATGAGGTGACAGAAGAACATTTTCCAGATGAAGGAATAAGACAAAACCCCAGAGAAGAAGTAAGTGAACTGGACATAGGCAAACTATTCAAGAAAGAATTTAGGGTGGTGATCATAAAGATGACCAAAAACTCAGGAAAAAAATAGATGAACAGAGTGAAAACTTAGAAGCTTTAAACAAAGAATTAGAAAATACATTAAAAAACAACCAGAGATCAATGCAAAGAAATAGAGGAAAACAATAGAATGGGAAAGACTAGAGATCTCTTCAAGAAAATTAGAGATACCAAGGCAACATTTCATGCAAAGATGGGCTCGATAAAGGACAAAAATGGTAGGGACCTAACAGAAGCAGAAGATATTAAGAAGAGATGGCAAGAGTACACAGAAGAACTGTACAAAAAAGATCTTCACAACCAAGATAATCACGATGGTGTGATCACTCACCTAGAGCCAGACATCCTGGAATGTGATGTCAAGTGGGCCTTAGGAAGCATAACTACAAATAAAGCTAGTGGAGGTGTGGAATTCCAGTTGAGTTATTTCAAATCATCCTGAAAGATGATGCTGTGAAAGTGCTGCACTCAATATGCCAGCAAATTTGGAAAACTCAGCAATGGCCACAGGACTGGAAAAGGTCAGTTTTCATTCCAATCCCAAAGAAAGGCAAAGCCAAAGAATGCTCAATCTACCGCACAATTGCACTCATCTCACACGCTAGTAAAGTAATGCTTAAAATTCTCCAAGCCAGGCTTCAGGAATACATGAACCGTGAACTTCCAGATGTTCAAGCTGGTTTTAAGAAAAGGCAGAGGAACCAGAGATCAAATTGCCAACATTCACTGGATCATCGAGAAAGCAAGAGAGTTCCAGGAAAACATATATTTCTGCTTTATTGACTATGCCAAAGCCTTTGACTGTGTGGATCACAATGAACTGTGAAAAATTCTGAAAGAGATGGAAATACCAGACCACCTGACCTGCCTCTTGAGAAACCTGTATGCAGGTCAGGAAGCAGCAGTTAGAACTGGACATGGAACAACAGATTGGCTCCAAATAGGAAAAGGAGTACGTCAAGGCTGTATATTGTCACCCTGCTTATTTAATTTCTATGCAGAGTACATCATGAGAAACGCTGGGCTGGAAGAAGCACAAGCTGGAATCAAGATTGCTGGGAGAAATATCAATAACCTCAGATACGCAGATGACACCACCCTTCTGGCAGAAAGTGAAGAAGAACTAAAGAGCCTCTTGTTGAAAGTGAAAGAGGAGAGTGAAAAAGTTGGCTTAAAGCTCAACATTCAGAAAACGAAGATCATGGCATCCGGTCCCATCACTTCATGGGAAATAGATGGAGAAACATTGGAAAGAGTGGCTGACTTTATTTTCCTGGGCTCCAAAATCACTGCAGATGGTGACTGCAGCCATGAAATTAAAAGACACTTACTCCTTGGAAGGAAAGTTATGACCAACCCAGATGGCACATTCAAAAGTAGAGACATCACTTTGCCAACAAAGGTCTGTCTATTCAAGGCTATGGTTTTTCTAGTAGTCATGTATGGATGTGAGAGTTGGACTATGAAGAAAGCTGAGCACCAAAGAATTGATGCTTTTGAACTATAGTGCTGGAGAATACTCTTGAGAGTCCCTTGGACTGCAAGGAGATCCAACCAGTCCATTCTGAAGGAGATCAGTCCTGGGTGTTCTTTGGAAGGGCTGATGTTAAATCTGAAACTCCATACTTTGGCCACCTGATGTGAAGAGCTGACTCGTTTGAAAAGACCCTGATGCTGGGAAAGATTGAGGGCAGGAGGAGAAGGGGACAACAGAGGATGAGATGGTTGGATGGCATCACGGACTCAATGGACATGGGTTTAGGTGGACTCTGGGAGTTGGTGATGGACAGGGAGGCCTGGCGTGCTGCAGTTCATGGGGTCACAAAGAGTTGGACATGACTGAGCGACTGTACTGAAATGAACTGAACTGAAACAGAGATGACGAATACAATAACTTAAAGGAAAAATGCCGGAAGAAATCAACAGTAGACTAAATGATATAGAGGAATGGATCAGTGAGCTGGAAGACAGAGTAGTGGAAATCACTGTTGCTCTATAGAAAAAAAAATGAATGAAATGAAATGAAAACTCTTGTAAGCCTATCAGCCGACTTTTCAGCAGAAATTGCAGGATGGAAGGGAGTGGCACAATATATTTATAGTGAATAAAGGGAAAAACCTACAACCAAGACTACTCTACACAGCAAGATTCTTATTCAGATTTGATGGAGGGAGAGACCAAAGGCTTTACAGACAAGCAAAAGCTAAAAGAGTTCTGCACCACCAAACCAACTTTACAAGAAAAATTAAAGGAACCTTTTTAAGTGAAAAAAAAAAGCCATAACTAGAAGCGTGAAAATTACAATATGAACTTTGTAATTCATCAGTAAAGGCAATGATACAGTAAAGAAAGGAAATTGTCTACACACAAAGCAAGTATAAGAAGGTTAAAAGACAAAAGCAGTAAAAATAATCTATATCTACAATAATCAGTTAAGGAACACACAAAACAATTACATGTAAAATACGATATCAAAAGAAGTAATCATGAGGGGAAGGGAGTACAAATGCAATGTTTTAAAAATGCACTTGAAATTAAGAGATAAGCAACTGAAAACAATCACACACATATATATAGATTGCTATATAAAAACCTCATGCTAACCTCAAAGCAAAAATCTATAAAAGATATTTGCACAGAAAAGAAAAATGAATCCAGATACAACACTAAAGATAGTCATTAAATCACAAGAGAAGAGAACAAAATAAGCGGGGGGTAGGGGGGTGAAACATTCTACAAAAACAACTTCAAAACAATAAAATGGCAATAAGAACATACATATATAATTACTTCAAGTGTAAATGTAAGTGTAAATGCTCCAATCAAAAGACACAGAGTGGCTGAATGGATACAGAATCAAGACCTGTGTATATGCTGCCTACAGCAGAGTCACTTTAGAGCTAAAGACACACAGAGACTGAAAGTGAGGAGATGGACAAAGATATTTTATGCAAATGGATATCAAAACAAAGTTGGAGTTGCAATAGTCATATTAGACTAAATAGACTTTAAAATAGTGACTGTTACAAAAGACAAAGAAGGACACTACATAATGTTCAAGGAATCCATATAAGAAGATATTTAATTGGAAATATATATGCACCCAACATAGGAACACCTCAATATATTAGGCAAATATTAACAGACATAGAGGGAGAAACTGACATAACACAATAATAGCAGGGGACTTTAACATGCTACTTACATCAATGGACAGATCATACAGATAGAAAGTCAATAAGAAAACACTGATCTTAAATGACACATTAGATCAGAGAGATTAATTAATACATACAGAATATTTCACCCAAACATACAGAATACACATTATTTTCAAGTGCATACAGAACATTCTCCAGAATAGATCGCAAACAAAGCCACAAAACAAGTCTTGGTAAAATAAGAAAACTGAAATAAAATCAAACACCTCTCTGACAACAAGGCTCTGAGACCAGAATCAGTTACAAGAATAAAATGCAAAAAATACAAACTCGTGGAGGCGTAACAATATGCTACTGAATAATCAATGGATTCAGTTCAGTTCAGTTCAGTTCAGTCGCTCAGTCATATCCGACTCTTTGTGACCCCATGAATCGCAGCACGCCAGGCCTCCCTGTCCATCAACTCCCGGAGTTCACCCAGAATCAATGGATTACTGAAGAAATTAAAGAGGGAATAAAAACTACCTGAAGACAAAGGACGGAGAAGGCAATGGTACCCCACTCCAGCACTCTTGCCTGGAAAATCCCATGGATGGAGGAGCCTGGTGGGCCGCAGTCCATGGGGTCGCTAGGAGTCAGACACGACTGAGCAACTTCACTTTCACTTTTCACTTTCACGCATTGGAGAAGGAAACGGCAACCCACTCCAGTGTTCTTGCCTGGAGAATCCCAGGGACGGGGGAGCCTGGTGGGCTGCCGTCTCTGGGGTCGCACAGAGTTGGAAACGACTGAAGCGACTTAGCAGCAGCAGCAGCAGAAGACAAAGGAAAATGAAAACACAATAATCAGAAATCTGTGGAATGTATCAAAAGCAGTTCTAAGAGGGAAGTTTATAGAGATACAAGCTTACCTCAGAAAACAAAAACCTCAGTTAACAGCCTAACCTTACAACTAAAGGACCTAGAGAAAGAAGAAAAAACAAAACCCCAAATCAGTAGGAGAAAAGAAATCATAAAGATGAGAGCAGAAATAAGTGAAATAGAGAATTAAAAAATAGAAAACATCAATGAAACTAAAAGTGGGTTATTTGAAAAGATAAACAAAAGTGAGAAAACTGTAGCCAGACTCAAGAAAAAAAGGGAGAGGACCTAAATCAATAAAATCAGAAATGAAAAAAGGCAAGCTACAATTCACATCAAAGAAATATAAAAGAACATAAGCAACTACTATGAACAACTCTAGGCCAATAAAACGGACAACTTAGAAGACATGGACAAATTCTTAGAATTGTACAATCTAAAATATGAACAGACCGATTACCAGTAATGAAAGTGAATCTAATTTAAAAATTCCTGATAAATAAAAGTCCAGAACCAGAAGGTTTCACAGATGAATTCTACCAAAATTTAGAGAACAGCTAACACTTATCCTTCTCAAACTGTTTCCAAAAATTGCAATGGAAGGAACACTTTCAAACTCATTCTATGATGTTAGCATTGGCCTGATAAGCAAACCAAAGATATCACACACAAAAACAAACTTATAGGTTAATATCACTGATGAACAAAGATGAAAAAATCCTCAACAAAACATTAGCAAATCAAATCCAACAATATGTTAAAATGATCACACACCATGATCAGGTGGGATTAATCCCAGGGAGGCAAGGGTATTTCAATGTCCACAAATTATTCAATGTGCTAAAGCAGACTTATAAATTGAAAAGTAAAAACCATATGATCATCTCAATAGATACAGAAAAAAAAAAAAACTTTTGACAAATTCAGCATCTATTTACAATAAAAATTCTCCAGAAATCAGGCATAGAGGGAACATACCTCCACATAATAAAGACTGTATATGAAAAACTCATGGCTAACATCATACTCAATGATGAAAAGCTGAAAGCATTTCCTCTAAAATCAGGAACAAGACAAGGATGCAGACTCTCACCACTTTCATTAAATATAATATTGGAAGTTCTAGCCACAATCAGACAAGAAAAAGAAATAAAAAGGAATCTAAATTGCAAAAGGAACATGTACCAAGAATATTTTTAACAGAACTAGAACAAATAATTTTAAAATTTGTATGGAAACAAAAAACTCTGAATAGACAAAACAACCTTGAGAAACAAGAACAGAACTGGAGGAATCATGCTTCCTGACTTCAGACTACACTACAAAGCTACAGTCATAATAGTATGGTACTGGCACAAAACCAGACACAAAGATCAACAGAACAGAAGAGAGAGCCCAGAAATAATTTCGCACACTTATGGTCAATTAATCTATGACAAAGGAGGCAAGGATATCCAATGAAAAAACAGTCATCTCTTCAAGTGGTGCTGATAAAACTGGACAGCTACATGTAAAAGAATGAAATCAGAACATTCTCTAACACCATATGTAAAAATAAACACAAGATGGATTAAAGACCTAAATATAAGACTGAAAACTACAAAAACTCCTAAAGGGAAACACAGGCAGAACAGTCTCTGATAGAAATCATAGCAGCGTTTTTCTGGATCTGTCTTTTAAAGCAAAGGAAATAAAAGCAAAATAAACAAAATGGGACCTAATCAAACTCAGTATATCAAAGGAAAAGTAGTTGCAAATGATATGACCAATAAGGGGTTAATATCCAAACTATATAAACAGCTAATACAACTCAATATAAAAAAAATCTGATTTAAAAATGTGCAGAAGACCCAAATAGACATTTTTCCAAAGAGGATATGCAGATAGCCAATGAGCACATGAAAAGATGTTCAACATCACTAATAACCAGGGAAATGCAAATCAAAACCATGGTGAGATATCACCTCACACCTGTCAGAATGGCTATCATCAAAAAAACACAAATAACAAAAGTTTTTAAGGAAAGGGAACCCTTGTATACTGTTGGTGGGAACGTTAAGTTGGTACAGTCACTGTGGAACCCAATGTGAAGGCTTCTCAAAAAACTCAAAATATAACTACCCAGCAATATATATGACCCAGCAATTCCACCCCTGAGTTTATATCCAAAAATAACAAAAACACTAATTGAAAAAGATACATGTACCCCAATGTTCATGGCAGCATTATTTATAATTGTCAAGATATGGAAACAACATATATATATTCATAATATGCACATACATACACACACACACACATATATACAATGGAATACTATTTCAGCCACAAAAATGAATGAATTTTTGTCATTTGCAACAACATGGAAGAACCTGGATGGTATCTTTTAAAAGTTTTATTTACTTATTTATTTTTGGCTGTGCTGGGCGTGTGTTGTTGCGTGGGCTTTCTCTAGTTGTGGAGAGTGGGGACTACTCTCTTGCTGTGTTGTGCAGGCTTGTCATTGGGGTGGCTTCTCTTGGTGCAGAGCATGGGCTCTAGGGCGTGTGCGCTTTAGAACCTGTGGTGTATGGGTTCAGCAGCTGTTGTTCCTGGACTCTAGAGCACAGCCTCAGTAGTCGTAGTGCACAGGTTTTGCTGCTCTGTGGCATGTGGGATATTCCAAGACCAGGGATCGAACCAGTGTTTCCTGCATTGGCAGGCAGATTCTTTACCATTGAGACACCAGGGAAGTTTTGAACAGTATTATGCTAAGTGAGGTAAGTCAGAGACAGACAAAGACTGTATGATATCACTTATATGTGGAATCTAAAACATACAACAAAGTAGTGATCATAACAATAAAGAAACAGACTCATAGAGGAAAAAAACTAGTGCTTACTAATGGGGAGAGTGAGGGAGGAGAGGCTATATTAGACGTAGGAGTTTAAGAGGTACAAACTATTATGCATAAAATAAATTACAGGGATATATTGTACAACACAGGGAATACAGCCAACACTTTATAATAACTACAAATGAAGTTTAAACTTTAAAAATTGTGACTCACAATATTGTACACCTGTAATGTATATAATATTGTTTAGCAATCATACCTCAATACAGAAAATAAAATCTTTGAGTTCAAATCCCATATCTACTGCAAATCTACTCTGGGACTTTTGATAATTCAAACTCTTATACCCACCCCATCCCATATCTTGGGTTTTTGCTGTTGTTGTTAAACAGAGGGAATTGATTAACCCAACATTCAGTGAGTCTTTCAAGCAGTGGCTGTTTCCTCCACTACATTCTTGCATCACTGGAACAGGACTGGAGATTGATTGCTGTGGTTTAGTCACTAAGTCCTGTCCAACTCTGAGACTCCACGGACTGCAGCACACCAGGCTTCCCTATCCTTCACAATCTCCCGGAGTTTGCTCAAACTCATGTCATCGAGTCGGTTATTCCATCCAACCATCTCATCCTCTGTCACACCCTTCTCCTCCTGACTTCAATCTTTCCCAGCATCAGGGTTTTTACCAGAGTTGGTTCTTTGCATCAAGTGGCTAAAGTACGGAGCTTCAGTTTCAGCATCAGTCCTTCCTATGATGTTCATGGTTGATTTCCTTTAGAATGGCTGGTTTGATCTCCTTGATATCCAAGGGACTCTCAAGAGTCTTCTCCAGCACCACAGTTTCAAAGCATCAGTTCTTCAGTGCTCAGTATTCTTTATGGTTCAACTCTCACATCTGTACATGACTACTGGAAAAACCATTGTTGGCAGAGTGATGTCTGATTTTTAAAATGCTTTGTTTGTCATAACTTTTCCTCCAAAGAGCAAGTGTCTTTTAATTTCATGGTTTGTAGTCACCATCCGCATTGATTTTGGAGCCCAGGAAAAGAAAATCTGTCACTGTTTCCACTTTTCCCCCTATTTGCCATTTCCCCTATTCCCCTATTTTCCATCTATTTGCCATGAAGTGGTGAGACCAGATGTCATGGTCTTAAGTTTTTTGAATGTTGAGTTTTAAGCCAGCTTTTTCACTCTGCTCTTTTACCCTCATCAAGAGGTTCTTTAATTTTTCTTCACTTTCTGCCATTAGAGTGGTATCATCTGCATATCTGAAGTTGTTGATATTTCTCCTGGCAATCTTGATTCCAGCTTGTGATTTATCCAGCCCAGCATTTTGCATGATGTACTCTGCATGTAAGTTAAATAAGCAGGGTGATAATATACAGCCTTGACATACTCCTTTCCCAATTCTGAACCAGTCCATTGTTCATGTCTGGTTCTGTCACTTCTTGGCCTGCATGCAGGTTTCTCAGGCGACAGGTAAGGTAGTCTGGTATTCCCATCTCTTTAAGAATTTTCCACAGTTTGTTGTGATCCACACAGTCAAAGGTTTTAGTGTAGTCAATGAAGCAGAAGTAGGTGTTTCTCTGGAATCCCTTTGTTCTCTCCATGATCCAACGGATGGTGGCAATTTGACTTACTAGGTGTCTTCCTTCTTACATTCAGCCCATGGTCCCTTCCCCCTCCAAAAACTCACCAGTTTGGAAGCTCATCAGACACCTGAGAGCTGGGTTAATGAGTGTGTGATCTGGGGGTATAGCGCTACAACTATACCATTCAACTCTATGTGCTTTGAATAATAAGTTCAACCCAAATGAATAGCTCCTCTTGGAGTCTGTTTTCTTTTCCCAGGGAAACTTACAAGGGGAAAATTAGTAGGATGAACTAGTCCCTGCCACTACAGTTGGCCTCCTGGAGGCAACAGATTTGCATCACTTCCCTCTCCTTACCCGTCTGTCCCTCTTATTTTCTGCAGCCTCTGCTAATCTAGGTGGTTTACATGAGAAGATAGAGGATAATCTAGATTCTCACCTATGAAGTCTGAGACTCTGCCATTATGTTCTTCCTGTCCATTTACTTTCAAAATTGGTTACAGGAATATCAAATGATGCCCCTGTGATCCCCCTGGGTGTCAAACTGATCCCTCCATGACCCTATCATATAATAGCAGCTCTACCTCCTGCTGATGATCAGAGTCAATAAACTCGAAGGTGGTTTAGCTGGTTCACTGTAGTTGAGAATTCAATCTTCTCTAAAGAGAGTTCTGCTATCGTTATAATTAAGTTCTGGGATTGAGACTCAGATTTTTTTTTTTTTTTTTTCTGCCCTCTGCTTGCATTACATGGGAGTCTGTCTGTATGCTGCCAAAGAGGACTGCTGACTTTCACATTTTGTCATAAATTGGTGATTAATCACCCCAGCCTTTCATGTCTTTCCAATGTGTTAATTACACTCAACCATCTGATTCCATTGTCTTTATAATTACTCTTTCCTTTAAATCTCTTAAATGGCTGAGATACAGCATAGCTAGTGCATTCCTTTCCACTAGTCTCTCATTCACCACTAATTAAAGTGTTAACAGTTGTACTGCCAGGGCTATCAGGGCTCTACCTATCGCCAGCAGTAGGGCCCTCATTGTCTGCCAGGATGCCCATTGAGTTAGCCCCCACTGAGACAAGGGGTCAGGTCTTTGTAACTCTGCATTGGATGTGAACTGCCCCTAGACAGTAGGGGCAAAATGTGATCCAGGTAGCTCCTTTGTTGAGGGGCAGTTCCAGGGGAGAGGTTCAGGTGGGGGCCACCAGCAGCTTCCAGAAGCCAGGGAAATGAATACCTTGGTCCTGATGTGGGCCACACAATACAACATTCTCTACAATACCGTGAAATTATAGGAACATTCTTACCACCACCATTCACACTGCCAGAGAATGTGAAATGCCATCTTACGAGTGAGGCCTCTCCCCTAGCACATGCTGTTCCTCTCACTCTGTTTCATTTTTTTCCACTGGGCTAATTTCCATCTGAAACTCTTGTTTATCATTTATCTCTTACCATCAGACCATATACTCCAGACTTAGGGTACCCATTACCCAGAAGAGGACCTGGCACAAGGCAGGCTCCCAACAAATATAAATGAAATTCCAAATATGTATATGAACCTACTCTGTGCATCTCACTGGAATTTCTGTGAGGACTAAAATCTCCTACATGTAAGAATAGAGCTCACAGTATACACTTAAGCCAAAAAAGTATACAAAAATATAAATGTTGGGAAAGAAATGTTTGTGTGTGTGTGTGTGTGTATGTATGTATGTATGTGTGTATGTATATATATATATATATATATATATATATATATGGCATTGGGATAAGGAAATGGACCTTTTTTCTTTTCTTTTAAAATTTTCTGGCCATACCATTCAGCACATGGATCTTAGGTCCCAATCAGGGACTGAACCCATGCCCCCTGCATTGGAAGCATGGGGTTTTATAACCACTAGGGAAGTCCTTGGACCTTTTTTCTTATAGGAAAGACACCACAATTTGAGCAATTCAGCAGCAGGGAACAGAGACAGAACTTCTTATCCAGGGCTTAAGGGCAAGCCTTTGACTCTATAAGGTAGGGAGACTTAAGACTAGCATTTATTTCTTCCAGCACCAGCATTTAATTCCAGACTTAACAGGGACTGAGACCTATAAAAGATTCACCTTGTTTCTCTGAATGTGTACATTATTTACCATACAGTTTATAAAATATTTACCCTTTTATCAACCGACTGCACTCTGCTCAGCTTTAACTACCTTACTGCTGCTCAAAGGTGATCAAATAGGTGGCTGGCACCTCTCCAGAAATGAATGGAGTGAACAGCTGGAAGGGAACCATATTTTATGCATTTGTCAGAGCACATAGCAATCAAGGGTGTTGAAAGCCTTTCTAAAGGTGCTGGGGAGGGGTGTGGGTCTTCACTCCCTTCCCACCTCTACCCACCTGGTCTAAAACAAAGCTACCTTTGCCAGGCCCAGCTACTCATCTATTTAAGATGCACTTACAGAGCAGTTATTGTGAGCAAGGGGTCTTGGGGAGATGGATGAGAGGAAAGCACATTACTATGCTCTTTCTGGGGAAAACGAGCCCAATGATAAAGAATCACAGCAAAAACACCTAAGTATTAGACTCTCTCTCCATATGATCAGTGCATGCAAAGTACACAGCCTTACAAGCCAGATTTTTGGGTTGAAACTATATCTTACTCTATCACAAGTGTATGCCTCTGGACAAGTTGCCTAACTTCTGGTTGCCTTAGTTTTCTCAGGACATTAATAGTCCCAATTTCATGATATTATTCATATTACATATATGGTGCCCAGCACATAGAAAACATTCAATAAAGTTAAGAGATGTGGAGAAAGGGGAGGATAATCCTTAGGCCAGCTCTACATGGTAAATATGTTCATTTTCAGTCGCTCAGTCGTGTCAAACTCTTTGTGACCCCATGAATCGCAGCACGCCAGGCCTCCCTGTCCACCACCAACTCCAGGAGTTCACTCAAATTCACGTCCATCGAGTCAGTGATGCCATCCAGCCATCTCATCCTCTGTCGTCCCTTCTCCTCCTGCCCCCAATCCCTCCCAGCATCAGAGTCTTTTCCAATGAATCAACTCTTCGCATGAGGTGGCCAAAGTACTGGAGTTTCAGCTTCAGCATCATTCCTTCCAAAGAAATCCCAGGGCTGGTCTCCTTTAGAATGGACTGGTTGGATCTCCTTGCAGTCCAAGGGACTCTCAAGAGTCATCTCCAATACCACATTTCAAAAGCATCAATTATTCAGTGCTCAGCTTTCTTCACAGTCCAACTCTCACATCCATACATGACTACTGGAAAAACCTAACCTTGATTAGATGGACCTTTGTTGGCAAAGTAATGTCTCTGCTTTTGAATGTGCTATCTAGGTTGGTCATAACTTTCCTTCCAAGGAGCAAGCGTCTTTTAATTTCATGGCTGCAATCACCACCTGCAGTGATTTTGGAGCCCCCCAAAATAAAGTGTGACAGTGTTTCCATTGTTTCCCCATCTATTTCCCATGAAGTGATGGGACTGGATGCCATGATCTTCGTTTTCTGAATGTTGAGCTTTAAGCCAACTTTTTCAGTCTCCTCTTTCACTTTCATCAAGAGGCTTTTGAGTTCCTCTTCACTTTCTGCCATAAGGGTGGTGTCATCTGCATATCTGAGGTTATTGATATTTCTCCCAGCAATCTTGATTCCAGCTTGTGCTTCTTCCAGTCCAGCGTTTCTCACGATGTACTCGGCATATAAGTTAAATAAGCAGGGTGACAATATACAGCCTTGATGAACTCCTTTTCCTATTTGGAACCAGCCTGTTGTTCCATGTCCAGTTCTAACTGTTGCTTCCTGACCTGTATATTCCCATCTCTTTCAGAATTTTCCACAGTTTATTGTGATCCACACAGTCAAAGGCTTTAGCATAGTCAATAAAGCAGAAATAGACATTTTTCTAGAACTCTCTTGCTTTTTTGATGATCCAGCAGATGTTGGCAATTTGATCTCTGGTTCCTCTGCCTTTTCTAAAACCAGCTTGAACATCAGGAAGTTCATGGTTCACATATTCCTGAAGCCTGGCTTGGAGAATTTTCAGCATTACTTTACTAGCGTGTGAGATGAGTGCAATTGTGCGGTAGTTTGAGCATTCTTTGGTATTGCCTTTCTTTGGGATTGGAATGAAAACTGACCTTTTCCAGTCCTGTGGCCACTGCTGAGTTTTTCAATTTGCTGGCATATTGAGTGCAGCACTTTCACAGCATCATCTTGCAGGATTTGGAATAGCTCAACTGGAATTCTATCACCTCCACTAGCTTTGTTTGTAGTGATGCTTTCTAAGGCCCACTTGACATCACATTCCAGGATGTCTGGCTCTAGGTCAGTGATCACACCATTATATTATCTGGGTTGTGAAGATCTTTTTTGTACAGTTCTTCTGTGTATTCTTATCAACTCTTCTTCATATCTTCTGCTTCTGTTAGGTCCATACCATTTCTGTCCTTTATTGAGCCCGTCTTTGCATGAAATGTTCCCTTGGTATCTCTAATTTTCTTGAAGAGATCTCTAGTCTTTCCCAGTCTGTTGCTTTCCTCTATTTCTTTGCATTGATCGCTGAGGAAGGCTTTCTTATCTCTTCTTGCTATTCTTTGGAACTCTGCATTCAGATGCTTATATCTTTCCTTTTCTCCTTTGCTTTTCGCGTCTCTTCTTTTCACAGCTATTTGTAAGGCCTCCCCAGACAACCATTTTGCCTTTTTACATTTCTTTTCCACGGGGATGGTCTTGATCCCTGTCTCCTGTACAATGTTATGAACCTCCATCCATAGTTCATCAGGCACTCTATCACATCTAGTCCCTTAAATCTATTTCTCACTTCCACTGTATAATCATAAGGGATTTGATTTAGGTCATACCTGAATGGTTTAGTGGTTTCCCTACTTTCTTCAATTAAAGTCTGAATTTGGCAATAAGGAGTTCATGATCTGAGCCACAGTCAGCTCCTGGTCTTGTTTTTGCTGACTGTATAGAGCTTCTCCATCTTTGGCTGCAAAGAATATAATCAATCTGATTTTGGTGTTGACCATCTGGTGATGTCCATGTGTAGAGTCTTCTCTTGTGTTGTTGGAAGAGGGTGCTTGCTATGACCAGTGCGTTCTCTTGGCAGAACTCTATTAGCCTTTATGATCCTCTTTTACAGATGAGAAACTGAGATTTAGGAAATTTAGTACTTTGTTAAAATTCACTTGTAAGCCAGGATTCAAGATTATGAATGCCTAATTATAAAGACTCTACTTGTAATCACTGCTTACACACACACACACACACACGCACACATGCACACACACACAGGGAAACATGGCATAACCATCAAGTGCACCTCCTCAGTGATGCTCCCAACCAACGTTCAATGAGATGAGATTTTCTTATTTGCCCTTATAGCACCTCTTTCACCACAGTCATCATGACGGTAATAATTTATCAATTGGATCCTTATTTGTGATGGGCTGGGTACCCCCCCTAAATTGTATGTAGACAGGGGCTTGTGTTCATCATGTATTCTCAGAGTCTAGTGACTGTTTCACATACACTGTCATTAAATCTCCTCAACAATGTTAAGATAGAAGTGATATTTTTCTCCCATTTTATTGTTAATGAAACTGAAGCTCAAAAAAACCAAATAGAAGAACATACAGAAAAAAAAATGGGAGAAGATTTTAACCCAGCACAGTTGATTTCAGAGCCCATTCCCATTCACTGGGCTACATTCTCTCCCTAAGAAGGAGGGAACCAGAACAGAAGGGTAGAGGAATGTAGTTTACATATCAAGGGCCTGCCACGTTGGGTATCAAGCTGAAGTTCATTATCAATGGTATCTCTTTCACTCCTCAAGATAAATTTTTGTTCAAAACAAGATTTTTGCTAAAACAAGGTTTTTCCAGACCTGGGTGCAAGCCCTGCTGAGATGAGCTAGTGAAGTGGGGAGAAGGCTGGCAGTGAGCAAGAAGTGAATGGGAAAACTGACAAGCTTACAAAGCCCTTCAGTGTAGCCTTTTGCTTCAATACTTCATAATTAAAGAATAAGGCCAGTTCAGGTGGGGCTCAGGCAAAGGCCAAGGTCAGGAGCTCAGGCCTGGTGAGGTGGATGAGGGAAGGATCAGGAGAGAAGTCAGATGCTTTGACCCCATCATCTTGACTCTGACTCATACTGCATGACAGAAAGAAAGTGAAGTTGCTCAGTCATGTCTGACTCTTTGCGACCCTATGGACTGTAGCCCGCTAGGCTCCTCCATCCATGGGATTTTCCAGGTAAGAATACTAGAATGGGTTGCCATTTTCTTTTCCAGCAGATCTTCCCAACCCAGGGATCAAACACAGGTTTCCTGCATTGCAGGCAGACTCTTTACCCTCTGAGCCACCAGGGAATCCCATCATATTGGATGACCTCTCAGCTATACTAATGTCCTTTCTCCTTTGCTTTTAAAAAAAGAAAACAGAGATACCATTGATTTTCTCAGTCTTTTATGTTCAATTGTTGGTCGATTCTTTTTTTTTTAATTGAAGTATAATTGATTTATGCTGGTTAATTCTTAATGAACACCACTGGTAAAAATAACTAGCATAAAACACAGTTGATAATGATAAAACCACACACAGTATAACATGTTATTGGCTATCAGTTAACAGAAATATCAACTCTTCTTAAGTGAGAATAGATTTTCAAACTGAATTTTATAGAATTAATGTTTATGAAAGAAAACTGGCAGTGCCAGAAGCTATTATCAGATCAATATGATACGGAAAAAATGATGATTGGTTAGTATAATATTCAGTTTACAATTTACAAAGAAATATTTGATTCTAATAAAATGTAAATAGGACACTCAGAAATAGTGAATGGTGCTGTATAGAAATTCAATGAAAATTATAAACTGGCTCAATAGAATTTGCTCCAGAAAAGAAATTTTTGGATAAACATGACTACAATTTTGATGAAAATAGGTGTTTCATGTAGTAACAACATAAACACCTCTCAGGTCCAATGCAAGGTCTCACAACATCTTATTACCTCACCCAGGGTTCGGTGCTATGCTGGGGGCTCTACTTAATGTTGTCTCTAATCCTTACAACAACATTTTGTTATAGGAATGTAATTCCCCAAGTTTCAGCTAAGGAAATAAATCAGAAAAGATATGTGATTTGCCCAGCATAACCCATGATTTAGTACCAGGGCCAGGATTATTTGTTGATTAAAACTGAACAGTCTAATCATGAAGTGATGATCACCTGGACCTCCCTTCCAAGATTTCAGGACATTTTGCAAGGGGTGTGGGGGGCATCTCTTTATTTCTTGGCCTCTCCAGAAAGGCAGGTGTGTCTGTGCCTCTTTCCAGATGGAAATGTTGAGACCTCGGGAGAGAAAAGCACTAGCCTAAGGTTTCAAATTATATGAAGGGCCTGAGTTTTCCCTGATCCTCCATCCACCACTCTCTTCACTCAATGGAATGACCTGCATAAGGCTGTCTTTAAAAGTAACTAGAGACAGGAAGCTCTCTGCTTCAAGAAGGGTAGAGTTTATGGAATGTAAAGTGATTCATTCATGGCTGATAGCATTCATGGAATTTTGTCTCCCCATCCCCCAAAGTAAAACTACTTGTCAAAGATACCCTAAGTAATACATCCTTCAAAGACAGCCTGCGGTCCCTGTGCTCTTTATTCAACACTCAAGACAGGGAAGGGAAGGGGCCTAAATTGGTCCTCTGCAACATCATAATATCAATGTCTTCTATTATCACTGGTTTCTCCATGAAGCAGATGTCTCCTATCTGTTTAGTAGTTATTTAAACTGGGGGTTCATGAGGAAAAGAAGGAGGCATATTTCAGGTCTCTAAGGAAATAAATATTTCTGGCATGATTTCCATTTGTTTAAATTCAAATCGATAAAATCATACTGAACTTCATTTCACGTTCCTGGCATGACACTTAGTGTCTTGTGATGGGGGTACAATTTTATAGGAAACTTATGGGATCACCTGCCCTGGCTGCATCCTGGTTTTAGGATGCAAGAACTTTCAGGTTTAAAACTAAACAGTGTCAGGCAAGTCGGATGGTTGACCACCCGACTTGTTCACTACTGTATTACCAGCAGCCTTGCTAGTACTTGGTGTGTACTGAGCCTCTGCTAGTCTCACTAGAGTTTTCAATGCCTTGATTTCTTTCCCTTTACAATGGGAACAAAGGGGGCTAATACTTGTCCTGTGTCACTCACAGGGTTATTATTCTATACGGTAATGTTGAGGGAGAATTATACTGTTATTATTATGTCTAGTAAAGTAAAAGAGAATTTAAAAAATCTCTGAAAAACCCTCTCCAGAGAGTCAATTTTTTGAGACTGGAACCATGGTTTATTGTGTTATGTCCTGAAGCACAGTGACTGGCAGAAAAGATGCTCAAAAACCTAGTTGAATGAAAAAATAATGAACAAATGGATAGTTAAACCAACACTCTGTGAATGAGAATAAAGGGATTAAATTAACTCATTTCATAGAATTATTTTCAGAGCCAGAAGTGTATTTAATTGAACCCCTGCATTTTTCAGAGCCCACATGTAAACAACACATTCTTGGTAGGGTTAAGATTAAAACTGAGTCATGTCAATATACTAAAATAAAGTAAAAATTCTTGATTAATTTTACTTATTTTCTCCAGTGATGTTTTTCCCCCAGCACAAGAAATGCCAATTCAGCCTGTAACTCAGTTCTTCCAACAGAAGCTGAGGGTTGTCTACTAGCAGAGCATGTAGGCTTGAGTTCCACCTCACACCTATGCTCTGCTCTCACTGAGATATAGATAAGCTTCAGAGGTGGCTTCAGAAAAAGACCTGAGATGCTGGAGGGGGTTGTCTAAGAGCCTGGGGCATCGAAGGACATCACCATCAGCATCAAGAAATTGTATTACCAGAAGCCTGATCACAGCAAGCTAGAAGTCTTAACCTGCTTTCTTCCTTTCTTCTATGGTACCATTCCAAATTCAACCTCCTTCTAGGCCTCTGTCAAATTTCTCTTCTCAGTTCTTTGGCTTCATAGTTAAGATGCCATGAGACTCTGAGTAACTTGAGGACAAGGACCTACTTTATTCATCTCCAGATCCCAGCACTTAGCCAAAGGCCTTGGGTAACATAGGAGTTCAAAAAATGTGAGAATGAATAAATGAACTTAATGCCTAAAAGAGTTGGACTGTGAAGAAGGATGAGTGCGGAAGAATTGATGCTTTTGAACTGTGGTGTTGGAGAAGACTCTTGAGAGTCCCTTGGACTGCAAGGACATCCAACCAATCCATGCTAAAGGAGATCAGCCCTAGGATTTCTTTGGAAGGAATAATGCTAAAGCTGAAACTCCAGTACTCTGGCCACCTCATGCGAAGAGTTGACTCATTGGAAAAGACTGATGCTGGGAGGGATTGGGGGCAGGAGGAGAAGGGGACAACAGAGGATGAGATGGCTGAATGGCATCACTGACTCGATGGACGTGAGTCTGAGTGAACTCCAGGAGTTGGTGATGGACAGGGAGGCCTGGCGTGCTGCGATTCATGGGGTCGCAAAGAGTTGGACACGACTGAGCGACTGATTTGATCTGAATGCCTAAAAGTTCCAAAGTATATCCAAATTATGACATCTGTGCCTAGCTTGAAACGTGGTTTCAACAGATACTGAATAAATGTGTGAAATAATGAATAAATGATTGATATGAATGACTACTATTAATGGACAACTGATTATGCACCAGACACTGGCCAAGAACATTTTACATGTCATCTTACTTAATCTTTTCAACAACCCTGCTTCATCTTTTTCTCTGCAGTGCTTAGCACTATCTAACATCCCATGCATTTTATTTATCCACCTTGTCCACTATCGGTCTCCTCCACTAGAATTTAGCCTCCACAAAGTCTGAATCTTTGTCTGCTTTGTTCACTGCTGCTTCCCCTGTCTGGAAGAGTGTTGGTACCAAGTTTATATTCACTAAATATCCATGGCATGAATATTGAATAAATATTATCCTTACCTGAATAGAAAAAGCTAAATTTAGTGATGCTAAGAAAAAAATTCCTGATCTTGTGTCAGACACTCCAAGTCTTCCACACTCGCACTGAAAACTGGGGACACATTGTGATGTAGCTAATGTCATTATTCTAGTCGGATGGACACTGAGACTCAGAAAGATAGGGTCACCAGTTCGAATCACAGAGCAGTTCACTTAATAAAGTGCTGGGTCACAATTCAAACCCTCGTGTGTGTGGCCTCAAAACTCTTGCTCTTGTCATGACCTCAATCTACCTTGCAATGAGAAGTTGACCCATCCCTCAATTAAGATATTCACAGAGAGGTGTTGTTGCACACCTAGAAAAAATAGAGAGACCCGCATTACAATCCAAGTCAATTTAGAAAGATCCCGATCAAACAAAGAGCATCCTTTTAACATTAACAATGCAATACATGCTGAATGCAGGAGATTAGAAAAACGTTATTAGGACGAGAAAGACATGCCAAAGCCTTGAGCTTTTAATGAGATGCCCACTGTATCTAGGAGTAAGCAATTTCCCAGAGGATTATCTGATGTGAAAGGAATAGTAAGGAGCTCTTTAGTGGCACCCAGACACATCCTCTCACATACACACCTGCTCAGGGCTCAGTGAAGACAGTGCGTAAATGTCTGGAATATTACATAAAAGCTGTCTGCCCAACCAGTCAAAGCTATTAAAATCCATCTTGCTGAAACAAACCCTGAGAGCAGGTCAAACAAATCTAATTTTTATTGTTCCTTAAGGAGATGACTATGTCGGAGACAAAGGAGAGAGGCAGAAGGCCAGTTAGAAAGGAAAAAAAAAAAAACCTAAGAGGCCTTAAAAAATTAAATGTTCAGAAGAACCGTGGCAGGCAAGATAAATGATATATTACAGTGCCGGTTTAAACCTAATTGATGACTAATGTTGCAATGCATCTGAACCTACACTGATCTATTATCCGTCTGGTGCAGGATGAAGGGACACTGCAAGGAGAAAAATTGCTAACTGTTTTAACCTGATGGAACTTTAAAAAAAATAACCAGCCCAGTTACTTTAAAAGATAAATGGCTGGGTGGTGACCTCCTAATGTATATCAGGGTCTTGCAAGGCAAAATCAAATGTTAATTAAATAGAATCCAGTGCAAGAACGATGCAGAAAGAGTGTGGTTTAGAGCCCAAGAGGCCACAGGGAATTGTGTTGTCAGATTTCAAAGAAACTACCAATGGAGAGGCAGTAATGGCAGACCACATAGGAGTAGCTGAAAAAACCAGATGTACACACAAACACCATCTAAATAATACTTACATACAAGGTATATAGAACAGGCTTTGGGCACAGCTAAATCACAATCTTTGGAAGGGCAGTGTTATCAACAGAGCCACTTAAATTCACTGGGGTGGATCAGAGATGTTTTATTTTTCTGATCTATATCAATATAATCTCAACACAACTCTCAGAAGGCAAAACAATGTAAGATGTAAGAATTTGTCAAAGGGATTCAAGAGCCAACTTGAAATGGCTCCAGATGGCCAAGTCTGGGATAATGTTAGCCACAAAATAGTGAATGTAATAGATGATAACCAAAGACTAAAATAAGAGTCAATGAGCTCATACTGATAATAATAAATGAATATATGAATGGAAGAAGGAATGAATGATGAGAAGGGAAATTTCCTTGTTAGTGTGTGTGCCTGTGTGTGCATGTTAGGTTGCTTCAGTCTTGTCCAACTTGTTATGACCTTATGGACTCCATCCTGCCAGGCTCTTCTGTCCATGGGATTCTCCAGGCAAGAATACTGGAGTGGGTTGCCATGCCTCCCTCCAGGGGATCTTCCCTACCCAAGGATTGAAGTCTGTCTCTTGTGGTTTCTGCATTCCAGGTGGATTCTTTACTGCTGAGCCACACACCAAGTATCAAGTCAAAGAATGACTCAGGAAGTATTTTATATTAAAGGAGATCATGTAGATATGGCAATAAAATTCAACCTGTTTGAACACTAGGCCAGAAAAATAGACATCTGTGGAACAACTAGAGACTTTTGCATTAAGTCCTTGAATTAGATACTAAACATTGTATTAACATTCCTCTCATAAATTTGACAGTTATACAATGGCTATTTGGAAGAAAGTTAACATTTGGGGAATTAGAGTAAAATTTAGACATTCTTTGTTCTAATTTTGAAACTTTTTTTTTATGACTGAAATTATTTCAAAATGCAAAGTTAAAAGATTATACCCAGAATGCCATCATTGTACTTTCTCTGAAGGACTGAATCGAGAATAAGCTGGTCTCCTCAGAGGTGGGAAGAGCCACCACCAAAGCCTATAAGTCTTTGCTCAATTGGGAAAGGAAAGAACCAATGGCAGAAAGACGTGATCACGTTAATCAAGTTCAGAAATAGTCAGATACCTTCAAGATATGAGCAACCACAGAACAGTTTTGCCTGGCTTGTTCATGCCTAGGATGGTATCTGACCTTTTGGGTACAGGGGCTACAAATGAGTCCACTGAGAATAGCTCTGTACTGACAGTGACTTAGGAGAGGGAATCATTGCTAATAACTCTTAATAATAATTATACCATTTATTTTGCACTTATTGAGTTAGTCTTTGTGTTACTACCCTTAATATATTATCTAATCTAAGATGTATAGAGAAGCCTCTGAGAGACGTATTGTCCACATTTTAGGAAATGGGAGGAGACATATTTGTTTTTGAAAACAGAACTGTTTCAATAAAAGGGAGATTTAGTAATACTGTTAAAATGACCATACTACCCAAGGCAATCTATAGATTTAATGCAATCCCTATGAAATTATTAATGGCATTTTCCACAGAACTAGAACAAATAATTTTAAAATTTGTATGGAACCACAAAAGACCCTGAATAGCTAAAGCAATTCTGAGAAAAGAAGAATTTCAGGCTCTGCTACAAAGCTACAATCAACAAAATAGTACTGGCACAAAAATATATACATAGAACAGCCCTCGAGAATACTGGAGTGGGTAACCATTCCCTTCTCCAGGGGATCTTCCTGAGACAGGGATCGAACCCAAGTCTTCCGCATTGCAGACAGATTCTTTACCATCTGAGCCACCAGGGAAGTCCTAATAAATCAACTATACATCAGTAAAAATTTAAAAAGTAAAAGAAAGATTTATCAATTTGGCAATGGATGGAAGTGATAACGTAGTGATAATCTATGCTTATTATTCTAAATCCTGGTGTGTTCTACAATCTCAGCAAGAATGTAGAGCCTACCTACCAATAACTTTTAAAATTTTTAACTAGATTTGATCCATAGTTTAGAGTAAAAATTTAAATGTGAAAAGGAAAATAAAAAAACAAGGAATTTCTAGCCAAGTATATAAATATATAGGCAAGACTGTTGCAGCATCACTTAATCTACTTAGGAAACCTACGATTTCCAGCACTTGAGTAGAACTTCACTTATTTCACAGTAGTCATCCATGCACTAATTGCTAATGATCCTCATCTATTGAGGCAATAAGAATTTAGTGAAAATCTTCTAGTGCAAAACACAGTGCTGGGCCTCAGAGGGAAAGAAAGATAAAAATTATCCATTTGAGCCTACTGAGGGCAAGCCGTGTTAAGATCCATCATAGTGATATTCCTTCCTCTCCTTCCTCTCCCCATCCTTCCTCTTCTCCATTTTCCCTCCCCCAACCTGACCTTCGTCTTCTCTCCTCCTCCTGTCTCCTTTTCCTCTTCTTCTCCTCCATTCCTCTCTGTCTTTCTTATCCTCTCCCTCTCCTTCTTTTTCTTTCAAACTATGGAAGCATAGAAAAGGGGGAATTCATTCTAACTGGAGGATTTAGGAAGACTTATGGAATATAAGCCCTGACTGAATAGGGTCATGAACAAGAGGCAAGCCTTTAATATGCAGGGTGAGAGAAAAAGCTTTCCAAGGGACTCATTGGATCAAAACTATCTTGGTAGGAAAATTCAAGGAAATAAGAAGTAGTGTGAGTGGTCAGAGCATGTGTACATGAGATGATAAGGGTAAGGAGGAAAGAGCAAGGGATAGGGAGTGGCAGAACTACTGAAGGAGGCTGGGGCTGACCCTGGAGAAGCCACTAGTTCCCTCAGGAGGGATCTGCATTTGGCCTTCTGGACCAAGGAATGGTTACTTGTAAGAGGGGTAAGTAATGAACAAGCAAATTCTTTGTCATCTGAAAGACCTGAATCGAATTCATAAAAGTTAGGCTCAGGAATCATATGCATTTAAACAGTCCAGGATAGTCTCAAAAACAATAAAATGACTCCACGAGACCTCCACCTGGGAACAGGTTGTTATTATTACATTCTTCCTAAAGAACAAATTATAGGTGCTCTTGTCCTTCCAAGATTCTCTGTAATCCAAACTTCTTTGTAATATAAACTGTCTATTTCTCTGCTTCATAAGAGCTAGTAGAGTTTACTCATAAGGGCTCATTTTCCCCAATATATTTTGATAGAAGTGGATGATATGAGTACCCAAAGTTAGGAAAATAAGAACAAACACTCGGGAAGAATTATTAGCTTTCCTATTAGTGTAGGAGCTGACAAACGAGCTTCCCTAAACAGAGGCACTGGCTACCTTCCAGGCTGGCCATGACCACTCCAGCTCCAGACCAATGGTTAGAAAAGTCAAAGTCGTATTTTATGAAGCTCAGCTAGCTCAATGAAAACACCGTGTTGAAAAACCTCAAGTAGTCCGTAAATAGATTTCTAGGATTTTCTCGAAAGGTTTATGAGAACACCATGGCTTAGCACTAAATTATGTGAGTGAAAGGACCAGAATGCACCTTTGAAGGGATGTGTGTCTCTTTGTAAATCTGTGCTTAGTCAACCAGATAAGAACACAAGTTCTGGGGTCAGGAAGACCTGGGTCCAAATCACAGTTTTCTCATTTATTACTTCTGTACAGGGGCAAGTTAATTCCTCTGAACTTCAGTTTTCTTGGGGCTCTAGTGCCTAGTTCTTCAGGTTATTTTGAGGGCTGATCTCTTGCCCCAGATATCTATGTGCCTCATGACCATACCTCTTTGGGTCTTCACTCAATTGTCCTTCCCAGTGGAGACTTCCCCAAGCTTTATATTTAATGCTGAATACACCCCTACCTGCCTCCAATACTTCTTATCCTCTTTCCATGCTTTTTCACTTCAGTACTTACTCACCACAATATATTACACTGCATATTTTACCATTTTTATCTTCTTTAATTTCTGTCTCCAACAGTAACATTTTAAAAACACAGAGCAGGAATTTTTGCTTATTTTCATCACTGTTATAACTTCTGTGCCTAGAATAGTATTTGAAACAAAATAAGTGCTTAATAAATACTTATTGAATGAATGGGTGGATGATTAAATGGTTAGTCAATGGGAAGATTTCCTGGGCCAGATTCCTGGTCAATATGGTTTGATGAGTTCATGCTTCCAGTGTCCTTGAGTGCCAAATACCCAAAAATGAGAGATCAACTACAAAAAGGAAAAAAAAAAACCATAAAAACCCTGCGTTATATGAGAGGTTAACATCAGGAGAAGTTGGTGGAAGTTATTCAGTTACTTTCTGTACTATTGCTGAAATTCTTCTGAGAATCCAAAACTATTTCAAAAGAAAAATTAAAAAAAAAAATAACTGTGGTTGAGAAAAAAAGATAAGCATCTTTGTGACCCAGAAATAGAACCAAAATACAGCAATAATCAGGGGCTAAAGGTGTGGCCTACTAGGCTCTTCACCTAGCCAGCCAACACTGAGTAGTTGAGCTTCTGAGGCAAGGAGAACCACATGTGGCAGGGAACCGAGTGAATCTCATAAGCTAAAATTTAGAGTCTCAGGCAGGACTCTCCAATCCATGAAGAAAGGCTTAAAGTCATACCACCCATTGTCCAGGGCTATGATTTGTATAATGCTCTAGGACGGAAACAGACAACTGTGCAACTAGGATTCGGGTCAAGTGATTTGTTATTGACCCTCTTCTAGACAAGGGTGGAGAAGCAGTATATGAAAAGATAATGGATGAGAATTTTTCCAGCATGAATGATAGACCACTGGACTTTGAAACACAAGGAAGGCTAAAGAAATAAAAATTGAACTGTATTTACACACAAAGGGCAGAACATTATGGATACCAAGAAAATCTCCAAAACTACTAGAGAAAAAGGGCAGATTGTCTAGCACAGAATGATAGTGAGGCAGATGGCAGGTTACTCAGCAGCAGCAATCTCTGCCAGAACTCAATAGATACCTACAAAGTGCTGATGGGGGAAAGATCTGACCTAGACTTCTATACCCTGTGTGACTATCAAGCAAAGATATATTAGTATATTGCTAGGGCTGCCATAATAAAATACCACACATTGACATAAACAGTCAAAATTTATTTTCTCACAGTTTTGGAAGTTGGAAGTCCAAGGTCTGGGTATCTGCAGATTTGATTTCTTCCGAGGCCTCTCTCCTTTGCTCGCAGACAGCTGCCTTTGTGCTATGTCCTCACATGGTCTTTCCTCCAGGCACATAAACTCCTGGTGTCTTTTTCACATGTCCAAATTTTCTCTTCATAGAGGGAAATCAGATTGGATAAGACCTCACACTAATAGCCTCATTTTAACTTAACCATTTAAAGGTCCTATTGCCAAATATAGTCACATTCTGATGTAGTGGAGTTTAGGGCTTTATCATATGAATTAGGGGAAAGGATGCAATTCAATCCATAATAAAGAGTAAGAGAAAGACATATTCAGACCCACAAAACACTAGAGCAATTATTACCTATAGATACTTGCTTCAAGAACCACTAAAAGCTATTTATCACTAATGAGGAATGAAAATTATCCAAAAATGGTAGAAATATATACAAAAAGTAATAATAAAGTTGATTATAAGTGCATTAAATTCCTCTGCGGAAAGCTAGAGATTATCATATTGGATTTTTAAGACATCCTGTTAAATGCCTCATCAAAGAGACATAGCCAAAACAGAATGGCCCAAAGATCAAAACTAAGTGTATGAAACAAGAGTTAGCAGCCACATGTGAGTCAAATAAAGCTGGTATATCAATATTAGAATTACACCAAAAACAACTTAAGGAAAAAGGGATTAGTAAAGTAAAGAATGCTAAATAATAATTAAAAGGAATTCTGCCAAGAAGATGGAAAAATCATAAACCTGTATTTACCTAAAACCTAATGAAATATCTCAGACTTTATTTTTTTGGGCTCCAAAATCACTGCAGATGGTGACTGCAGCCATGAAATTAAAAGACGCTTACTCCTTGGAAGAAAAGTTATGACCACTCTAGACAGCACATTAAAAAGCAGAGACATTACTTTGCTAGCAAAGGTCCGTCTAGTCAAGGCTATGGTTTTTCCAGTGGTCATGTATGGATGAGAGAGTTGGACTATATAAAAGCTGAGCACAGAAAAATTGATGCTTTTGAACTGTGGTGTTGGAGAAGACTCTTGAGAGTCCCTTGGACTGCAAGGAGATCCAACCAGTCCATCCTAAAGTAGATCAGTCCTGGGTGTTCTTTGGAAGGAATGATGCTAAAGCTGAAACTCCAATACTTTGGCCACCTAACGCGAAGAGTTGACTCATTGGAAAAGACTCTGATGCTGGGAGGGATTGGGGGCAGCATCACCGACTCAATGGATGTGAGTTTGGGTGAAATCCGGGAGTTGGTGATGGACAGGGAGGCCTGGCGTGCTGCAATTCATGGGGTCTCAAAGAGTCGGACACGACTGAGCAACTGAACTAAACTGAACTGAATGAAATACATAGAATAAAAAGTGACTCATCAGCAAATATATAATTATGACTGAAATATATTCAATCTTGAATATAAATGCATTTGCACCCAGACAGACAGACAGACAGACAGACACACACATACAGATACATTTACGTTTCTAACACAGAGAAAATATACATTCCCCTAGAATGTTCTGCCTTGTTAATCTGGCATATGCTTTTCAAACTTTAAGACTCAGTCTTACTTGGGTCTCTTGAGCAGAATTATTCATTACAACACTAGGGTCCCTTAAAATCATCCACATACATGGTATATAGTATTTGTAGAATGGTATCTATTTGTTTTCACTAGATGCTGAGTCCCTGAAATGATGGGCACTGGTGTGTTACCCATCTTTGCCATCCATTCCTGGCACATAGTACATGGTTGAAAACTGCTTATTGGATGAATGAATCCATAGTCTCTGCCCCTGAGAAGCTCACAAAGCAGAGAAATGAGCAGCTAACATGCACTGGGAAAGTCTAAGTGCTGAGCATGCTTATCAGTGCCTTACAGGTGGTATTCCATTAGGCATCACAACATCCCTATGGGGTAAGTGTTCAGATTATCTCCCATTAGAGATGAGAAAATTGAGATCACTGAGTTATTGTAACCTGTTCAAAGTCACAGAATTAATAAATGGCAGAATCAGGATTTGGTTCCAAATTCTCTGATCTCAGGGTCTGAGCCCTTCACCATCATATAATATTACTTACTTTGCATATGAAAAAAGAATCACTAATAGAAAGCAGTACTGGCCAAGCAATACATTCAATGCTATTTTGCTAAAAAGACTAGTTGCACAAATTATATCTTAAAAAAAAAAAAAGAATCAATCTTAATTTTTTTGGCCATGCTATGCAGCATGTACGAAGAAGGCGATGGCACCCCACTCCAGTATTCTTGCCTGGAGAATCCCAGGGATGGGGGAGCCTGGTGGGCTGCCGTCTATGGGGTCGCACAGAGTCGGACACGACTGAAGCGACTTAGCAGAAGCAGCAGCAGCAGCATGCAGCATGTGGCATCTTAGTTCCCCAACCAGGGATCAATTTGAGCCTTTTGCATTGGAAGCACAGAGTCTTAACCACTGGACTGCTAAGGAGGTCCTGCGTGAATTTGTATCTTGACAAACTGTAAAATGATTCCCACATCTTTCCCTTTCCCTCTTTTGTGGAAAGCATTTCTCTCTCCCACTCTTCTAGAGGATTGTGTTGGGTGGGAGATAAGGGAAGAAGTCATCTGGTCTCTTTCCTTGGAGTCCAGGTCCTCTCTGAGGTCATTCCAGAACCTTGTTGCTGCTGCTGCTGCTAAGTTGCTTCAGTCAGGTCTGACTCTGTAGGACCCCATAGACGGCAGCTCCCCCTTCTCCCCCGAGACACCAGGCTCCCCCGTCCCTGAGATTCTCCAGGCAAGAACAGTGGAGTGGATTGCCATTTCTTTCTCCCCACCCTACAACTCTACAGTCTTGGCAGGAATTGCAGAGTGGTGCTCTGTGACTCCAAATCCATCTGGCTTGATGCTTCTCAGTACCCTTAATAGGGACAAGGAGTGATGAGTAGTCCAGCCCATGTAGACAACTGAGCATCTGCTTTGTATCCCCTATATTATCCAGAAAGTTTAGCTATAGGTCAATTGTTGGATTCTGAGAAAAACCTGGGGTGAAACGGTGCAAGAAAACTGTTTGCTTCTCAATCCTCATTATCATGAAAACATTATAAAATGTTTTATATTTTTGGTGCCTGAATCATATGGGTCATGAACTAACATATACACATATCCAAGTATATTGACATATGCCATTGACAGCTTATTCTCAGTGAAGTAACAGTTAAGAAGAAAAACTGCTCTATTTGAGGAGACAAGTATCAACTTCTCTTGCATTCTGGAAGCCCTCATGGTCCATCCAGTGTCACTGAGAAATTATTATACAGCTTACATTGTCCACTGTGTTGGTTTTATGATACATTTGATCAGGGTTTATGAGACAATTTACCACTGAATAATTTCCCTCCAAATGTTGAAGCTGGAGACAGTTTAATTCATGTCTAACTTCAAAGCTGAAGCATTTGAGGGCTGCAGCTGAGCAGTGAAACAGTTGGCAGGGTGAACATTGTAAAAACGGCTTTGACTACAAAATTTAGAGTGCAAATTTCTGGCCAGTAATTTAATACCAATGATCCATTTTAAGAAATCATCTAAAAAACTCCTCTGGTTTTCAAGGTAGATCTTTTAAGGCCCCAAATTGGTGAGAGAGGTAATAATCAAAATAATAATACTCTGTTGTTTGGTTGAGAGGGTTAGAGTTTTAAAATGTATTAATTTAATTTTAACATGGATTTTGTGGAGCCTTTATTCTACCCCACATGACTAACAAGAAAGATAAAGTTCCCAGGAAAGAAATGACTTATCTAAGCAAAATCGTATCGTTCTTAGGAAGTAGCAGAGATAAGACTTAAAACTAGATTTTCTTGTCTAATACAACATCTTTCCCCCATACCAAAGTTTGTAGTACTTTAATTTTTCATTATTTTTAACTGCCATCAGATGTGATCCTTTAGCCAAAGAGCTAGAATCTCTGCTGGTTACACAAGGGAAGGACAGGCAGAAGATACTTGAGCTGAGAGGGACCTTAAAGAACATCATCTGGTTCCATATTTTTGCTTTAAGATGAGAAAATCAAGACCCAGAGAGATGGGGTTGTTGGATGATTTGAAACCAGAATCAGAATCCATCTCGCCTCTTCATCAGCCTTTCTGCTACTTCCTGACACCTCACCAGAAATATTTCACCTCTCAACTCTTGAAATTGTGTTTATTTATTCAGTCTATATTTACTCATCGCTTTCTATGGGACAACTAATGGCTTAGTCCCAGAGAATACAAAAATTTACACTACGGGAACTCCTAGTCCTTTAGGGAAGACAGATACAAAAACAGTTATAGTTACTATTGGAGGTTTGCAGAGATGAAGTGGATTAGCCAAAAGAAGTAATTAATTAGGCGTCCAGAACAAAGGGAAGACAACCAAGAAGTAAGAGTTGAGTTTTCAAGTAAGAGGAGAAGTTTGTTATCCAGACCATAGAGAAAGGGGTTTTGCATGAGAGAAAATGATTTGTGTAGTAAAGGAATCAGGGCTGTGAGAAATCACTGAGAGAACCATGCCAGTCCTTAGGTATGGGGAAGTCACCAAGACTCAGAGGACAGTGAAAAGAAAAGAGAGCAGCAAGTACAGAGTGAGACGAAGGCTTCATATGTCATAGTAAGGAATATGGACTGTCTCCAGAGGGAGATAGAGAGGGAAAGTGAAAATGAAAGTCTCTCAATCGTGTCCGACTCTTTGCAACCCCATGGATTATGTAGTCCATGGAATTCTCCAGGCCAGAATACTGGAGAGGGTAGGCAGTTCCCTTCTCCAGGGGATCTTCCTAACCCAGGGATTGAACCCAGGTCTCCTGCATTGCAGGCAGATTCTTTACCACCTGAGCCACCAGGGAAGCCACCACCACCACAGGGACATAAGGAGCTATTAAATCATGGAAAGCAGCAGATTTGATTTACAAATTGCTTTGTTAGGTGAGTGTTATTATCCCCAACTGTAGTGATAGAGGAACTATGGTTCACAGAATAAATAACATACTCGTGTTTGTATGAGAAAGAGAGAGAGAATTAAAGAGCCTCAACCAAGACTCAGGTATTCTGAGTCCAAATCCCAGGTTCTTTAGACATCACCCTGTGGCTCAGGCAGTAGAGAATATGCCTGCAGTGCAGAGACCCAGGTTTGATCCCTGGGTCGTGAAGATTCCCTGGAGGAGATGGAAGCCCACTCCAGTATTCTTCCCCGGGAAATCCCATGGACAGAGGAGCCTGATGGGCTACAGTCCATGGAGTTGCAAAGAGCTGGACACAACTGAAGCTACTAACACACACACATAGTCTCTCTGAGTGTAAGTGCTTTTGAAAGGGAGAGACTGGGTCCTAAGATCCTGCCAAAGATGTATAGTGTGGAGAGTAGAGAGATGCCATATGACTCCATCCCTGGTGAAACACCCACCTGGCCACTGCTTACTTCCAGATCCTGCTTTTCTGTTGGTCTGTAGAGTTCAGTTTATCTTTCCCCAGCTTCTGAAAAACAAATGAATGAAACGATGACACTATGCCTATGACTCTAAGGGGTTTATGTTGACAGGATAGTTAAGATATAAGCAGAAAGACATAATGGGAAGAAGGCACTGCTCTGCCTCTAGCTCAACCTTCAAGGGAATTCAGTTGATGCAGAAGAAACACTCCAGATTCACATTCTCCCTCTCAATCCCTCTTTCTGTAGTCCAGATTATTCTGTCTCTAGACTCCTTCCCAAGAATTAGCACGTCAAGCTTGCCCTTTCTACATGATTCCAAGATCCAAACAAATCAGGTTTATCCTTTCTGCTCAAAAAAATGCGTTTATTCTGTTTCATTTCCTATGTGATACACTTTCTACTCTTTGTGATTATAGAAGTGAGAAACAAAGAAAACTAGATCAGAAGAGTTCTAGCAGAAAGTCGGTCCAAGTGTCGCATCTTTCGTAGCTTTTGTATCCATAGCACCTAGCACCATCATTTGTGGCCAATTCATTGATAGCTTTGTACCAGGCCCACAGTAGACCCTCAATAATTTTTAAATTGCCCAAAGGTTTGATTCCCTCTCTAGCATCTTGGGTAAAAACTGGAAGAAAAAAATTATGATAGCTATCTATGTATAGCTGAGTAAATTTCTAAAAATGTAAAAGAATACCATTAAGAAAATAATAATTACCAGGTCAGTCACGGTCCAGTTAGAAAAACAGAAGCTAGGCCAAGTAATTCAATAGAGGAAATTTAATAGGAGAAACTCATTTCATGTGTCTTGGGAGAACTAAAGGTACAAACAATGGATAGAGGAGTGACCCAGAAATGAGCAGAAACCCATTGTCACCCTTAAGGATAGCAGGAAAAAAATGGTATCAGAACTGAGAAGCAGAGCCGCACAGAGGGAGGGGTTGCCAGGGGGAGATGAAACAATCGTGGAATCATTGCCACCTGGAAATGCTGCCTGAGACAGAGGAGGGGCAGAGAAATGCCCTGTCTTCTCTCCCCCCCCCCCCCCCCACCCTGGTCTAGTGCCTTCCATTGGCCAATCCCAACACAGTGACAGAAAGCAAGCATGTGTGATTATGAGAAACGTAGTTTGCAAGGCTTGGCTCTTTCTACTACGATGAAGATGACAAAAGTGGTGAACGGGTCTGAGATCAAACAAGAAAACAGAAACAGATATCTAAAACTTCACTTTGAAGAGACAGCCATGTTTTACATGCTGGCATATTTACTTTTCATCCTCTTTTAATGTATTTTCCATTTACATAATTGAGATCATACAGAATAATCTGTATGACAGATTATGACAGAATAATCTGGACATAATTGAATTATGTTCTTCTCTGTTGACTCAGTATTATTTCTTATGTGTTTTCCTACATCATTTAAAATTTTATAAACTTTTATGGACACATACTACTGCATTTTTATAGGAGTGCTATAACTTATTTATTATAGGACATCAAAAAATGTATCTATCAAAGTAATCTTTTTTAAAAAAGAACAAAGCTAAAGGATCTCAACAGACTTCATGACTTATTATAAAACTACAGTAATTAAGCCAGTATAGTACTGGTGCTAAGTTAGAAAAGTAGATCAGTGTAACAGAATATAGAATCCAGAAATAGATCCCCACATATAGGGGCACTTGATTTACAACCCTGAAGTTCAGTAGGAAAAAGGCAAGTTTTCTACAAGTGGTGCAAGGCAAATTGAATATCCTTATGGTTCATTTTTTTGAACTTTGATCCTTGATCTCAACCTCAAAGGATGCACAAAAACTAATTCAAAGTGGATTAAAAATCTCAGTGTAAAGGCTGAAACAATAAGGCTTCTAGCATAAAATATAGAAGAATAATATCCTGACTTTAATACATATTAAAGGGCACAAAATAAATAGGATGCAAAAGAACTTGCTATAAAAATGATTAAATGGATTATACTAATGTTAAGAATTTCTGTTTATCAAAAAGTGAATAAGTAAGCCATAGTTTGACTGGAAGCTATTATTTATAACACAAATCCAACAAATAAAACACATTCTCACAACATATAAAGAACTTTCAAAAATGAATTAAAAAAACACAGACAACCTGATTTTTTTGAAGGCAAAAATACTTGGAATACTGCACTAAAAAGCTTATTCAAATAGCAAGAACATTAAGAAGTATTTGATTTCATTAGTCATAGGGGAAGATAAAACCACAATGAGATGCCACCATAAAACCACCAAAATGGCTAAAGTTAATGACTAGCTATATCAAGGGTAATCAAGGATATGGAACAACTGGAACTCTCATACGTTAATGGTATCATTGTAAACTAGTTTAGACACTTTGGAAAACTGTTTTTCAGTATCAATGAAAACCAAGATGCAGGATATGGATGAAAATACATATACACTAAGTGAAATGAAAGTCGCTCAGTCATGTCCAACTCTTTGAGACCCCATGAACTATAAAGTCCATGGAATTCTCCAGGCCAGAATACTGGAGTGGGTAGCCTCTCCCTTCTCCAGGGGATCTTCCCAACCCAGGGATCAAACGCAGGTTGCCCACATTGCAGGCAGATTCTTTCCCAGCTGAGCCACAAGGGAAGCCCAAGAATACTGGAGTGGGTAGCCTATCCCTTCTCCAGGGGATCTTCCCGACCCAGGAATCGAACCGGGGTCTCCTGCATTGCAGGCGGATTCTTTACCGACTGAACTATGAGGGAAGCCCATATATACACTAAAGACATGTACAAAAATACTTATAGAAACTTCATTCATAATGGACCCACACTGGAAAAACAACATGATTGCCCATCAACAGGAGGATGGATGTGAAACACTGTGAAAAATGTGTACAATGTAATTGGAAACAGCAACAGGAAAAAAGAAAGAAAGTGAAGTCACTCATTGGTGTCCAACTCTTTGCAACCCCATGGACGGTAGCCTACCAGGCTCCCCCGTCCATGGAATTTTCCAGGCAAGAGTACTGGAATGGGTTGCCATTTCCCATTTATATTCACAAAAATGGATGAACTTTACAAACATAAAGCGTAATGAAAAAATCACAGAAGGCACTTACTATATGGTTCTATCTATATGAAGTTGTTGAATAGGCAAATCAATCTATGTACATGGAAGCTGGGTAGTGATTACCTCTGGGTATGGGTTATTAAAGAGGAAGAGGAAAGCAGGAGACCACTGGGATAGAGGAATGTTCTATAGCTTGATGTGAGTGGCAGTCACATGATCTATGTTTGTATGAAAAAATTGATTGAACTAAACACTTAAGATTTTGCAATACTGTAAGTCAATTATATATTTAAAAAGTACCAAAATATTCCCTAGGATAAATAATATGCTACTGCATATTTTTGAGTGTACATCTTAACCCATATACCTATCTACATAAATTGGGAAGGCCATGAAGCATGGTGCTAAGCATGCCAGCTCTGATGTCAGACTGCCTCGGTTTAAATTCTTGCTCTGCAAATTACCAGATGTGCAAGTGTGGGCATGGTATATCTGCTCTACTTCCCTTACCTTTTTCCTCACCAATAAGAAAGCAATAATAATAGTATCTATCGCATAGGGTTTAATGAAATGTAACTGTCCTAATATGTAATTCACTTAAAACATTGCCTGTACATACTAAGTATTTGATAATTGCATCTGAATTCTTCAGAGAAGCAGAGCCAATAGAACACTGGTTGACTTAATATTTTTTTTTTCATTTTCCTTTTTATTTTTTTTAAAAGGAATTGGCTCATGTGATTATGGTAGCTGCCAAGTCCAAGATCTGCAGTCAGCAAGCTGCAGCCCCAGCAGAGCCAATGGTGCCATTCCAGCCTGAACACCAACAGGCCTGAGACCCAGTAAGAGCAGATGCTTCTTTAGTTTGAGTCCAAAGGCAGGAAAAAAGCAATGCCCCTGCTAACAGCAGTCAGGCAGGAGGTCCTTAGCCTTTTGTTCCATGCAGGCCTTCAGCTGATCGAATGAGGCCCACTGCATTAGCAAGGAAAACTTACTTTACTTAATCTGTCAAGTTAAATGTGAGCCTCATCCAAAAACATACTCACAGAAATACCCAGAATGCTTGTCCAAATATCTGGGCACCCTCTGGCCCTGTCAAGTTGACACATAAAATTAATGATTAATAATTACCTATTTGGGCTTCCCTGTGGCTCAGATGGTAAAGAATCCGTTTGCAATGTGGGAGACCTGGGTTCGACCCCTGGGTAGGGAAGAGCCCCTGAAGGAGGACATGGCAACCCACTTCAGTATTCTTGCCTGGAGTATTGCCATGGACAGAGGAGCCAGGGGGCACAGAGAGTCAGATGTGACTGAGCAACTAAGCATGGCACAATTACCCATTATCATTAGGGAAATCCCTGGATTAAAGAATATTGACGCATGAAAGGTCTGCCATACACGTCACACAATTCCTTTGAAATGGTTGTACCAGTTTACATTTCATTCACCAGACTACAACAGGGCCTGTCACACCATTTAATGAAGAAAAGTATGTTCAGGTGTTGCAGCAGATTAAAAGGAAAGAACAGAACAGTGTGGTTAGGCAACAAGTACTGAGACTTGCAGCTTTGAGTGAGTGAGTGAAGTTGCTTAGTTGTGTCCTACTCTTTGTGACCCCATGGACTTTAACCTATCAGGCTCCTCTGACCATGCAATTTTCCAGGCAAGGATACTGGAGTGGATTGCCATTTCCTTCTCCATGGGATCTTCCCAACCCAGGGATCGAACCTGGGTCTCCTGCATTGCAGGCAGACGCTTTACCTTCTGAGCCACCAGGGCAGCTAAGTGAGTACAAAACAAGGCTGAAGAAGCTGACTGGATGTGGTGATCTGAAACTGACTTGCTCTTATAAGCTCCATGCTTCCAAGATTCCATCTTGAAATTACCGTCAGCACTTTTGGTACTTGTTCTGCATTGCAAGTCCTCTTCCTGTTGACTTGCCTCCCCAATCCTGCTCCAAATGGGCTACTGCCTGCTGGCCATCCTCTTGTCTTGTCCTGGCACTCCTGATATTCAGTTTTTGCAACTGCTATCAAGCAGCTTTCTTCAACAGATGGTGGAAAGAGGATTCTAGACACAGAATTAGCACCAGAGAGAGAGAACTTGAGAACTTTTATTAAAAATGAAACATATGTCTCCTCCTGGGCTCAGCAATTCCAGTACCAGGTATTGACCATATATGAGATGAAAGCATCAGCACTAGTGGCAGCAAGAGGGTTGAAGGCCTTGAAATTCAGGGTGCACGGGACGAAGGGTATAATAACTCAGTCATCTCTAACCTGTCCCACCACTTCACCAACTTCCTCATTCATTGTCAATATTCCATCAGTAGCAATGACTTAATGTTCCTGGATTCTGCTCTGCTTTGTCTCTGAGCCTTTGCACGTATTCTTCCCTTGAAACAACATTCTTAATTGTTATCAATGAGTGGCTCCTACTGTCCTTAGGACTCATCTCTTGAGCATACCCACGCCCATGTCCCCATAAGTCAGGAGATGGCCAACAGAAACGTACATCCTGAGCGACCCTTACGAACCTGGAGAAAACCTAATTAGAGCTTTCAGATAATTCCTCATTGCCTTTAGGATCAAAATCTGGAAACATGTAGCCTCAAACAATCTGGTTCTGATTGTCACTTCAGTCTCATCTTTCAATACCTCATGCTCCAAGGTCCAAGAATGTTGAAGGTCTTCAGACCCTTGAACTTAATGCTCACTGTTGCCTCTGGGCCTTTGCACTCTTTGCACAAGGAACACTCCTCTCTCTGGAACTCACTCCTCTAGGTGGCTGACTTCCATTCATTCCCAAGTCTCAACCTAAAGGTCACTTTCTCAGGGGAACATTCTATGGGTTCCAGATTTGATTAGCTACTTTCCCACTCATTATACTCCCAAAGCCCCCTGACCTCTCTTTAACATAATAGTCATTAAGCTTTATGAATTATTTATTTTGTCTTTTTTTCACTAGATAGAAAGCCCGTAGGGTAAAATGGTATTTTTTTAGTTTGCTTTTCATCTCCATAGTTAAGTAAACTGTCTTCAGCAGATTTTATCTCTATTATTTCATAGTAGGTACTTCAAATTATTTGCTAATGAATGAATAATGTGTGTGTATGACATGTACACATACATGGAAGAAACCTTGAATGCCAGATGTGTTGGTTAGTCTCCATTTACCCTCTCCCGGGACCTATTTTCTGCTCTACTTTGCCCTCCTCTATGCTTCAGGAGGCTGAGTCTGTCAGGTTACATCACATTTGTGATCTGACTTCCACTGGATTCAGACAATGGGAAGCACCAATGGAAAATTAGGAAACTGAGCAGAGAGAGGCTGGGGCATTTCTTCCTGGCTTTGGTGCCTGTTCTCTGGCAGCTGTTGTGACTCTGTGTGGCTGAAGCCCCTGCTGAAAGGCTGCTCTCCAAGGCTCCAGTTCTTACCAGACTGTAATACACTATCTCTACCTCCTGCCCTCTGGCTCTGGAGGATATGCTAGCTTCTCATTGACTGTATTCTCCAGGTGCCCTCAAGTCCTTCGTTTGTTCTTGTCACTCTCTAAGACTATTCATTACAGTCTCTACATTTAAACTCTCTGAATGAATCCTGGCTCCTTATTTTCCTCTCCTCTCCCAACTGCCTGCCCTTATTTGGGTGGCTCACTTGGTTGCATGGCTCTATTTACTGATCTTGTATCCCCACTGGATGGCGAGTGCCTTGAGGGCAGAGAAAATATCTTATTTATCTCTCCAACCTCAGGGTCTAAGATAGCACCTAGCCTATAATGAATAATTAATTGTTGGTCTCCATCTCATCAGTAAAATTGGGCTGAATGATCTCTAAAACCATTTTTAACTCTTCCTTGGCAAAAGAGACAAAGAAAATGTTCTTTTTAGATCTCCCGTATTGGAAGAGCTCTCCAGGAAGATGCAAACACATTTGTCATTGCTGGGATGATGCTGAAGCCGTCTCTAGTGGGGTAGATGCCTAAATAAGCCCATCTTAAGCAATTTATGTTGAAGAGATTTACCGCAAAATATCACAGTTCAGATCAGATTTAATAGACCAATAAATGGCTGCTTAACAAGGACATTTGGTTACTGTTACATTAAGTTTCCTAAGGGACACTGTTCTGTTCTACTAAAAGGCTGCAAAGGGCTATAAAAGTACAAGCCTTCCAAATTTAATTTTTTTTTAATCCAGTTCTTTTTGGAAATTGTTTTTCTTAAATGACAGTATGAAAACAAGCCTCAAACATTTTCTTTTCTAGGCACTTCCTTCATGTATTTTGGGGAAAGTCTGGCCTGACTTACAAGGAAACCCCTTAATTGTCCCTTAAAAGTAGAATTGCGTCATTGTGGATAAGACATGGTGTTCAAATAGCTCCCTGGGGGCCGGGCTCTTGGAAACTCAGCAGGATTTTAATTGTAAGCAGACAATTTGTTTTGGATTGTATACAGAGCATGAAAATATAACTGCTATAGGATCTAACAACATATAAGAGGATTAAAGTCTAGTATTTCTCTCCTGCTTTACTTCTTGGTCCTAGGCAGTTTTGAAAGCCAGGAATTTACCATGTAAGGTTATTGTGAGTCCTTTTGAAAATCTGAATTGTATTAATTATTAGACCCCAGCATCTTGAGGGGCTATATTAGTCTTGCTCAATTATATCACTAGTGCCTAACATTATTGCTCATATCATCTGTGCCCAATAAATATACTGCATTTCATCAATTCTAAGACGCACTTTTTTTTTTTTAATTTAAAAGTTTTAAAATCAGAATGCCTTATATCATCAATGGCAGGTCACAGATTAATTGGGTTTTCCTTTTTCAGTGATATCCCAAGTCATGATACCTATTACATCTGATATCATCTTTAACTCAGTGAAATGTGTAATGCCAAGTGCCTATGCTGAACCAGATTCTATGCCAAGTCCTTTAATCCATTATTCATTACACCATGTGATAATAAGTCTTTAATGTGGGTAATATTATCTCCATTTGACGAGGCTCAGAGTAGTGCAGTCAACTGTCTAGAGTAACAATTTCTACTAGGAAACATAGAGTTGGCCTCAAATCCAAGTCTGACTCCAAAGCACATAATCTTCCCATTATATTGTGCTCTCTCCCAGTGGAGACTTCAGATAAACATATTTTAGAAACTATATGTTAAAATCTGAGATGCTTCATTGCAGTTTAACTTTCTCTACCCTGGTTGTCCTGAATTCAAGCAATAAATCCCATCTCAGGGAGCTCTCAAAAGAGATCAAGATGTATTTATTAGTTTATATTCTTGGTGACAAAGCGAGAGAATTATTGGAAGTATCTTCCCAGGTGGTGCTAGTGTAAAGAAACCTTCTGTCCATGCAGGAGGCACAAGAGACATGTGTTAGATTCCCAGGTCGGAAAGATCTCCTGGAGGAGGGCATGGCAACCCACTCCAGTATTTTTCCCTGGTGAATCTCATGGACAGAGAAGCCTGGTGGGCCACAGTCCATAGGTTCTCTAAGAGTCGGACATGACTGAAGCCATTTAACATGCAGCCATAGGTATCTCACAGCTCCAAGGCTAGGCAAATGTTGGATATAGTTGGAGCCCAGGAACTATTGGAACCAGAGACTACAATACTGCTGGGATATTATCCTGTCTCTGTTTCTCTTTGTGTACACCTTCATTCTTCTCTTTTACTGGAAGCCCATGATTTACACAAAGCAAAACCATAGCCCTTAAGAGCTCCAGAGTCATACATCTTGGAGCTTCAGATAATAAGACAGGTGAAAGAACTCTTTCTAAAAATCCCAAAGTAAGTAAGTAATCCTTACTCATCAGCCCAGAGTTCAAGTATATGCCTTGCTCACCCCTAGAGCTAGAGTCTTGGGTAGAGTTACACTCATGTCACATGTCAGGTCCCACAGTAACTATGTTACTGGAGCTGGAAGACAAGCAGAGCAAGTTCCAGAAAACAACTAGAAGTAGGCAGGAATTTCTCTGATGTCTGTTCTACAAAGCAATCAGAGATGTCCAGAAACCATATTTAGAGATGATTAGAGAAGAAGTATCACTAAAAACAAAGCTAGTGGAGGTGATGGAATTCCAGTTGAGCTATTTCAAATCCTAAAAGCTGATGCTGTGAAAGTGCTACACTCAATATGAAAGCAAATTTGGAAAACTCAGCAGTGACCACAGGACTGGAAAAGGTCAGTTTTCATTCCAGTCCCAAAGAAAGCCAATGCCAAAGAAAGCTCAAACTACCACACAATTGCACTCATCTCACACACTAGCAAAGTAATGCTCAAAATTCTTGAAGCCAGGCTTCAACAGTATGTAAACAGTGAACTTCCAGATGTTCAAACTGTATTTAGAAAAGGCAGAGGATCCAGAAATCAAATTGCCAACATCCATTGGATCATCGAAAAAGCAAGAGAGTTCAAGAAAAACATCTATTTCTGCTTTATTGACTATGCCAAAGCCTTTGATTATGTGGAATCCAACAAACTATGAAAAATTCTTAAAGAGATGGGAATACCAGACCATCTGACCTGCCTCCTGAGAAATCTGTATGCAGGTCAAGAAGCAACAGTTAGAACTGGACATGGAACAACAGACTAATTCCAAATCAGGAAAGGAGTACATCAAGGCTGTATATTGCCACCCTGCTTATTCAACTTATATGCAGAGTACATCATGCGAAATGCCAGGCTGGATGAAGCACAAGCTGGAATCAAGATTGCTGGGAGAAATATTAATAACCTCAGACATGCAGATGACACCATCCTTATGGCAGAAAGTGAAGAATAACTAAAGAGCCTCTTGATGAAAGTAAAAGAGGAGGGTTGGCTTAAAAAAAGAAAAACTTGGCTTAAAACTCAACATTCAAAAAACTAAGATCATGGCATCGAGTCCCATCATTTCATGGCAAATAGATGGGGAAACAATGGAAACAGTGACAGATTTTATTTTGGGCGACTCCAAAACCACTGCAAATGGTGACTGCAGCCGTGAAATTAAATAACGCTTGCTCCTTGGAAGAAAAGCTATGACCAACCTAGACAGAATATTAAAAAGCAGAGACATTACTTTGTCAACAAAACGCTGTCTAGTCATAGCTATGGTTTTTCCAGTAGTCATGTATGGATGTGAGTGTTGGACTATAAAGAAAACTGAGCGCTAAAGAATGGATGTTTTTAAACTATGGTGTTAGAGAAGACTTCTGAGAGTCCCTTGGACTGCAAGGAGATCCAACCAGTCCTCCTGAAGGAAATCAGTCCTGAATATTCATTGGAAGGACTGATGCTGAAGCTGAAACTCCAATCCTTTGGCCAACTGATGTGAAGAACTGACTCATTGGAAAAGACCCTGATGCTGGGAAAGATTGAAGGCAGGAGGAGAAGGGGACAACAGAGGATGAGATGGTTGGATGGCATCACCAGCCTGATGGACATAAGCTTGAGTAAGCTCTGGGAGTTGGTGATGGACAGGGAAGCCTGGCGTGCTCCAGTTCATGGGGTTGCAAAGAGTCGGACATGATTCAGCAACTGAACTGAATTTAACTGAGAGAAGAAGGGTAACAATATTTCCAGATAGGGAGACTGGTGGGAAAGAGAATTCCTGGAAGGAATAGACCTGGAAGGATGGCTATGATTTGAGTTTATGGAGATGGGAGGCCTTACCAGGTGGGGAAGCAATGTTACAAATACATAGTCTAGTTAGGAGTTGACTGTGTAATAACACAAAGACATAGCTGTAAATTAAATTTAGGGGCATGGAGGAAAATATATATGAAGATGTGATAAAGAAGACCTGACTTTGAGGAAGGAGGGACAGCTTCCTTTGAAAAGTGAAGTTTCAGTTGTGATCAGAAGGATGAGTAGTCAAAAACAAAGTGAAGACCTGGGATGATAGAGGGAACATTTCTAGATGGAAGGAAATGTATGTAAAGGATCCTGTCGTGGGGGAAGCAAGTCAGGTTTGTGCAACTAGAAGGACAGCTGCTTCTGATCTCTTTCTGGGTCTTGGTTAAAGCCCACTGAGGTTATCTCTTTATGCAAACCTAACCAGGTCATTTACCTACCTAAAGCTCTTATATTACTTCCCATCACCTAGAACAACACTTTCCAACAGCATCAGGACACACTGCTGTGTCACAAATGACTTATAAAGTCCCTCCATCCCTGGAGTTGGCATCCTCTTCCATTTACTCCACTGTGCCATAGGAAATCCCACTCCAGTACTCTTGCCTGGAAAATCCCATGGATGGAGGAGCCTGGTAGGCTGCAGTCCATGGGGTCACTAAGAGTTGGACAAGACTGAGCGACTTCACTTTCACTTTTCACTTTCATGCATTGGAGAAAGAAATGGCAACCCACTCCAGTGTTCTTGCCTGCAGAATCCCAGGGGCGGGAGAGCCTGGTGGGCTGACGTCTATGGGGTCGCACAGAGTCGGACATGACTGAAGTGACTTAGCAGCAGCAGCAGCCATAGTAAATAAAAAATGCTCTAATTTTCTATGTGCACCATGATGAGACAAAAGCTGAAAAGCACCAATGAGAATAAAATTCCAGTATTTAGCTTACAACTTAGTTCCCCTCTCTAATTTCACTGCCATGTATATCAGTCACAGTCTTCCAATTCACCTTCATGATACAGACACAGAAGAGGCTTAGTGGGGAGCTGGGACAATGTAATTTCCTTCCACCTTTCCTCCCTACTTGCTTTCAGAGTAGCCTTTGTAGGCGCCTTCATGAAACTTATTTCTGAGGACTAGGTCTTTCTTTGCACTCTCTTCTTTTCTATAAACACGAGGCATATACAACACATTAATATTTTCCCCCAGCCCTCCTCCTACCACACACCATCAAACAAAATATTTTCACACTGCTGTGCCTTTTCACTTCTTCCCTCTTCCTGGAATGCCCTGATCCAAATCCCTTGGAGTCTAATAATGAGGGATATTAATGTAATAATGGCTTAGTCGCTAAGTCATGTCCGACTTTTGCTACCCTATTGACTGTAAGCCACCAGACTCCTTAGCCCGTGGGATTTCCCAGGCAAGAATACTGGAGTGGGTTGCCATTTCCTTCTCCAGGGTTATTAATAAGTATTGCAAAAAAAAAAAAAGTGATTGCATTTGTGAGCAAAGAAGATGAGGAAGCCCTGGCTAGCCAGAGTTAAAGGGTGATTTCACCACAGGATTTCTCAGCACTTTCCACATGGTGAATTGCACTGTGAATTTCTAGGAAGGATAGTTATTTGGGATCCTGAGTTTCCCAAAACTCCTTAACCACAGAGCCACTGTAGGTGGAACATCTGTGGGATGGGGAAATGTTCCCAAGGTCACATAGATGGGAATATGAAGAAATACGGGGTTTGTGTTTAGGATGCAGAGAAGTCAAGGAGGAGGAAGATGCTGAGACAGAGAAGGCAGATGAGAAAAAGGAGGAGGGGGAGGAGACACCTCTACAGGGACGAAGGCTCCCCTTCAAAACCTAGAGATTTATCAGATTGCCCCTATCTACACGGAATTACTTTTTCCCTTGGCAGAATCCCCCAGAATTGGGCTTGGGTGGAGGGTAAAAAATTAAGTAGACAAAGCCATCTCTTGTTGCTACTTGGGAACCTCATTAATAACTATCCCTAGAGGGTGAGGAACGTGCCTCTCCTCTTTCATTAAGGTCTCAGCCGTAAGGATGGTCACCACTTGCTGTGACGATGGCTTTTGCAGCAGCCTTTCCTTCCGGATCTCAAACAATAGCTCTTCATGCCCTGGTCAGAGTTCACTTAAGGAATGAGATTCTAATGACCGTGCTGATGACCATGGCATCAGTACTTAACATTCTACCAGGACTGTACGTTTATAACTACTTTAACCAACAATATACTAGTATTAATAATAATGTTACTGATCACAGTTACCATACACTGAGCATCTTTTATGTATCAGAAACAGTGCAAAACAATGTGCATAATCAGTATTCAAAGCATGAGAATAGGGTGATTACACATATGCCTTTTTTGTCCTCATAACTGCATGAGTTGCTTCATAACCTGGGTTGCAATTAAGGTCATATTTTCATGGTTAAACATTTTGATGAGCATGACTCTGGCTTCCCTCTTTCATTTTGCTTCTTCTCTTTGAATTGCTTTCCTCATCCAAAAACTCAGGCTATTTCTAATAACTCTCAAAGGAAGAAAAGGAAGCTTTAATTCGTGTATGAGTGGCTCTGCTTTCTAGCTTCTGACACCACTGCATGGGGTCATCATCACAGTCTGGTCCTGCCTAGTCACCTTCACACTCACCTCCTGCCTAGTGCCATTCTTACTTTTTCAGACCCTTTCAAAGCTTCAGAGGCTTTTTTTTTTTTTTTTTTTTTAAAGGAAGGACAACACTATCTTCTCAGTGCTATTCTTGGCCATGGTTGCTCCATATCTGTGCTTCCAACTATCCTCAAAGCATTTCCACCAGCAGAATCAGAGGCCACACAGTTGACTAAAATGATCTTCCCTTTGTACCCACAGTGGTAAAAAAAAAAAAAAAATATCTGCTTGCCAATGAGATGTAGGTTCGATCTGTGCATTGGGAAGATCCCCTGGAGAAGGAAATGGCAACTCACTCCTATATTCTTGCCTGAGAAAATCCATGGACAGAGGAGCCTGACAGGCTACACTACATGGGGTCACAAAAGAGTTGGACAAGACTTAGCAACTAAACAACAGTAACAATAATCAGTCAAGAAATGTCTTCATGGGTTTTTAAAAATTTTATTTATTTAATTGGAGGCTAATTACTTTACAATATTGTGGTGGTTTTTGCCACACATCGACATGAATCAGCCACGGGTGTACATGTGTCCCCCCATCCTGAACCCCCCTCCCACTTCCCTCCCCACCCCATCCCTCTGGGTTTTCCCAGAGCACCAGTTTTCAGTGCCCTGCTTTATGCATCGAACTTGCACTGGTCATCTATTTTACATATTGTAATATACATGTTTCAACGCTATTCTCTCAAATCATCCCACCCTCGCCTTCTCCCACAGAGTCCAAAAGTCTGTTCTTTACATCTGTGTCTCTTTTGCTGTCTCCCATATAGGGTTATCGTTACCATCTTTGTAAATTGCACATATATGTGTTAATATACTGTATCGGGGTTTCTCTTTCTGACTTACTTCACTCTGTATAATAGGCTCCAGTTTCATCCACCTCATTAGAACTGACTAAAATGCATTATTTTTGTAGCTGAGTAATATTCCATTGTGTATATGTGTCATAACTTCCTTATCCATTCATCTGCCGGTGGACATTTAGGTTGCTTCCATGTCCTAGCTATCGTAAACAGTGCTGCAATGAACATTAGGGTACACGTGTCTCTTTCAATTCTGGTTTCCTCATATGGCAATTCTATTTCCAGTTTTTTTTAAGGAATCTCCACACTGTTCTCTATAGTGGCTGTACTAGTTTATATTCCCACCAACAGTATAAGAGGGTTCCCTTTTCTCCACAACCTCTCCAGCATTTATTGCTTGTAGACTTTTTGATGACAGCCATTCTGACTGGCATGAGATGGTACTTCATTGTGGTTTTGATCTGCATTTCTTTGATAATAAGTGATTTTGAGCATCTTTCCATGTGTTTGTTAACCATCTGTATGTCTTCTTTGGAGAAATGTCTGTTTAGTTCTTTGGCCCACTTTTTTATTGGGTCATTTATTTTTCTGGTTTTGAGCTGCATGAGGTCAAGCAGCTCATTTTTTTCTTTTTTAAAGCAACTCTCACTGTCCTTTTTGCCAGGAGACTTCAGCTGGGCTGTCTCTAGTCCATACTACAGCTGAATACCCAAAGGAAAGTTCTGGTCTCAATGCCTTGAGTCTCTGTGCAAATATTTCTATAGCCATCCAAGAGATTTTTTTCAAATATGAAGGGAGAGCAGCCTCCCAAAGCCACAAATAAAAGACTTTATTACAGAATTCCCTTAGGCACTGTGTGCCCACTTGCCTTACGTATGTGCAACTAGAAAGGGCCATCATGTGAAGAGACATCTTCCAGATCAAAGAAAGATGACTCCACTGGTGTCCAGGCTTTTTTCCTAGGCAGAGAGGCAATTTTAAAATGGCAGCTTACTTAAAAAAAATGTTTTGGACCCACTCAGATATTCCACTACATTTACACCACTGTCCTTTCTCTATCCGATTTGCTGGCTCCTTCTGTTTCTCCTATGCTCTAAACATGAGTTCATAATCCTCTGCTCTGCTCTGCTCTTTCTCTTGACATCTAAATTCCAGCTTCAGCATCCACTATGTTGGTGACTCTACAATTCTCATTTTCTCACCAGAGCTCTGTTGGGTACCTACCTAGAGTCTGGCACTTACATGGTGCCCAATAAATTCTTTATCTCTAACCGCCAAAGGACATCATCAGTTATACAGCACCTTTCATCAGAAATTAAAGGTGTCTAAAACTGAGCTTTTCTTCCCATAGAAATGGACCCTCTCCAAGTCTCCTACTCTTAGTCAGTGATGCCATCAGCTTCTCAACCAAACTTCAAGTCAGTAAGGTTATCTGAGTCAATTTCTCCCCACCACCTGCTGCTCTCTTCTGGACCATTTCTGCACTTGTCAAACGGGAATAATAATAGTGCCTCCCTCCCAGTGCCCAGCATATAGAAGGCAATAAATGCTAAGATTTATTAATTTTTAAATTCAGGAGCTATATTTTCTGTAACTGGAACCTTGTCGTGGTCGTCTGAGGACAAAGGATGGACCCCTACTTAAATGGTGGATCTTAGTGTGATGACACTGTTCACACAGTAAAAATGTTATTAAATATAAAAGGGTACATATAATTTATTACTCATATAATGAGACTTTCTGGGGAGACCAGAGTGGCTGCCAAGCACATCCAAAAATGGCTTGAGAGAGGGCAGGGGCAGGAAACTTGGTTGGGATTTTATGGTGGCTGCGGGGTGAGGATGGAGTGAGGGTTCCCATGCATGATTTAAACTTGTCACTGGTGCCAAAGGAGGGAGTACCAGACTTTCTTATCAGCATGCTCAGATATGGAGTTCGGGGAGAAGAAGAGGGTGAGGCTTAGAAGCATCAAAAAAGAAGAAGAAAAAAAAAAAAAAAGAGTAAGATTCTTTACTATAAAGCTTATAGGGTAGATCTCTGCCAGGCAGCTACCACATCTTCTCAATTCTTAATCTGAATTCTCTCTAACATGTGCCTCTAGGGGCTTCCCAGGTAGTGCCCAGTGGTAAAGAACATGCCTGCCAATGCGAGAGGCATAACGAGATGAGGGTTCAATCCCTGGGCTGGGAAGATACCCTGGAAGAGGAAATGGCAACCCACTCCACTATTCTTACCTGGAGAATCCCATGGACAGAGGAGCCTGATGGGCTACAGTCCATGAAGTTGCAAAGAGTCAGACATGACTGAAGCAACTCAGTTTGCACTCATGTGCTTTTCCCCTCCTCTCTTATGATCCTAAATGAATAAAGTTTTCAATCACTTTTTTAATTCAAGTAGCAATGGCACCCCACTCCAGTAATCTTGCCTGGAAAATCCCATGGATGGAGGAGCCTGGTGGGCTGCAGTCCATGGGGTCGCTAAGAGTCGGACATGACTGAGCGACTTCACTTTCACTTTTCATGCATTGGAGAAGGAAATGGCAACCCACTCCAGTATTCTTGCCTGGAGAATCCCAGGGGCAGGGGAGCCTGGTGGGCTGCCGTCTATGGGGTCACACAGAGTTGGACACGACTGAAGCGACTTAGCAGCAGCAGCAGCACAAAATCTGCTTTCTGGATTTCCTACCACTATTTCTCTGACCGTCTCTTGTTCTCTTTGTCCACAGCCATTTTTTTGCTAATGTAATAGCGCAAATGTAAGCTTCCTTCTCACTATGAGGTTCAAAGAGGTTTCCCATGTGACTTTTTAAGTCATAGTCTGAAAATTCCTTGACACTCTGCATAAAAAGAGGTGGGGTCTATGTTCCCTTCCCTTGACTCATGAAGTGCCACAGAAATGATGCTATCAACTTCCCACAGCAGGTCAGTAAAGGCCATGTAGTTCTAGGCCATGGACACCTGGTTTTCTCAGAATGCTTGCCCCAGGGAAGCCAGCCACCCTTTAAGAAGTCTGGATTCAAGCCAACCACGCTACAGAGGCTATGGACAGGGGCTCTGTGGACAGCTCCAGCGGAGCTCCCAGCCAGCACCCAGCAGCAACTGCAGCCTGAGTATGAGCCACCCTGGACACCCAGACCAACCAAGACTGTGGCCTACAGCCTCAGAAGACCCCTGACTCTAACCATATGAGAGACTCCAAACAAAAGCTTCTCAGTAAGCCCTTCCCAAAGGTCCAACCCACTATACTGTGACTAAATTATATGGTTGCTGTTTTATGTCACTAATTTTTAGGGTAATTTGTTATGTGGTAATAATGACTGGAAAACGATCATTTTTTGGCATTAAATGTGGACTGTCAAAGAATAATTTTTTAAGAATATCAACAATTATATATGTGGAATCTAAAAAAGGGGTACAAATGAAATTATCTACAAAACAGAAATAGAGTTATAGATGTAGAAAACAAACTGTGGTAGCCAGGGGTAAGTGGGAGGATAAATTGAGAGATTGGGATTGACATATACACACTACTATATACAAAATGTATCACTTACAAGGATCTGCTATATATCACAGGAAACTCTACTCAATGTTCTGTAATGGCCTATATGGGAAAAGAATCTTAAGAAGAGTGAATATATGTATCTATGTATAACTGATTCACTTTGCTGTACACTTGAAACTAATGCAACATCGTAAATCAAGTACTTGAAATCTCAAATTTCTTTAAAAAAGAATATCAACAATTATGAAGTGAGCACAAGAGTAATCTAACTCATTAATCAAGGAGCCAGCAGATGACTAAAAGTCATTTGAAAAAACATGTGAGACACTTTTTATGTACTGAAGAAAGTACATTGGGATAAGACTACTCAGTTAAACACAAAACTGGACAAAACCATTTAACATCCTATAGAGCAATGAAAGCATAATCTTTGGGGTTATTTTTCTTCCAAACAAAAGTCATTTGCATCTGTACTGGGAAACAAATCTATATTATGTTTCTTCACAGACTCTGGGCCTTAAACAATAGTAAATAATGTGCCAAACATTAGAAAATTAATAACCCTAATGGCACCCCACTCCAGTACTCTTGCCTGGAAAATCCCATGGACGGAGGAGCCTGGTCGGCTGCAGTCCATGGGGTCTCGAACAGTTGGACACGACTGAGCGACTTCACTTTCACTTTTCACTTTCATGCATCGGAGAAGGAAATGCCAACCCACTCCAATGTCCTTGCCTGGAGAATCCCAGGAACGGTGGAGCCTGGTGGGCTGCCGTCTATGGGGTCGCACAGAGTTGGACACAAGTGAAGCGACTTAGCAGCAGCAGCAGCAGATCTGCCAGTACAGGAGATGCAGGAGACATGGGTTTGATCCCTGGGTCGTGAGGGTCTCATGGAGTAGGAAATGGCAACTCACTCCAGTATTCCTGCATGGAAAATTCCATGGACAGAGGAATGTGGCAGGCTACAGTCCATGAGGTTGCAAAGAGTCGGACACGACTGAGTGACGGAGCACACACTGACAGGCCTGTTAGACAGCGCTCCAAAATGATACTGGAAGAATACACAGTTAAAGTTCAATCTAAGTTTTTGGTAGTTCTTTTAAAAAAAAAAAACTAGGATCTATACTAGATCTTACCTTTTCCTAAAAAACTTTCTGAGGGCCAACAACAACCAAGGCACAAATGGAGGAACTTCTGTCCCTGTGACAGACAGTGAAAAGAGACATTAAGGGGGATGATGGTCTAGCACCTTCAAACCACATCATAGGTATTGTGACTATCATTTAGCAAATCTGTGGTTTTGCTGAAGGAAAAAGAAAGCTGACTACTTTTCCTTTGGAAATAAAGGCACTCTTAGTAGTAAGGGATGATGTTGGGAGAATGGCCTGAGTATTGAGTGTTCAGAGTCTTCAGCATAGTGTGATATATTTAAGTAGAAGATATTTGTACAGAAAGTCAGAACAGACCCTGGACCAGGTGTCCTTTTTTCAATCTACCATTTACTTCCTGGTTTCCTGATCAGGAAAATGGGGCTAATAGAAATCATTTTCCTAATTCACAGAGAGTTTTGGAAATGGTACAGATCTCTTTACAAGAAAAAGAGTGTTATTATCATTATTACCTAGTTGAGGACACAAATGGCGGAAAGAAGGAGATTCACTCTTGCAGGTTGCTGGGCCAAGGCAGCCCCACCCAAGTGGCTGGACCAGAAGCTCCTAGTGCAGCTGACTACTACCAGTGGAATTGTCTGACTGAACAGGATGTTTTGACATATATTGACAGGGGCAGCTCAGGAAATCCCCTCTTCACCCCAGCAGTGACTCACAGGGACTCAGAGCAAAAGTGAGCTGGGGGAGTCTTCTGAGCTTGAAACACATTGGATTGAGAGGAGAACTGGTCCTCCAAGGAAGGGAGGAAGTGCCACTGCAGGCTTTGGAGTCAGAGAGAATTGAATGAAACCCTGGCTCTGCCACTCTGTGGCCATGTGACAACAGAAAAGTTTCTAATGCTCTTTGAGTTTCGGTGGCCTCATAGCTAAAGTGAAGATAATCATACCCAGCTCAAAGAGTTGGTGGGAGATTTGAAACTGGAGAAGGAAAAAAAAAATTCAGAGTTATTCATTGGAGTAGGTAGTCAAGGAAAACCCCCAATACCCACTGACAGCACAACGTCTAAATATATAGTGATATAGTCACACAATAGAAGACAGTAAAGGAAAAAAAGTAGTAAAAGGAATAAACTATAGCCATATGCACCAGAGTGGTGAATTTCTGTAAAAGTAAATGCAAATGTATGTGTATGTGTGCATACTGTATATTAAAAGTAAGGAATAAACATTGCGAGAGTCAATAGCATTTGAGAAGGGTTAATTTGGCTGGGGGTGGAGGGAAAAGGAAAGAAGAGGAACACATGGGCAAACACCGATGTTCTAGTTCTATTTGTTGAACTTGGTGGCAAGTTCAAGAATATTTTATTTTACTATTAATGATGATGATGGACATTTCCTCACTGCTAACATGATGAAAGCATACCATGAACTAAGGATTAGAATGAATTCAGTTTTGTGCAAAACAACACAGGACAAGCACTCAATAAATATACCTTCCTGTCTCCTTGTCTCCTCGCTAACCTTCTTCTTCCAGAAATTTTTTTAAGAGCAAAGCATTTTCTTTAATGTATTTTTCTTCACACTGCATATAAGGAGGGTCCTTTGTCCACACATCTTTAATTAAAGCTAAAAATTATGATATTTCTATGCTTAAATTGTTTCTATCTTTGGTAACTGTTTTAATTATACTGTTGTCTGTTTCTCTTCTCCATTATGTCTTTTCTAACTTCTAATTCTCACCCATATTTGTAATACAATAAGGGGGACATGCAGTAAGATATATGGAGAAGGAGATGGCACCCCACTCCAGTACTCTTGCCTGGAAAATCCCATGGACGGAGGAGCCTGGTCAGCTGCAGTCCATGGGGTCTCGAACAGTTGGACACGACTGAGCGACTTCACTTTCACTTTTCACTTTCATGCATTGGAGAAGAAAATGGCAACCCATTCCAGTGTTCTTGTCTGGAGAATCCCAGGGACGGGGGAGCCTGGTGGGCTGCCGTCTGTGGGGTCACACAGAGTCGGACATGACTGAAGCGACTTAGCAGCAGCAGCAGTAAGATATTCAAAGAATTGAAAAGAAAATGCTAGTGCTGACAAGATAAAGCTGAGACCTTGGAGCCGACACATAAGGCCTTTCATAATCTTGCACCAAACTCAAACCCATCCCTCAATACACCTCCCTTCCAGTCAAACCGAAAGTCTCGCTGTTCCCCAGCATGTTGTGACTGTTTACACCTCTACACCGTACCCTTCTTGAACGCCTTCAGCACCCCCTTTTTTTCTCTTTCTCGGAAAATTCCTGCTCTTTTTTCTGAACCACACTTAAATGTCACTTCCCCCACGAAGCCTTCCTGAGCAGCCCCAGGGAGGCTGTTGCTATCTCTTCTGGGCTCCTACATTACTTGAAAAATACCACTATTTTAGCCCCTAACACAGATATTGAAATTATTTCTTCACATGTGGTTCCCCTACCACTCTGAGGAAGGGTTACATCTTCTTCACCTCAGAAGTGTCTGGTGCATTACAGACAAGAAAATAAAGATGTGTAGGAGTGAGTGAGAGATCGTCATAACAAACATTTCATACCTCCTCTGCTCACAGGCAATTCTTCGACTGTAGTGTGGTGCTGACATGGGAGTGCTAATGAGACCAAATGTCCCGTCAGGGAGGTTTCTTGGAGAAGAGATTTAGTGGGAGCCTTGAAGGATCAGAAAGATGGAGAAGGGAGTATCTTCTCTGTGGACTCCATCAGTCCCTAGTTGCTTTATTTCTGGTTCTACACCCAGAGGACCCTCCTCTGCCTGGAAACAGAGCTCCTGTGAGACCCAATAAGGGAGATTACTCTCTTGTGAGAGTTTCACAGGAAACACATAAAAAAGCACTTGTGGATACAACTTTGGATGGCCTGGAAACAATTTCCAGAGGGGGAAAGTTGTAAGATATTTTCGTATTACAACTACTTGGTGAAATATCTCCCATCTTCTGAAAGTGTCCACTGATGGAAGGAAAGTCGGTATAACTGAACTGAGACTACAAAAGAGGTCAGTAAGGCAGTGAACACTATAGCAGCTTCCGGTAAGTGACAGGAGCGCACGTGAGCAAGTACTACAGACTATAAGGAAAAAAACAGTATGTTGCAGTGACTAAAGAACAGGATTTGGAATTAGATTTGGGCTCATGTTTCATCTATCTAGTTAAATATCTTTGAATAAGTTACTCAACTTTTTTGATTATTTAGCTTGTCACCAATGACACAGGCAGAAAATAACATTTTATCTCATTGGATTGTTGTAAGATTATATGAGATGTAAAAACAATGGTAGAAAAGCTATGACCAACCTAGACAGCAAATTAAAAAGCAGAGACATTACGTTGCCCACAAAGGTCTGTCTAGTCAAATCTATGGCTTTTCCAGTAGTCATGTACGGATGTGAGAGTTGGACTATAAAGAAGGCTGAGCACCAAAGAATGGATGCTTTTGAACTGTGGTGTTGGAGAAGACTCTTGAGAGTCCCTTGGACTGCAAGGAGATCCAACCAGTTAATCCTAAAGGAAATCAGTCCTGAATATTCATTGGAAGGACAGATGCTGAAGCTGAAACTCCAATACTTTGGCTACCTGATGTGAAGAACTGACTCACTGGAAAAGACCCTGATGCTGGGAAAGATTGAAGGAGGGAGAAGAAGGGGACGACAGAGGATGAGATTGTTGGATGGCATCACCAGCTCAATGGACATGAGTTTAAGTAAGTTAAGGCAGTTGGTGATGGACAGGGAAGCCTGGCGTGCTGCAGTCTATGGGGTTGCAAAGAGTCGGACATGACTGAGCAACTGAACTAAACTGAAAAACAATGAGTATATGAGAAGTATTCAATAAAAAAAAAAAGAAGTATTCAATAAATGGTAGCAATTACTATTAAACTCTCTGTTTGCTTCAAGAATGAAAAAAAAAAGTGGGAGGCAGGCAATGTTACCCACCTCTCAGAAGGGTTAAATGAGGAAGCATTCAGTACAAAAATTGAGAATAGTGTTCAGCACCGGGCTCAACATACAATGGATATCTGAATCAAGAAGAGAAGAAAGCTTGAAATGAGGAAGTTGATCTAAGATTTCTTGGGGACTTCCCTGGAGGTCCAGTGGTTAAGACTCTGAGATCCCAGTGCAGGGGGTGTGGGTTTGATCTCTGGTGGGGGAACTAGGATCCCACATGCCACACAGTGTGGCAAAAAAAGAAAATTCTTAATATTTTTTTCCAGAGATGTAGGCAGATACCCTCTTAAAATCTTAAATAGCTGTGAGTCATTTCACCAGGAAAAAAAAAAGTAATGTATGTATATATTATTTTAAAATTCTAATAAAATTGTGGTGACTTCCTGAATTCTATCTAAAAAATAGAGTACTTGGACCCCCCAGGCTTAAAATCCCTGGTCTAAATAAAGGTAAAAATATAGGTCAGAGGAAATGGGAACTACACCCTAGATTTTCTTTTCCTTGGTTTTAAATAAGTAGGTCTATTATTCATTTTCAAAACTATTGTTAGCTGAAGTAGGCAGACTGTTAAGTGTAAATTAATAAACTCTTTTGGTGGAAGAAACAGGAGCCAGTGGCAAATATTTAATCTTTTTGAAGTTGGAGTGGTTTAGTCTCTGCTCTTTTTTGTGCAAGCTATAGATTTTAATCCCCTTTTGGCCTCTTCCTTTGATTAGAGCTAATGGAATTGTTCGCCCCTTATGTCCTCATTTTCCATTCCTCAACCTGTCTGGACTTTTGCCTCCGAAGGTTAACATCACTATGAAGTAATGTAATTCATCATTACGAGTTAGACAGATTTATTCAGAGTTCTCCCTCCACAGCTGTCTGTAAGCATGGTGAATCTGACATCCGGATTGCCCACTGGGGTTGAATATTATATTTACTTTATCTAAGCCCAAAGCTAAGAAGCAGAGAACTCTCAAAACCCCCACAACTTTAGTGAACTTAGTTTCAGTTAATTTGTCTTACTTTGGAATACTGAAGTTGGCCTTACCAACATTTACAGCTTGGATAAAACATGCAGATTCATAGATTCTAAACATCCCTGGGTCAGGAAGACTCCCTGGAGTAGGAAATAGCAACCCATTCCAGTATTCTTGCCTGGAAAATTCCATGGACAGAGGAACCTAGTGGGCTACAGTCCATGAGGTTGCAGAGAGTCAGACATGACTGAGCAACTGAGCACGCACACACAAACACTGCAGCTTAGAAGGCTGTCTGAGGGACAGCACTGTTTCTTACAGAGCTTCCCTCTGAAAAGCTTCCCAACAGAGGCCCAGATGGCTACTATCATTCAGCTGGAAGTGCCTTAGGACCAGAGTCTTCTTTGCCATGTCTGGTATTCTAGGGAATGCATTTGGGGAATATCCTTGTCATCATCTCCACACTGGAGCCCCTTTTTGGAAGGGGACCTCCTAATAGTCTTTTCCATCCTGGGGCCATAGAGCTTTTTATACCAAAGAGTCAAAATCCGTCTACCCCACTGGCACTGACCTCCTCCTTGGTGGGGTGGGGGGGAACACATCTAATGCCTCTTCCACTTAACAGACATTCAGTGAACTGTTTAATTAATGCTCCATATACTATTTATTGAGCGTTAATCATATCATACACACTGTGCCACACACATGGGGTATTTTGGTGAGCAGGACAGATCCGGCTCTTATAGAGCTTATGTCTCAGCAGGAAAGAGATTTGATGACCACTGTGACTCTTCTCATCTTCAGAGTGAGAAGCGCATGGATGCATGAGATGGGTGCATGCAGCCTCATCACCATCCTGCTCAGCCTCCTCTACATTCATTCTAAGTGGTCTAGGACGCTCTCAAAGGGTAGGGCTAGACTGAACACCAGGAAGAAGGCAGGGGAGAACTAAGCCTATCACTGCTATCCTGGATTACTTTTCCCTGTGACTCTCTGAAGCTCTCATCATTATTAACCTTATTTGAGTCACCCAGCTTCCCTATGGAGTAGGGGATGAGGGCAATATGTAGACAACATGAGTGATTTGACAACATGAATTGAGACCATGGACTTTTGAATCAAAGAGGTCCAGGTATAAGTCAGCTCTATCACTTACTAACTTAAGTAAGCTGGACCAACTTTATGGATATATGACCTGTGCAGTCATGGGGGTAAAGGAAGGAGAGGGGGCTCAAGCTCAGAAGGAATCTGAAGTTGGTTTAATGCTCTGCTGTCACCATCTTGAAATTCTTTAACAATTTCTCAGCATGGGGCCCTGTATTTCTATTTTGGACTAGACTCCACAAATTATTATCACTGTAAGCAAGTTATTTAACCCCTCTGAGCGTTAACATCCTCACCTAAAACAAGGTGTGATAAGGGCATTTACTCCTCAGATTTCTTCGATCTTTGGATGGGACAATGGGTGTACCATGTACATCCCAGTGTAAGGGCTACCGGCCAACCAATGTAAGTCAATGGCATTCTTATTTAGAATATCAGACATGAACTATTCTGAATTTATGATCTATGGTGCCAAAGTGAGCACTTCTAACCTCTATGTGCCATTAGTTACACTATTTAGTAACTCTTCTGTTAACTCAGCAATACTTGGGAAAGGAGAGTTAACTTTTCGTCTTTAGTGGGCATCTGATATGTTTGCCTATGACAAACACCGCTTCTTCACTGCTTATGCAAAAGGGAATTTTTGGAATGATAATGTGACCTCAAAACAAACAAAAATGATAGTAAGACTGGAGAATTAGGCTTGGAAGTGAGTTGGAACCAAGACATCTTTGCTCCCAGGCAGAAGAGTTTTGGCAAGGGTGGAATGCATGAGCTCCTACCATTTTCAGTCTCTGTATCATTCTGCTGAAGATTCAAATTCCAGAGAGAGTGTGGCCATGACCTACCTTGGTTCGCATGCTCACCCCCCGGCCAGGGAAGGGCAGGGCACCTGATTACAGAATGTACTATAGTGTGCTAAGTTGCTTCAGTCATGTCCAACTCTTTACGACCCTATGGACTCCTCTGTCCATGGGATTCTCCGGGCAAGAATACTGCAGTGGGTTGCTGTGCCCTTCTCCAGGGGATCTTCCCAACCCAGGGATCAAACCTGTGTCTTTTAGTTTCTCTTGCACTGGCAGGCGGGTTCTTTACCACTAGCGCGACCTGGGAAGTCCCTAGATTGGGAGTGGAAGGGACTAAATATAAAAATAAGGTGCTAGTAGAAGAGGGAAATTGGTCCAGAAAAATAAAAACAAAATGATAAACTTTCCCCAGAGTGTCTGCTATGTAGCCATCCAGCTGTTAGGGACTTTTGTATAGTATTCATTTTATATTACATACAGTGCCTAGCATGAGGTAAGTACCCTGCAGGTATTTGTTGAATGAGTGAATAATTGAGTGAACTTACTTAACTCTCACACAACTCTTGGATGTAGGTATCAACAGTTCCATTTACAGAAGAGGAAACGGAGGCTCCAACAATCAAGTCTGTGCAAAATCACACAATCTATATGTTATAGTTGAGGTTATAACTGGGTTCTGTTTGATTTCAAAGCTTATTTTTGTTCCACTGCATGTGCGCCCGCCTTCCTCAGGGTGTACGTGAGAGGCTGTTCTAAACCTCTTGACCTCTTGCAGTGCTGTCCCAAGACAAAGGAGTATATATTTGAAATCTACAAAAATTGTATAGATAATCTTATTTGCAAAGCAGAGATAGAGACAGACATAAGAGAACAAGCATATAGATACCAAGGGGGAAAGGGGTGGGGTGGGATGAATTGGGAGATTGGGATTGCTACATATATATGCTGCTGCTGCTGCTGCTGCTAAGTCGCTTCAGTCGTGTCCGACTCTGTGCGACCCCATAGACGGCAGCCCACCAGGCTCCCCCATCCCTGGGATTCTCCAGGCAAGAACACTGGAGTGGGTTGCCATTTCCTTCTCCAATGCATGAAAGTGAAAAGTGAAAGTGAAGTTGCTCAGTCGTGTCTGACTTTTAGCGACCCCATAGACTGCAGCCCACTAGGCTCCTCCGTCCATGGGATTTTCCAGGCAAGAGTACTGGAGTGGGTTGCCATTGCCTTCTCTGACATATATGCTGTTGCTGCTGCTGCTGCTGCTGCTGCTGCTAAGTCACTTCAGTCGTGTCCGACTCTGTGTGACCCCATAGATGGCAGCCCATCAGAGAATCCCGTCCCTGGGATTCTCCAGGCAAGAACACTGGAGTGGGTTGCCATTTCCTTCTCCAATGCATGAAAGTGAAAAGTGAAAGTGAAGTCGCTCAGTCGTGTCCGACTCTTAGCGACCCCATGGACTGCAGCTCACCAGGCTCCTCCGTCCATGGGATTTTCCAGGCAAAAGAACTGGAGTGGGGTGCCATTGCCTTCTCTGATATATATGCTACTATGTATAAAATAGACAACTAATGAGAACCTACTGTATAGCACAGGGAGCTCTACTCAATGCTCTGTGGAAGGAAATAAAAAAAAGGGGGTAGGTATATGTATATGTATGACTGATTCATTTTGCTGGATAGTAGAAGTTAACACAACACTGTAAAGCAAATACACTCCAATAGGGGTTAATTTTTAAAAAAAGAGACAGGAGCTTGATGCATTATCGTTTATCTGGGCTGGGAAAAGTTCATTTTGTGATCCTCCACTAATTTCAGAAAGGAAGTGGTGTAAACTGTTTAACCTCGGGCAAGATATTTCAGTCTCTTCAGCGTTAGAAGTGTATGATAATGGTGTCTCCTATAGGGTTACTGTGAGACACTTGAGAGGATGTTTGTAAAGCCTTTAGCACAGTTTCTACACAGAATGCCCTCAGATATGACACCTTATCTACAGGCTAGACAATAAAGAAACTGGAAGAAAGTCCTGGGGGAGGCATCAAGTTTCAGTATCTTATTTCATCAAAGTTAAGAGGCCACCAGCTGAACTCTTAATTTACATATGTCTTAGAAAGAAAAAGCATTGGCAATTAAGCCATGAGGATGCTTTCTAAGTTTTTTAAACTTTTATTAATACCGAGAAAATCTCTTGTAGATATAATTAGACATGATTTAGATAATTTTTAGTGAAAATCTCCTTTGGGTTTTTTCATATTTTTAATCATGTACTGCTTTTTAAAATAATTTTTAATTGAGGTATAGTTGATTTACAATGTTAATTTCTACTGTCCAGCAAAGTAATTCAGTTAAACATATACACGTTTATGTTCTTTTCCATTATGGTTTATCATGGTATATTCCCTGTGATATTCTGTTGGACCTTTTTATCCCTTTTATATATAATAGCTTGCATCAGCTAATCTCATACTCCGAATCCTTTCCTCCCCACACCTCTTCCCCTTGGCAGCCACAAGTCTGTTCTTTGGGTCTGTGAGTCTGTTTCTGTTTCGTAGATAAACTCACTTGCATCATGTTTTAGATTCCATATACCTGATATCATGTGGTATTTGTCTTTCTCTTTCTGACTTACTTCATTTGTTATGATAATCCCTAGATCCATCCATGTTGCTGTAAACATTATTTCATTCTTTTTAATGGCTAAGTAGTATTCCATGCTATACACATACTACATCTTCATCCATTCATCTGTCAGTGAATACTCAGCTTGATTCAATGTTAGTCACAATGAACCCACTCCAGTATTCCTGCCTGGAAAATCCCAAGGACAGAGGAGCCTGGAGGGCTACCATGCAGAGGGCTGCAAAGAGTTGGACATGACTAAGCAACTAAATAACAACAACATGATTCTGCACTTTGCACAAATTCAGAAAAGTTGCCCTTTTGGCTGGGGTGGGGCAGCCTCACAGGCCCATAGTCTGGCTGGCAGAGCAGGGACTGGATTTCAGTCCCCACTAGCTCCCCCTTACTGACTGTCTTGCGGAAGAGAACAACTTGGCAGAGGTGGGGGACATTCTGGAAGGCCTGTGAGTCCATTCAGCTTCTTTCGTGCTGTGCAGGCCTCTTCCTACAGGATGCAGTTTGAAAACTACCCAAACCAACGTTCTCTAATTATTCCCAAACGCCATGGTTCTGGAGAAGCGAATGGCAGCATTCCTCCAACTGAAGTCCACATACCACACAGGCTTCAGTGGCCTCCTCTGACCCAGCCCCTGGGGCCTGGCATTATGTGCTTCCAGCAGGCTGACTCCTGGCTCTCCTCTGGCCTTGTCATCATCTCATGGTCCTGGGCTCTCTTCTTCCATCTGTTGCCTCACAGTAGAAAAACGCTCATTGGAGTTTAGGGTCACACATTTTTGTCATGGATCATCACACAGTTTGCTCTTTTGTTAAAATGACTCATGGCCAAGAGGCTGTGGGGTTGCAGTCGGGAGATGTTAGGGGAGAAGGATATAGGTAGTGTAGAACTGGTTAGAATGGTGAGGTCTGGGAACTAGGGAGTGGGTGAGACAGGAGAGAATAAGTTTGATTAGGAGGGAGGGATCCAGGAGGCAGGTAAGTGATGCCACTGCCATAATTATATGTTAGTGATGTAGCTGCTATCGAGAGGATACCTAGGTGGCACAGCATTAACGAACCTGCCTGACAATGTAGGAGATATGGGTTCGATCCCTGGGTCAGGAAGATCCCCTAGAGAAGAAAATGACAACCCACTCCAGTAATGTTGCCTGGGTGCCGGGGTCCAGCCCCAGCAGGATTCAGGGGTACCTTCAGGATGATGGCCTAGGCGAAAGGATAGCAAAGCAGAGAGCAGGGCTTGATCTTCCTTGATTAACACAGAAAGCCAATAAAGCTCCTGTGTTCCAAGGAGTCATCCTGAAAGAAGAACAGAGAGAGAAAAGGAGAGAAAAGGAAAAAAAAGAATGACACAGGGCGACCAAGCTTTGGTGAGCGAGGCCCATAACTTTATTTTCAAAAGGAACTTTTATACCTTGACTTGTACATAGAGGGAAATGAAAGATGCAAAGTCATACAGAGTCAGCCCAAACATTACATCTGGTTTGTCTTTATCAAAACCAGGATTTTTTCTGCATACCTTTCCCATAAACAATGTTGTGTACATTATCTTCTGGCCTTGGAGGCCTGTGGACATTTTATGACGCTTTTTTGATAAAGGCTGCTCAACCAGAAAACTTATTTTCCCTTAAAGTGTTTCTTCTTTATTTCTCCCAGCCTCAGAAAGTACTAAACAGAGTTACATTCTCACGGAGCAAAGGTGCAGTGGGTCACAACAAAGAAAGAACCAGTTAGCTCAAAGGTCTGATGTGGTTAATTCCAAGGCTGCTACTTGTTTTTCTTACATTCTAACTATGTTAACCAATGCACTCCCAGGTGCACAATGGATAAGGGATATGGGCACTTGGCAGCAAGCATTGGCCCAATAATGAAGCCCTTTACCAGTACTATCTATTCCAATAATTTTTCATCCCTTAAAGGACTCTATGCTCATTAGGACTTTTAGAATGTTTTGGCTTCCTGTGTCTTCCAAGGTTGGGGAGTTGTGAACAATCATGTGTGTTAATTGCAAGAGTATGGACAGGCAAGCTAGAATGCCAACAGAGGGGTTTTAATTGAAATACTCCTTTCATGCCCAGGAGACTTATTAATTAGAGCCCTAAGTTGACTTCTTTCAGAGAAAGGTGGTCGGGGATAGCCCCCTGTTAATGTCAGAAGAGTTGGTGAAAGGCACAAAATAGTAAGACAGATTTTGGTTTTGGGGTGGATGGTCGAGCAGATTCAGGGGGTCCCTCGAGGCCTGATCCACCTTTGCTGTCAGGTCTCTTCCGCATGACCTTTGTCATGGGTGGGATCTCCCGTGGTGGCTCCCGGCACCTGGGAAACTCCATGGACAGAGGAGCCTGAAAGGCTACAGTCCACAGGGATCATAGAGTTGGACACAGCTGAGTGACAGCACAAGCATGATACCTGCTATCACAGAGCACTGTGATAGTTGCTGAGACTGTAAAGTAGAAGGCATAGGTCTTGCCCTCCACAGGCTTCTGATCTAGGTAATGGGGCATCCCTGGAGGCTCAGATGGTAAAGAATCCACCTGCAATGCAGGAGACCTGGGTTTGATCCCTGGGTTGGGAAGATCCCCTGGAGGAAGGCATGGCAACCTACTCCAGTATTCTTGCCTGGAGAATCCTCATAGACAGAGGAGCCTGGTGGGCTACAGTCCATAGGGTCGTCAGACATGACTGACTGACTAAGCATGGCACAGCACATAAAACTATGAAGCAAGGACCAAGTACTATCCATTCAGCACTGGGACACGTGCTTTAAGACCTATCTCAAGAAATAAATTACTGTTCTCCAAAGAAACTACAATGAGGTTAAGCAATGTTCTCCAGGTCATTCAAGAAACAAGTAGGACTTGAAAAAGAACCCAGGTTTGTCTGCTTTGATGACTTTGTGCTTCTCACAGGACTGTGAACAAGGGCATCAGGGCAGGCGAGTAAGGAGAAGGAACTTTACCAGGTGTCTTAGGGCCAGTGCCACATGAGTAAAACATGATGACTGTTACAGAAGCTTAGAAAACAAGAGATGTGTTGAGGCCTGCTGAGGAAGCAGGTCCTCAATTAGATGCTGAAGGCAGATTATGAATCCAGTAAGAGAAGGATGGAGGGTGGAGGGATAGGCTTTCCAGGTTGAAGGAGGCATAGTGTGTGCAAAGGTGGAAGCTGGAAAAATGCGACCTTTGGGTTTGTGCTGTGCAGTGTAGAGCAGTGGAGAGAGCACCGCCTGCTCCAAACTTACTAACAGTGCAACCTGAGGCCAATCAGCTAATCTCCCCTTACGCCTCAGTTTCTCTAGTTGCCAGTGGTTGTGATAGTAGCCACTTTACAAGGTTGTTGAAGACCCTTAGGTCTTCAGTGTATGTAATGCACCAGGCTCCTCAGAATCACCAATTTCAGACTTCAATTGAAATCACGTTCCCTCTGTCATAGTATCCCACATCCAGTCCTACCTGCAACTGGATCTATCTACATGGATTCAGTTGCAGTTCTCTCTCTCTCTCTCTCTCTCTCTCTCTCTGTATGCTTATATATTGAATGTCTGTTTCGTGTCTGTCAGTTTCATGATGACATGGACAATATCTGTTCTTCTCAACACCATCTCCATAAAGAACAGACTTTCGGACTCAGTGGGAGAGGGAGAGGGTGGGATGATTTGAGAGAATAGCTTTGAAACATATACATTAGCATATGTAAAATAGATGACCAGTGGGAGTTTAATGTATGATAAAGGGTACCCAAAGCTGGTACTCTGACAAGTTGGAAGGATGGGATAGGGAATGAGGCGGAAGGGAGGTTCAGGACAGAGGGGACACGTGTATGCCTATGGCCAATTCATACTGATATATGGCAAATACCATAACAATACTGTAAAGTAACTATCCTCCAATTAAAATAAATATATAAATTAAAAAAAAGTCTCTCAAACTGTTAGATGTGTGAATACATAAGTGTCTGAATTCATGAATAAATGAATAAGCATACCTATTTCTGTGCCATGACTCTAAGAATCTCAGGGAAAATATGTCTTCTCCGTAGTGGGGAAGGGGTGGTTACTTAGAAAAAGCTTTCAGAGAATGCAGTTGGAGCATCAGAGGGTCACCATGGATCACCAGGGAGAGCACCAGGTCTCCTGTCTGCCTCCTGGTGTTGCACATAATAGTCTCTGAACAGGAAGGAAATTACACAAACTTCCACTTCAGCTGGTTCCAGTGTCACAACCCAGCTCTTTCTGTCTCACTTAAATCTGATGTGCTGCGTCACTGATGTGACTTGTGACCTGTCTAATGGACGACGACTTTGCGTGATCCCCACACTGCCTGCCAATAACCTAGAGTGGATGTCAAGACTTTCCAATAATTGAGTCTTTTAATCCAATGTGACATGATAATCCTTTATGCTTAGTGGAAATAAACAGATGCACTAATAACTACTAAGCATTTGATACATTCTAGTTCCATGATAGAGGTAAGGATAGAGAGCTGAAGGAGGCTATAATCCCACCTAAAGTGAAGCAGTGTACACATAGTACACATAATAATTGCAGCTTTCAAGTTACGGTTATGTATATCATCTTAGTCTTCCTTGTAGCCATGAAAAATGGGAAAGTATGGATAATATTTGCGTTATTTGATCCCAATATAAAGGAAACTTAGGCAACTGGGGTTGGTTCAGGATATAGGTCTGGTTTCAGGGCAGATTTGAACTGAGTGTCCAGATCTCATGATTATCAATTTAGGGATCTTTCTTTTGTATCTCATTGTCACTCACTAGCTTTATACTGGTCAACAGTGTACAGATGCCTGGAATGTCACAGTCCCCCTACACCCTGTAATATATTTTTGATGCACTCTTGTGATGGGACATCAGAATCTAATAAATCAGGGGCTGGCAAGCTAAGGCACACTGGGTCACACTGGCCATTGTATGCCTTTGTAAAGTTGTATTGAAATAGTTACACCCACTTATTTACTTTTATCTATGGTTGCTTTTGCCCTACAAAAGCAGAGTTGAGTAGTTGCAACAGAAACTAGATGACTTACAAAGTCCCCCAAATTCACTATTTGGTGCTTTATAGAAAAAGTTTGCCACCTCCTAGAATAAATGAATGGAGTGGAAGTACAGCAAGTCCCCTACATACAAACCTTCAAGTTGCAAAGTTTCAAAGATGTGAATGTGTCTCTGTAGGCCAGCTGTTGTATGGTACTACTGTAATTTTCAAGATACTTTACTATAAAACTAAAAATGTTTTATTTATTTATTTTTTATGTGTTTGCTGTATGAAAAGTATTACAAACCTACTACAGTACAGTACTATATAGCCAATGTGTCAGTTGGGTACCTAGTCTAACTTTGTTGGACTTAATGAATGTGCTCACAAAACAGAACTCATTCATATGTAGGAGACTTGTAGCAGATGAAAAAAAAATAGATTTGTTCATGCACAATAGGCAGTGGGTCATAGTTGAAAAAGAAAATGAGAACAGGCCACAAAATTATGCCTCTATCACTTGGCTGGATGACACTGAACAAGTCATTTACACTCTCAGGTCTGCTTCTGCATCTATCACAGAGTTGCTCCAGGATTTCTGTGACATAAAGTATACATATCAGTTATGGTTATGTTTGGCCCCATGGACAGAAAACACAAAATTGCGGTGTCTTGCACAAGAAAGCAGTTTCTTTCTTACAAGTGGAAGTGGGCAGTGGGTATTGGTCTGGTTCTGCTTGGTGTTAGAAACTCAAGCCCTTGCACCTTGGGGTGTGTAAACTTCATTCCTGAAATCCTCTCATGGTCCAAGATGGCTGCTGGAGCTCCAGCCACTGCGCTATTGCTGCTATTACCACTGACGACAGCATGATGATAAGAGGAAACAAACCCAAATCAAATACAAATGCCTAGTAACAGAGACATCTATAAAGGCCAGGAAGAAAACCCACATTAATTCAAGTCTAGCCAGGATGAGATCTCCTGTCATAGTTTCTAAGGCAAGCAGTATATTCATTTATTCTATTCCTGAGGTACAACTGAGGAAGGTTCAGAAGGCATCTTACATGTGTTCAGCTTCTAACACTTCACCAAGTATTTCTATATTTATTACCTTATTTACTCATCACAATACTCTGGAAAGGTAAGATGAACAGGTCTTAATATTATTATTCCTACTGTATTAATACATTATGATTCACACAGGTGCCGAGAAGCAGATCCTAGTACTTCTCACATTGCCAAAGGGTCCATGGTTAAAGCTTTGGCTATTTGTTGGAATATGAAGGTGAATAGCCATGGTGTAGAAGAAAGAAAATGACCCTGTGGGGATGGGTAGAGTTGCCACCCCAAAATGTCTCTTTGGCATGCAAATTATTTACAGCTGAAAAAATTCAAAGCCCAAGACGACTCAGGAAAAAGCTCTGATGTCCCCCCTTAGCTGCCTAAAGAATGCAGACAGGGAACCTTTTCCAAGAAGCTATCATAGATAACTATAGCATGAACTAGGTATGGTAGACTGGGAGAAACCTGGGAAGGTTTTTTTTCTCTAATTCTGTTCTGTGTCCTACTGTCTCTGTGCATCCAGAAAACATTTGTTTACTAAACATTTTATTTTCCATCTTCATGTAAACTGCCTTCCTCCCTTCTGAAAACTCAAACCACACCTCCAACATCTTTGTCTTTTTTTTTTTTTTCAATCTTTAGTTGAGGATGGTCTTTCCCATGTACACATGTGATTAAACTTTCATTTGGTTTTCTCCCACTGATCTGTAAATTCAATTCTTGACCAGCCAGAAGAACCTAGAAGGGTAGAAAAGAACTTCCTCCTGACAACCCCAATCCAGGAGCCCTAGGAACTAATCACACGGCCTCAGCCTCACTGAGCCAGTATCCTCACCTGTAAGACCAAGAGAAGAACATGTATTTGGGGTAGTTATGAGGAGAGCAGAGTGACTATCACAGACATGGCACACACCCCAGTTCAGTGCAAGCACAGAGATTACCTAGGCTTACCTCTCAGAGCTGGCATGTCCTTGGACAATAACTTCCTTTTACTGTAACTTCATCTCCTTTTCTAGGAAAATAAAGAATTTAGACTTGATAACTTATCTTCCAAATGCCTGGGAGCCTGACTTTTTAAAAGACATGGCTCAGGTTTAAGCTAAGTTTGTGGAATCTTCCCTCCTGTTACTTACTGGGTGTCTCAGAACAAGCTAAAAAACGTTTCAGACTCCCTGCATCTGTAAACTAGGGACAACTAGGACCTAGAGAACTGGAAATGTAAGGATAGTGAAGATTAAATGAGATAGGTGTGTCCAGGACCCACCAGACTGTAATTTCCTTAAAGGCTGGAACCCATTTGTAGATTTACAAACTGTGACACTTCTTCTCATGGTTGCTCACAAAATTAGATGAGAAAATTTAAATAAAGTATCAGGAATAGGATCTGGCACAAACTAAAAACATTTGATAAATATTATTAGAAGGGCTTCCCTCTTAGCTCAGTCGGTAAAGAATCTGCCTGTAATGCAGGAGACCCAGACTCGATTCCTGGGTCAGGAAAATGCCCTGGCGAAGGAAATGGCAACCCATTCCAGTATTCTTGCCGTGGAGAATCCCATGGACAGAGGAGCCTGGCAGGCCACAGTCCATGGGGTCGCAAGAGTCGAACACGACTTAGCGACTAAACCACTACCACTTTATTTTAGCAACTGTCTGCATGAGTCCTGATGTTCAGTGCATTGTTGAAACGCAAAGTTACAGGATACACGCTGGACACATACCAGCGGCTACGAAAAGTTTGCATGGATAAATTCTGCTAGAAGAGCCTGCAGAGCAGGAAACTCGAGGCCTGAGAGGACAGACCCACTTCAGGCCTTAAAAGTCCCTGAGAGGGTGGAAGAACCTGTTAAGAGACTGAGGTCCACACGACTCGCCGGGGCCATATGACCGCAGGAGCAGGCAGGGGCCAATCCCCGGCCCGGTTCAAAGGGCCAATCGCGGCACGTTTTACAAGGGCCCCGGCTGGAGGGGGCGGGGCCGCGCGCGGGGCGGGGCGGAGCCTCAGCTGCCCCTGTGGACCGCCCAGTCCAGGCCCGGTGGGGCTCCGCTCAGCAACCTGCAGAGCCCTGATAGCTAAAATGTAATTTCAGATTGGACAAGTAAGTGACCCTCCTCTCAGTCCCACGTGTGTACCAGGGGCTTTACAGAAGCGCAGGCTCGCAGCGCGAACGTTCTCCAACCGGAGAGCGTATCTGGCCCAAGCTTCCCTCCCCTTTCCCGCAGTCGCCTCCTCCTCTTCCTCCTCTCACCGCCTGAGTCTTAACGCCAGCGCCAGCCGGGCCCTTGGCCTCGGAGATCTTGTTGAGTCCCCTGTGTTCTGGGTGAGGTGTCCGGCCACTCAAGAGACGGGTGGGCCTTTTCTGCATTCCCCCATGCTGCCTAAGATGTGTGGAACCCTGGGTCCTCTGCAGTCACTATCCAGTTAATTATGTTAATTTCCTCGCTTTCCCCTCATCCCCTCAGGGCCCTCTACCACCTTATTTCCGGATATTTCCTGGTAAAGAATCCGCCCGCAATGCAGGAGACCGAGGTTCGATCCTTGGGTTGGAAAGATTCCCTGGAGAAGGAAAAGGCTACTGGCCTGTAGAATTCCATGGACTATATAGTCCATGGGGTCGCAAAGAGTCGGACACGAGGGAGCAACTTTCACCTAGGCATTTTTGAGCCTTTTAATTTCAATCTGGCTACTGTAAGGCATTTTAAGACCTGTGTTGCTTGTAGCTTTCAACGCTTTCAGCAACTTGTAATTTTTGAAGTTTAGATTAGATGGTATAATGCCCTTTGGCTACAGTTATCCTGGGTAGAAACGGCCTAGAAGTATCTTTCCATTTTTATTAATGACCTTTCTTTTTAAGAACAAGATGCAAAATGGTGAATTTCCCTAATCCTTGACTATGTTCCACTAAAGCACTTTTCATGTCTTAACATTTGTCTCTAAAGAGTCTCTGATATTGTCTCTAAAGAGTCAAGTCATTTACAAAATATTGAAAAGCAGTCATCATTAGATTAATTTTTAAAATACGGTATTAGGGGGAGGAATTGATGATGCTTTTGAATTGCAGAGCAGTGAGAAGGCAACCTGCCTTTTAGTTTGTGGCTGGTGTATAGAGGGTAGAGTTCTGTTTTATTTTGCTTGCTTTTCCCCCCTTCCCTGTAATCCACCAAATGTGCATCCTCAAGTTGTAGTTAAGTTGTCAGCTGGGTCTTCCAGCCTTCTGGCTGCCTCCTGGTCTTCTGGGAGTTTCCTGTTAATGAGGTCCTGTCCTTGGCTTTTGACCTGGTGGTCACTGGCCTGACTCTTGGAGGGATCAGCTAAGGAGAACTTCCTGGTGGCAGGCTCAGAAAACTCTTTATTAAGGATGATTGAAGGAACCCAGAGGGTAAGAAGGCCTGGAGATTGATTCTGAGGGGAAGGGAGTCTCCCTGCTGGCTTTGGAAGTCAAAACATGTGTACTGGAAGAAGGAACTAACCCAGAGGGTGGAGATCTGTGTCTTTCTGGGTGAAGTTAAGTTTACTGGGCGGAGACTGGACCTTCTTCCAGGCTGTGTTAATTGTTACTATCAGTAATTGTTACTAGGGACCTTGTCTTTTCCTAGAATCTGGTTCCCTTTCCCTAACCTACTTCACTTAGTTCAAATCACCATCTGTTATCAGCTGGTTCTGAAAACGGTTTCAGGTAGTGAATCTTCCCCACCCCCACCCCTAAATATTTGAAATAATTATTTTACCAGAATGCACTACATACAGTATTCAGCCTCTTACCTGCCCCTATTTTTATACGGTGGAATTTAGAGTCTACTCAGATTATGTAAGGGGAGGCACCCAAACCAGCTCTTGCGTTCATTTGTTTGTTCCCTGATTTGGGAACCTGCTCTGGGCCTGAGCACTGTGATAGGCTCTGGGAAAGCAAGGATTGGTCTTTGCTTTCAAGCTTTCATCCATTCTGCTTCTGTCTAGTCTGGCAAAGGAGATTATATGATACTGAGATTGGTGCTGTAGCAAGGTATAAGAAGATTCTCCCCTGTAATGGACTGTATGGGAAAAAAAATCTAAAAAAAAAGAATGGATATTGCTGATTCACTTTGCTGTACACCTGAAACTAACACAACATTGTTAACCAACTATACTCCAATAAAAATCAATTTTAAAAGATTCTCAGGAGTTGAGAGAAGTCCAAATGGCCCACTATAGGGCCATCAGTATGACTGGGCTGGAGAAAGACATGCTGACCTGGGACAGCATGGGCAAAGCTACGCAAGGCTGGTGCACTACTGATTATGGGCAGACAGGAGAGAGTGAAGTGGGAAATCGCCAAAAAGGAGGGTGGGAGAGTGCAAAGGCCAGCTCAGGGAGGGTCAGGTGAATCAGGTTAAGGAGTGAAATGTATCTCTAGAGCAAGCAGCAGCTAGTGAAGTGACTGACACTCAGGGATGTGTTTTAGAAAGTTAATTCTGGCTGCAGGGTGGCAAATGAAGTGGTGAGGACTGAAGAGAGTAATTTAATGCAGGTGAGAGATGGGTTAGCATAGTTATGGGACTAGAAGAAAGGGATTAGAATAGAATGCTTAAGAATTAATTACTGATTGAATGTAGGAGATAAGGAAAGAATATAGCAGTCAGGGTACCCTGGAAAAGAAAAGGCATTCACCACTGGGATATTTTTCAGCAGCTTTATTGAGGTATACCTGGCATAAGGTAAACTGTACATATATAAAGTGTCTAATTTGAGAAGTTTTACTATTATCCGTGGCACTATCATCACAACCAAGATAAAGAACACTTCTTATACCCCCGTTGATTTCTTGTGCCCTTTTCTAATTCCCTCCAAGAACCAGTGAGCTGCTTCCTGTCAGGATACATTATTTAAACTTTTTTAGAATATTTTTCTGTAGGGTCATACAATATGTATCTTTTATGTATGGTGACTTTTCTTTAGCATGATCCTCTTGAAATTTGTCCAGGTGGTATGTGCATACATGGTTTATGTTTTGTTTTTCTGAGTAGTATTCCATTGTACAACTATGCCATATTTAGTTTATCCATTAACCTCTTGATGGACATTTGAATTATTTGCTGCTTCTTGGCTACTACACGTAAAGCTGATATGATTACTTGTATAAATGTCTTTGTGCAGCCTTTCTTTCTCTTGGTTAAATACTTAGAAGTGGAATGGCTAGTTTACACGGTAGGTGTGTATTTAACTTTTTAAGATGCATCCAATCTGTATTTCAGAGTGATTCTAGTTTGCCCCAACTGCTGTGGTCACTTTTAAATTTTAGTTATTCTATTAATGTGGAATTCTTTCATGGGGTTTTAATGTGTACTTCCCTAATGACTAATAATCTCAAGCTTCTTTTCTTGTGCTTATTTCCCCGTATATATTTCATACATCTTGGTTGAAGTGTTTATTAAATCTTTTGTCCATTTAAAAAAATGACCTATTTCTTTATTGATTTTTGAGAGGTTTTTATGTATATTCGCATTACAAGTTTGTTTTTTTTAAATCATAGTTGTGATTTGGAAAAATTTTCTCCCATTTTGTGGCTTATATGTTCATTTTCTTAACAGTGTCTTGAAAAGCGGAGTTCTTAATTTTGGTGAAGTTTAATTTATCAATTTGTAATTTTAATGATGTCTGTTTTATCAGTTTATTCTTTTATGGATCATGGTTTTGGTATCTAAGAAGTTGAGCTTGGTCTGAGATCTCAGATAGTTTGTCCTATTTTTTTTTTAAAGAAGCTTTATTTATTATTTTATATTACATCCAGGATCTATTTTATGTTAACCTGTAGAACAAGATATGGCCAGGTTTATTTTTTGCCTATGGTATCAGCTGTTCCAGTACCATTTGATAAAAAGCCTATCCTGTGTCTCATGAAGTGTCTTTGTACCTTTGAATAGAATCAGTTTACCATATGTATATGTGGACCCATTTCTGGATGTTTTATTTCATTACATCCATTTCTTTGTCTATTTTAATGCTATTACCACTTCGTTTTGATGACTATAGCTTTGTAATATTAAAGTCAGGTAGAATATCCTTCCACTTTTTTGTTTTTAAAGTTGTTTTGGTTATTCTACATCTGTTACATTTCCATATTAATTTTACAATCATTTCAAAATAAAGCCCTGCTTAGATTTTAATTGCAATTTAGTTTAATCTATACATTAATTTGGGGAGAGAATTGATGTCTTAAATTTTGTTTTCTATCCTTGGACAGAGTATATCTATTCATTTATTTAGGTCTTCCTTAATTTCTTTCAACAGTGTTTTTTTAGCTTTCATAGATGGATCTTTGTCAGATTATCTGTAGGTCGTTCACATTTTTTGATGCTGTTGAAAATAATGTCCTTTTAGGTTTCAGCTATCAATTGTTTGTTGCTACTTGTATATTGACCGTGTATCTTGCCATCTTGCTAAATTACTTATTTAGTTCTAGTAACTTTTTGCTGGTACCATCAGATTGTCTATCTGATCATGTTATCTGTGAAAAAAGACAATTTTACTTCTTCCTTTCAATAAGAATGTCTTAACTTTTCTTGCCATAGTACACTGGCTAGAATCTCCTGTGCTGAGAGGTTTCATTAATTTTTTAAATGAAGAATGGGTGTAATATTTTGTCAGTTGCTTTTTTCTGTAACTATTGAGATCATAATTTTTTCAAAGACTGGTCAGTTACATATATTGATTTTTTTTTTTTTTTTGAACGTTAAATTAACCTTATATTACTGAGATAGATCCCATTTGGCCAGGACCTACTATCCTTTTTATATTTTGTTGGATTCTATTTGCTAAAATTTTAAGAATATTTGCATCTATGTTAATGTTTGGTAATGATATAATTTTCTTTCCTTATATTGTCTTTTAAGTTTTGTTATCAAGATAATTCTGGCCTCATAGAATGATCAGGGAAACATTTATTTCTCTTCAGTTTTCTGTAAGGGTTCATGTAGAATTGACATTGTTTCTTTCTCAGATGTTTGGTAGAATTCATCAGTGAAGCCATTTAGCCATTTGAGTTTTCTTTTTTTAATGGAGGAGACAGAAAAGTCAATTGACTTAATAATAGAGGACTGTGCAGATTATCTGTTTCTTCTTGAGTGAGGTTTGATAGTTTCTGTTAATATATTTAAAGGAATCTGTACATATCATCTAAGGTGCTCATAATACTTTTATTACCATTTAAACATTTATAGAATCTGTTGTAATTTCATTTCCCTCATTCCAAATACTGGTTATGTGTCTCTTTTCTCTTTATTTTCTTGATCATTCTTGCCAGAAATTTATTAATATTATGGATCTTCTGAAAGAGTCAGCTTTTTGTTTTCATTTATTCTCTTTATTATTTTTTAATTTATTGATACTTACCCTAAATTTTATTTTCTTTCTTCTGCTAACTTTGGATCCCTCTTACCCTTTTTTTCCCTAATGTATTAAGGTACAAATTACGGTCATTTACTTGAGACGTCTTTTCTAATATAGGCATTTGAGTCTGTAAATTTTTAAGCATGGCTTCAGCTGCATCCCACAAGTTTTGTTGTTTGTATTTTCATTCAGTGAATACATTTTCTAGTTTTTTAAAGTGTCTTTTTGACCTATGGTTTATAGAAGTGTGTCAATCGGTCTCCAAATATTTGAGGATGTTCCACATATCTATTATTGATTTATAATTTAGTTCCATTTAAGTCACAGAAAGTAGTTTATATGATTTGAATTTTTTTACCTTTTTGAGACTTGCTTTATGGCCCAGAATATGGTCTGTCTTGTATTAGGTTGGTGCAAAAGTACTTGCAGTTTTACAGTGTTGAACTTTGCTGTTTTATACTGGAATACATTCTTAAGTGTGGTTATGTTATATGTCATTTTAATGCACATTTCTCACTTTATTTTTTTGTTAATGACTTATTACTTACTGTTTATTTTATATTTATTTTAGACTAGGGAAATGATGTTAGATAACAAAAGTGAATTCAAGTGATTTGCTTATTAGAATTTGCTTATTCAAAGTGAATCATAAAGCAATGTAGACAACTCACAGCATCAGCAATGCATCTGGCTCAAAACTGCTAATGAGTGTACAAAAAGCAGTCGTGGCTCAAGAAGTTGTGCAAACGAGATGAGAGCCTTGAAGATAAAGAGCATAGTGGCCAGCCATTGGGAAGCTGACAATCACTAGTTGAGAGGATCATCGAAGCTGATGCTCTTACAACTACATGAAAAGTTGCCCAAGATCTCAGTGTCGACCATCCTACATTCATTTGGTATTTGAAACAAATTGGAAAGATGAAAAAGGTTGATAGGTGTGCCTCATGAGCTGACCGAAATTCAAAAAAATTGTCATTTTGAAGTGTCATCTTCTCTTATTGTATGCAACAGCAACAAACCATTTCTTGATCGGATTGTGATGTGTGACAAAAACTGGATTTTATTTGACAACCGGAGGTGACTAGCTCAGAGGTTGGACCAAGAAGAAACTTCAAAGCGCTTTCCAAAGCCAAACTCGCACCAGAAAAAGGTCATGGTCACTGTTTGGTGGTCTGTTGCTGGTTTGATTTACTTTCAGTTCAGTTCAGTTCAGTCACCCAGTCGTGGCCAACTCTTTACAACTCCGTGGACTGCAGCACGCCAGGCCTCCCTGTTCATCACCAACTCCCGGAGTTTACCCAACCTCATGTCCATTGAGTCAGTGATGCCATCCAACCATCTCATCCTCTGTCGACCCCTTCTCCTCCTGCCCTCAAACTTTCCCAGCATCAGGGACTTTTCAGGTGAGTCAGCTCGTCACATCAGGTGGCCAAAGTATTGGAATTTCAGCTTCAGCATCAGTCCTTGCAATGAATATTCAGGACTGATTTCCTTTAGGATTGACTGGTTGGATTTCCTTGCAGTCCAAGGGACTCTCAAGAGTCTTCTCCAACACCACAGTTCAAAAGCATTAATTCTTAGGTGCTCAGCTTTCTTTACAGTCCAACTGTCACATCCATACTTGACTACTGGAAAAACCATAGCCTAGACTAGATGGACCTTTGTTGGCAAAGTTAATGTCTCTGCTTTTTAATATGCTGTCTAGGTTGGTCATAACTTTCTTTCCAAGGAGTAAGCATCTTTTAATTTCATGGCTGCAATCACCATCTGCAGTAAGTTTGGAACCCCTAAAAAATAAAGTCTGACACTGTTTCCACTGTTTCCCCATCTATTTGCCATGAAGTGATGGGACTGGATGCCATGATCTTAGTTTTCTGAATGTTGAGCTTTAAGCTAACTTTTTCACTCTCCTCTTTCATCAAGAGGCTCTTTAGTTCTTCTTCACTTTCTGCCATAAGGGTGGTGTCATCTGTATATATGAGGTTATTGATATTTCTCCCGGCAATTTTGATTCCAGCTTGTGCTTCTTCCAGCCCAGCATTTCTCATGATGTACTCTGCATATAAGTTAAATAAGCAGGGTGACAATATACAGCCTTGACGTACTCCTTTTCCTATTTGGAACCAGTCTGTTCCATGTCCAGTTCTAACTGTTGCTTCCTGACCTGCACACAGATTTCTCAGGAGGCAGTTGAAGTGGTTTGTTATTCCCATCTCTTTCAGAATTTTCCACAGTTTATTGTGATCCACACAGTCAAAGGCTTTGGCATAGTCAGTAAAGCAGAAATAGATGTTTTTCTGGAACTCTCTTGTTTTTCGATGATCCAGCGGATGTCGGCAATTTGATCTCTGGTTCCTCTGCCTTTTCTAAAACCAGCTTGAACATCTGGAAGTTTACGGTTCATGTATTCCTGAAGCCTGGCTTGGAGAATTTTGAGCATTACTTTAGTAGTGTGTGAGATGAGTGCAATTGTGTGGTAGTTTGAGCATTCTTTGGCATTGCCTTTCTTTGGGATTGGAATGAAAACTGACCTTTTCCCGTCCTGTGGCCACTGCTGAGTTTTCCAAATCTGCTGGCATACTGAGTGCAACACTTTCACAGCATCATCTTTTAAGATATAAAATAGCTCAGCTGGAATTCCATCACCTCCACTAGCTTTGTTCGTAGTGATGCTTTCTAAGACCCACTTGACTTCATGTTCCAGGATGTCTGGTTCTAGGTGAGTGATCCCGTCATCGTGATTATCTGGGTCATGAAGATCTTTTTTGTACAGTTCTTCTGTATATTCTTGCCACCTCTTCTTAATATCTTCTGCTTCTGTTAGTTCCATACCATTTCTGTCCTTTATTGTGCTCATCTTTGCATGAAAATTTCCCTTGGTAGCTCTAATTTTCTTGAAGAGATCTCTAGTCTTTCCCATTCTGTTGTTTTCCTCTATTTCTTTGCATTGATACCTGAGGAAGGCTTTCTTATCTCTCCTTGCTATTCTTTGGAACTGTGCATTCAAATGGGTATATCTTTCCTTTTCTCCTTTGCTTTTCACTTCTCTTCTTTTCACAGCTATTTGTAAGGCCTCCCCAGACAGCCATTTTTGTTTTTTGCATTTCTTTTTCTTGGAGATGTTCTTGATTCCTGTCTCCTGTACAATGTCACGAACCTCCATCCGTAGTTCATCAGGCACTCTGTCTATCAGATCTAGTCCCTTAAATCTATTTCTCACTTCCACTGTATAAGCATAAGAAATTTGATTTAGGTCATACCTGAATGGTCTAGTGGTTTTTCCCCACTTTCTTCAATTTCAGTCTGAATTTGGCAATAAGGAGTTCATGATCTGAGCCGCAGTCAGCTCCTGGTCTTGTTTTGCTGACTGTATAGAGCTTCTCCCTCTTTGGCTGCAAAGAATATAATCAATCTAATTTCGGTGTTGGCCATCTGGTGATGTCCTTTAGCTTCCTGAATTCCAATGAAACCATTACATCTAAGATGTGTGTTCTGCAGATGGATGAGTTTCACCAAAGATTGCAATGCCTGCAGCTGGCATCAGTCAACAGAAAGGGCCCTCTTCTCCACAAGAACACCTGACCACACTTCACACTCAGAACTTCAAAAGTTAAACATATTGGACTATGAAGTTTTGCCTCATCTGCAATATTCACCTGACCTATTGCCAACTGACTACCACTTCTTCAAGAATCTAGAAAAATTTTTTCAGGGAAAATGTTTCCACAACCAGCAGGATGCAGAAAATACTTTCCAAGATTTTGTGAAATCCTAAAGCATAGATTTTTATGCTACAGGAATAAACAAACTTATTTCTTATTGGCAAAAATGTGTTTATTATAATGATTCCTATCATGATTAATAAAGATATGCTTGAGCCTAGTTATAATTTAAAATTCATAGTCCAAAACTACAATTACGTTTGTACCAACCTAATAAGTATTCCACGTGCTCTTGAAAAGAAAAAATATATTCTACTCTTGTTGGGAAATGTGCTTTTTACATGTCAGTTAGCTTTATTGACTACTGTTATGTATTATGTACTTGCTGATTTTCTATCTGCCTGTTCTACCAATTATTGAGAGTGGCACATTTAAATCTCTCATGATAATTGTAGACATACATGTTTCTTCTTGCAGTTCTATCAGATTTTGCTTTAGGTATTCTGACACTCTCTTATTAGGTGGATTAATATTTGGATTTTTAGGTCATATTGGTGAATCATCCACTTTATCATTTCATAATTTCTGCTGCTATTTTTCTTCAATATCTACTGAATCATTATTCCTGGTAATATTTTTGCTTTAAAATCTACTTGCTGCTGCTGCTGCTGCTGCTGCTAAGTCGCTTCAGTCGTGTCCGACTCTGTTCGACCCCAGAGACGGCAGCCCACCAGGCTCCCCCATCCCTGGGATTCTCCAGGCAAGAACACTGGAGTGGGTTGCCATTTCCTTCTCCAGTGCATGAAAGTGAAAAGTGAAAGTGAAGTCACTCAGTCGTGTCCGACTCTTATCGACCCCATGGACTGCAGCCTACCAGGCTCATCTATCCATGGGATTTTCCAGGCAAGAGTACTGGATTGGGTTGCCATTGCCTTCTCCGTTAAAATCTACTTAGTATTATACTAATATATCAAAGTCTACCTGTCTTTTGATTGTTCTTTTATGGTATATCTTTTTCCTGCTTTTCCTTTTTAACTTGTTTGTTTCCTTATATTTAAAATGGGCTTTTTATAGGCAGCTTAACAAGGCAAGACATAAAAATCTCTGCCTTTTAATTAGGGTGTTTGGACTATATATAATGTAATTCTTATGGTTTGTTTTAAACATAGCATGTTGTTTTTTTCTTTCTATTTGTTCCATCTGTTTTTTGTTCTCTTTTCTCTTTCTCTGCTTTCTTTTGGATTAATTACTTTTTTAATTTTATTTTTTTCGTCCTTTATTGGCTAATTAAGCATATCCTTTTTTGAGATATTATTTTAGTGGTTGCTTTAAAATTTATAGTATACATGTTTAATTTATCAGAGTAAACTTTGAAGTGGTATTATACCACTTCATATGTAATATAAAACCATACGTAAAATTAGATAGCCAGTGGAAGTTTGCTGTATGACACAGGAAGTTCACATCCATTGCTCTATGACAACCTAGAGGGGTGGGATAGGGGTGGGAGGTGGGATGGAGTTTCAAGAGGGAGGGGACATATACGTACCTATGGCCGATTCATATTGATATATGGCAGAAACCAACACAATATTGTAAAGCAGTTATCCTCTAATTAAAAATAAATTAAAAAGATCATACAACATATATTTCTAATTCTTGCCTCATAGCTTTTGTACTACTACTGTTTATATTATACAATACATTTTGCTGCTGCTGCTAAGTCGCTTCAGTCGTGTCCAACTCTGTGTGACCCCATAGACAGAAGCCCACCAGGCTCCCCCTTCCCTGGGATTCTCCAGGCAAGAACACTGGAGTGGGTTGCCATTTCCTTCTCCAATGCATGAAAGTGAAAAGTGAAAGTGAAGTCGCTCAGTCGTGTCCGACTCTTAGCGACCCCATGGACTGCAGCCCACCAGGCTCCTCCGTCCATGGGATTCTCCAGGCAAGAGGACTGGAGTGGGGTGCCATTGCCTTCTACAATACATTTTACTTCTGCGTGTATTGAAACCCCACAATACATGGTCACTATTTTAGTTTTAAGCAGTCAATTATCTTTTTAAGACATTCAGAACTTTTTAAAAAGTGTATATATACCCACATAGTTAACTTTATGCTCTTCCTTTTATTTTATGGATCCAGATTTCCATGAGATATTATTTTCTCCCACTTCTTGTGGTACAGTTCTGCTGCTGAGAAATTTTGATCTTTTTTTCTTTTTTTTGGGTCCGCACCTTGAGGCATGTGAAACTTCCCCAACTAGAGATAGAGTCCACACCCTCTGCAGTGGAACAGCAGAGTCTTAACCACTGGACCACCAGGGAAGCCACCGATGTTTTGTTCTTTTTTTTTTTTTTTTTCCTCTGATGATGAATTTTGGTATGACATCTTTGGTATGTCTCAAAAAAAATCTTTATTTCAGCTTCAGTTTTGAAAGATTTTTTTCCCCCACAGGATAAAGAATTCTAGTATAAAGTTTTTTCTTCTAGTTCTTCAAATCTAGCTCTGCTGTTCATAGCTTGCATTATTTCTGTTGACATTCTCACATTTTTTTCTTTTTTTTTGCATAATTTGCCATCTCTACCCTGACTGCCTTTAAGATTTCTCTTTACTATTGGTTTTGAACAATTTGGTTATGATGTTGCTTGGCTGAGTTTTCTTTATGTTTCTTTTGCTTGGAGTTCATTTGTGTTCTTGAATATGTGGTTTTATAGTTTTCATCAAATTTGGAAATTTATAAGCATTATGTCTAATGTATTTCTCCTGATCTCTTCTTTGTTCTCTCCTTCAGGTATTCCCATTTCACATATATTAGGTCACTTAAGTTTTTCCACAGCTCACTGATGCTCTATTTTTAAAAAATCTTTTTTCTCTTTGTTATATTTTTGATAGTTTCTATTACAATGTCTTGAAGGTCACTAATCTTCTGTGTTATGTAATCTCATACAGTCAGCTTTTCATCTCAGATATTTTAGTTTTCATTTTTATAATTTCAACTTGATTCTTTTAAAAACCTTATATGTCTGAACTTTTAAATTCACTCTTTCCTTTAGCTTTTTGAACATAGGACTTTCACGTATAATAACTGCCATAATATCTGCATCAACTCATTCTATCAGATAGGTCAGTTCTGGGTTGGAGTCCATTGATTTTTCTCACTTTAAGTCGTATTTTCTTGGTTCTTTGCATGCTGTTAAGTTTTGACTGAATACCAGACCTTATGTGTTTTACCTTGTTCAATGCTAGATATTTCCGTATTTCTATAAATACACTTGATCTTTGTTTTGCAGCATGTCTAAGTTATTTGGAAACAGTTTGATCCTCTTGCGTCCTGCTTAAGCTTTGTTGAGTAGGACTAATGCTTCTTCACTGCTGAGGTAAAGCCCGTCTGTGTACTTGCCCCCAAGCGCTGTTAATTATGAGGTTTTCCTCACTGGCTGGTGTGAATCGCCACTATTCATGGCCCTGTGTGAAGTCCACTGATTGCTCACTGTCATCCTTTTGAGTGCTTCTGGCTCAGACGGCTTCTTCGCATGTGTATAGTGACTGCTACTGTCCTGAATACTTGACGAACACACCTTCTGGGGCAACTTTCCTATCTCCTACTTTGCCCCAAGAATTCTAGCCTCCTTGCTCTGCACAGACTCCTAGCTCTCGCTCAGTTCAGGAAACTGCAGGCCTTGGTGTGGATTTTCTCTTCCTGTGTCCAGGTCCCAGGCATTCAGCTTGAACAATTTCAGGATACCTCTTTTTCTCCCCCCATCTCTCTAACATCACTGTATTTTGTTGCCTGATGTCCTGTATCCTGAGAATCTTTGTTTCCTGTATTCATTATTTTAGTTATTTAAGGTGGGAGGGTAAATATGGTGCTCTTTATCTATCTTGGCTAGACGTGGAGGTCTTCACCTGGAAATTTTGAAGAAAATTTTAAGAGAGACTACTAGAGTTTCTGAGGAAGGGAATTTAAGTTATTCAGGCACTTTTACTGCTTGAGGCCTGAAAGGGCACAGTGAAGGAATAAATCAGAGGGAAAGACACCCTTAGATTTGTATAATTTTAAGTACAGGAACTATTTAGAAAGATGAGGGCAGCATGAATGCCTAGAGCTAATATTAGTGGTATTGTTATACCTTTCTACTTAAGTGGGCAAGGGATGGAGAACTCAGAAATCCCGTGGAGAAAGCTGCCTTGAGAGGATGTATTATCTTAAAGAAATGCAGCAAGTTTGAGGCAGCTCCAAAGGAGGGGAACCCTGACCTTACTTTCCTTCCTCCTTTAAGGTTTCTGCTAATGGCTCTCCATGGGCAAAACCAACTAGAAGATAAAAGGGTTAGAGAGCCTTAGAGATCAGACTATAATCCCCAGGACACAGGGTAGGCAGAAAAGGGTTGAGTGTGGAAGAGGTGGGTAAACAGAATAACCTGCACAGGGAATCAGTGATAATTTTTAGATTGCTGGCTACAATGTCAGGGTGGTTGGTGGTGCCACTTGGTGGGAAAGAAGAGAAAAGGCACAGTATGTTTGGGCAGAAGTGGGTTTGACACAAGGAAAAACAGAGATGGTTTTTCCTGGAAGTCCTGTAACTATCGTTTTAAAGTGTTTAGAAGGTCCTTATCAACATGGATGATGAAGCAGAGTTTATATAGCAAGTACATATACAGTGATTTGTGTGGGGACTGGGTTTAGGAAGAGTGGGGAAAATAAAGTAAAAATCATTCAGCCTAAATGTATGTGTTGCCTGTCCCTTGGGCCATCTGGATTTTGGGCCAGTTACACTGAAATCTGTTGCAGACCAGGCTGAGAGCTGAGTATTTTGAATTCTGCTAGAGTGGCTATGGGATGAAGAGATTTGGAAAGCACTCAGTTACTGAACACCTATAGGGGATAAAAGTTGAGAAGACAGGTGATAAAATCAAGCGTGATTTAGATACGCCAAACTCAGTATAATTTATCAGATTCCGGGATTATAGAATTATGTGGCCAACGTTGATATTAGAGTGTGGCTGTTTTAAATCATCATGCGACATAGTGGAAAGAGCATGGGTTGAAGTCCCTCTCTTGTTTTTTACTGAGTCTGTGACATTGGGCTGCTGCTGCTAAGTCACTTCAATCATGTCCGACTCTGTGTGACCCTATAGACGGCAGCCCACCAGGCTTCCCCGTCCCTGGGATTCTCCAGGCAAGGACACTGGAGTGGGTTGCCATTTCCTTCTCCAATGCATGAAAGTGAAAAGTGAAAGGGAAGTCGCTCAGTTGTATCCGACTCTTCACGACCCCATGGACTGCGGCCTACCAGGCTCCTCCATCCATGGGATTTTCCAGGCAAGAGTACTGGAGTGGGGTGCCATTGGGCAAGTGACCTAAATGCACAGAACCTTAGTTTCCCCTAAGAACTGGTCAGTCAGTTGTTTGCATCAGGTGGCCAAAGGATTGGAGTTTCAGCTTCAGCATTAATCCTTCCAGTGAATACTCAGGACTAGTTTCCTTTAGGATGGACTGGTTGGATCTCCTTGCAGTCCAAGGGACTCTCAGGAGTCTTTTCCAACACCGCAGTTCAAAAGGATCAGTTTTTGTTTGTGGACCCTCCAAAGTTGCTGGAAGTTTCAGCAAGGCCATCTACTAAGTCACTAGTAGCAGGCCAGGAAGAGAGTAAATGCTCACATGAAATCTGTTGATCCAAGATGACGGTTGGCACAAAATACAAGTTTGAGAAAGATTGCTATTCGTGTGATGATACATATTGATAGAACATAGACAACACCAAATTCTAGGGACCTTAAAGGACGAGTCAGGTACTTGAGGAGGTTACCTCAAAGCTCACCTTCCAAAGCACTTTGCAAGACACCCCACCTCTCCTTCCCTTTTCTCCTCTGCAGATTGTTCCCTTTTTAGTGTGTGAGATTAGGTATTGGGCTGGATGGGCCAGTGATTTGTCCCAGCATGTGTTCCATCTGGGGAGCCTCCAGGGAGGTAAAGAAGACCTACTGTGTGCTCACAGGTTGCTATTAGCCCAGCTTCCTTCATCTCCACACAGAGTCACATGGGAACATGGGACTCTGAAGATTATTCTTGTTAAATGTACTAAGCACACCATATCCTTTTTTCCTGTCTCTTGATTTTAGGAAAAGCCATGGCATGGAGGAGCAGTTGTCGGAACTAAAAGTATATTACAAAGAGGAAAGAAAGTTCCTTCCTCGAGGAGGTCATGAGAATCATTTTAAAACATTCTAAGGGCTCAGTTCAGTTCAGTCGCTCAGTCGTGTCTGAATGTTTGTGACCCCATGGACTGCAGCACGTTAGGCCTCCCTGTCCATCACCAGCTCCCAGAGTTTACTGAAACTCATGTTCATTGAGTTGGTGATGCCATCCAATCATCTCATCCTCTGTCATCCCCTTCTCCCGCCTTCAATCTTTCCCAATATCAGGGTCTTTTCAGATTAGTCAGTTCTTCGCATCAGGTGGCCAAAGGATTGGAGTTTCAGCTTCAGCATCAGTCCTTCCAGTGAATATTCAGGACTGATCTTCTTTAGGATGAACTGGTTGGATCTCTTACAGTCCAAGGGGCTCTCAAGAGTCTTCTCCAACACCACAGTTCAAAAGCATCAATTCTTCAGCACTCAGCTTTCTTTATAGTCCTACTCATGTCCATCGGGCTGGTGATGCCATCCAACCATCTCACCCTCTGTCATCCCCTTCTCCTCCCTCCTTCAGTCTTTCCCAGCATCAGGGTCTTGTCAAATGAGTCAGCTCTTTGCATTAGGTGGCCAAAGTATTGGAGTTTCAGCTTCAACATCAGTCCTTCCAATGAATATTCAGGACTGATCTTCTTTAGGATGAACTGGTTGGATCTCTTACAGTCCAAGGGACTCTCAAGAGTCTTCTCTAACACCACAGTTCAAAAGCATCCATTCTTTAGCGCTCAGCTTTCTTTATAGTCCAAATCTTATATCCATACATGACTATTGGAAAAACCATAGCTTTGACTAGATGGACCTTTGTTGGCAAATAATGTCTCTGCTTTTTAATATGCTGTCTAGGTAGGTCACAGCTTTTCTTCCAAGGAGCAAGTGTCTTAATTTCATGGCTACAGTCACCATCTGCAATGATTTTGGAGCCCCCCAAAATGAAATCTGTCACTGTTTCCATTGTTTCCCCATCTATCTGCCATGAAGTGATGAGACTAGATGCCACGATCTTAGTTTTCTGAATGTTGAGTTTTAAGCCAGCTTTCTCATTCTCCTCTTTCACTTTCATCAAGAGGCTCTTTAGTTCTTCACTTTCTGCCATAAGGGTGGTGTCATCTGCATATCTAAGGGCTGCATATCCAAGGGCTAGCTCACTTAAGAGAGATTAGGTGGTTTGGATGATCCCATGGGATAAAAATGTGGACTAGAGGGTGGAAGCCACATAAAGTAGATTTCAACCCAGTACAAGAATCTTTCTTATAATTACAATAGTAGCTGCCTATTGTGAAAATTCAAACAGCACAGAGAGGGGAGGTTAAAAATTGCCCTCCATGCTTCCACTGTACTTCTTTCTGTAGATGTCACTGCAGTAAGCAGGCTTTTGCATATTCTTCCTGAAGTTTTGTATGTTAGGTCCTTACACAGTTTCGGAGAAGGCAATGGTACCCCATTCCAGTACTCTTGCCTGGAAAATCCCATGGACAGAGGAGCCTAGTGGGCTGCAGTCCATGGGGTTGCTAAGAGTCAGACACGACTGAGCGACTTCACTTTCACTTTTCACTTTCATGCATTGGAGAAGGAAATGCCAACCCACTCCAATGTCCTTGCCCGGAGAATCCCAGGGACGGTGGAGCCTGGTGGGCTGCCGTCTATGGGGTCACACAGAGTCAGACATGACTGAAGCGACTTAGCAGCAGCAGCAGCAGCAGCAGCATTCAGGGTAGTCTGAAGGGTTTTAATAGCACAGACTGTGAACCGTACTCCCTAGAGTTTCTGCATTAGTAGGTCTGGGTTGGAGCCTGAGAGTTTGCGTTTCTAACACATTGCTTGGTGGTGCTGATGCTGATTTTCTGAAGCTCACAGTTTGAGAACCACTGATGTGGTTTCCTCTTTACAGAGTTCTTACAAATGCAGTCATATTGTAGTGTCTAAGAATTTGCTCTTTTACTCAATAACACGTAATTAGCAGTTTTCTTTAGCTATGTCTCATTTTTAACAACTGCTTCTGTATCAGTTTTAGCAAGGCCCCTATAAATGAATGGGGCTTCCCTAGTGGTTCAGTGGTAAAGAATCCAGCTGCAGTGCAGGAGCTGCAGGAGATGTGGGTTTGATCCCTGGGTTGGGAAGATCCCCTGGAGGAGGGCATGACAACACACTCCAGTATTCTTGATTGGAGAATCCCTTGGATAGAGGAGCCTGGTGGTCTACAGTCCGTGAGGTTGCAAAGAGTCAGACAGACACAACTAAGCGACTTAGCATGCAGGCACTATAGATGAATATTGAATTTGTTTCCAGGGTTTTTGTGAGTGTGCCCTTGCCTTTAAAAAATAAATCTGAAATGTGCATTTTTTTATATATCTTTTAGATGAGCCAATCATCAGTTCTTAGAAGGTAAATTCTTAGAAGTTACAGCTCTTGGGTAAAGAGGTAGATTTGGAAAACAGATAGATATTGCCAAATAGTTCTAAAGGAGGATGAACCAATTATTCTCCTGCTAAAAGTATCTGAAACTGCTTGTGTCCCCAAGCACTTGCCCAAAATGGATATTATCAGTGTTTTCATTTTCTGCCCATTTTTTTAAGGTGTAAAATTGTATATCAATGTTGTTTTGATTTGCATTTCCCTCCATTTTTTGTGAGGTTAAAGGGTCAATGTATGGATTGAATATCTTTTTCTATGAACTGCAAGTTTGTATTTTTTGCATCACATGAACAAAGGCAGCAAACTTTTATTTGCGGGATTGCTAGTAATGTTGTAAGGTTGGCATATTAGGAGTTGTGATCAGAGATGAGGTTGGGCACTGGGGTTAGTGGTTTGGGCAGGAGCAGGAGCTTTGAGTTCCTTGTGGGCCAGATAAAGAACTTGGCCTTCACTTTGGACAGAAGCAGCATTGCTGGTGTTGAAGCTTACCCTGCAGCTCGTGATAATTTTAACAGGGCCTGTTTCTGGAAAGGCACACTGTTCAGTAATCTTCCAGTAACTCATTCTTTCGGCCTTTCACGTGGGGCCTTGAAGCCACCTAGCCATTCTTCATAAATAGGGTAGGGGGGCATCGTAGAGCAGCACGTTGTACACAAAAACGAACACAACATTGTAAAGTAGTTATCTTCCAATTAACAAATGGTCAGTAATTGTTAGCAGTAAGTAAAAATACATTACTATATATTAATAATATATACTATATAATAATAACATAAAAATGTTTATATTAGTAAAATAATAGGAAAAAAATAATAGAATTTCTTTAAAAAGGGGAAAAAAAAAGCCAAAAGAGTAGGGTAGAAACCTCAGCCATCCTCAGGCTGGGCATTGTCTTTGAGGGCAGAGTTTTGCAAGATGGTGCAGGGACTGGATTTTGTTGCTGTACCCAATACTTCTCTCCTCCATGCCTGTGTGTGCAGAAGTGGGCTGCAGGTCAGGAGGAAGAATGCCCTGGGAAGGGGTGCAGTGCTTCATACAGAAGAAAGGCTTGCTGACTGTGCTTCTAGACCTCTCCAGGGATGGAGAGTTTTTAGATGCTTTTTATTTTAAAAGGTATTCGACTATTTTATACATTAATAATTTCCTCCTCCCTCCCAGCCCAAGAATTCCCTATTACTGCAGGACACATGGCATGTTTCCCTCTAGGCAGAAGGAAGTAGAGGGCAGAACATTCTCAATATCTAATGCTTCTCATAGTAGCCTGTATAGTGACATAGGGTTGTCATTAATCAGAGCATGGAGGAGGCGTTTCTGATGGTTGAGTGTCTGAGAAGTTTTCACAGGATGAACTGACTTGGAATTGTGTTCTGAGTATGCTAAGGATGAAAGCAACTTGGTTGGGAGGTGGGAAAAGTCAAGTCATTTCAGGGATAGATAAGAGTCCTGTTCTGGCCTAGACAAACCTGAAATTGAATACAGCCTCCTTAATCTTCAGCTTTGTGACCATCCACTGGATTTTGTTCCCCTCAGGATTTCAGTGTCTTCCCCCTGTAAGTGGGGGAAGGGTGGGTGTCATAAATGTGGGTTCCCCCTCTCCCCGTCTCTGCAGAGAGAATAGCTTGGTAGGGCATTTTAAAGGGCTTGGAAGGCATTTTAACAAGTAGGGAGCTGCTTTATTGGATCACAAGGATTGAAGAGAAGGGAGTGTAAGTGAGGTTTTATAGAAGAGGACATGGGAGATCCAGAGTTTAATTTACTCTCAGGCAATGTTTGTTTTGGGAGTTTGGGGATGTCATTTGATGCGTCAGATTTTCCACCCATGATTTTGTTAGGACTTATACCGTGCATTTGGCCTCAGCATGGCTGGGTTTTGTATTTTCTCTGTGTCATCCATTGAGCATTGCCTGTGTGGCTTTTGGACGGTGGTGGGTTTTGGCCACGGCCCAGGATCGCCTCAGTGTTGATCCCCGTGACCACCACATTGTGAGGCATGCACGAGGCTTCCTTAAGTTTGCCTGTTCTACCTGTTGGAATCCAACTTTGAATCTAAGATGACAGCCAGCTTTTCTTCTGTCTGATTTAATTCCATACCCCTCATCCAGTCATCTCAGATTTGTCTTTAAAGATGGGCTCAGTCCAAAGCATGAAGATCCTAAACATCTTGAAAAATACTGGGCTTCTGATCTAGTGCTTGGAAGACTGATGAAAACAGTAACCCGGTACTTATTTTATCAACTTACATCTCCATATTCTGCCAAGGAAGGTGGAGTTGGAACAAGACGCTTGGCTTCAAGAGTATAGCCGAGGTTCCGCTGGCAAATGGAGCCCCCTTACTGCCACGTGCAATATTACCAGGTGCATTAGTTGTGCTTCAAGTACATAAACTAGGCACAACTTGAGGCATCACTGTTTGACTTTCAAAAATAAGATTCTTACACTAAATTGTCAACTATTTAAAATCAGAAATGATATATTTTTCAGCTTCCTATTCCTAGTGTCCTGACCCAGAGAAAGCACTTTACATTTGTTTACTGGAATTTGAGCTGTTAGACATGGTGTGAATACCTAGGTATAGATCATGCATACTAAACATCCCTGCAGATGTTCAGGGATGATTTGGTCATGAAAGAGAAGGTTGGCATATCTTAATAGTCCTAATAATTGCTGCTGTTTACTGAGTGTGTTTGTGTGTGTGTGTGTGTGTGTGTTAGCCACTCAGTCATGTCTGACTCTCTGTGATCCTATGACTGTAGCCTGCCAAGCTCCTCTGTCCATGGAATTCTCCAGGCAAGAATACTGGAGTGGGTGGCCATTCCCTTCTCCAGGGGATCTTCCCAATCCGGAGGTCAAAGCTGGGTCTCCCATATTGTAGGCAGATTCTTTACCATCTGAGCCACTAGGGAAGCTGTTACTGAGCATACCATGTATTAATACCAGGCGCTGTGCTGGGCCCCCTGGTTCTACAATCTTAGTTAATCTTTCAAAGCATATAGCAAGATTGGAGCTGCGGGAGACAGCCTTTCACTTTAAGAGGAGAAGTACCTGTCAAGAAGCTGTACTTGTTCTCCCATGTATATTTTTGGTAAAGCTGATGGAGAACCAGGTATTATTGCCAGATTAGCTCTTTCCTTCCCCTGCCAAATTTTCTCTCCATTTTAGAGCATGGGAGAATTGCTTTAAGTGGTATTTAATTCTTTCTGTTAAGGAGACTGAAGTGGAGCAGCATACTCATTGCTTATCTTTTTCTTCCCAAATCTCCCAACCCCCTGATTATATTATAACTAAAAAAAAGAAATTTGTGTGTGACTTGTGTACTTGAACTCCCAGCCAAGACCAAAGATCAAAGTCAAGAGAGGATATTAAGCTCACTCCCAGGTCCCTGGGACACTGTATCTGTAGCCACTGTCCTCAAGTTTGTCCTGGAGGAGTGGCCCACTAAGAAGTAGAACTGCAGGTAAGCTTATCCACTCTGGAGGGTTGCAGTCTTAGGGACTAGTGTTCTGCTCTTTAGTCATTTAGGGGAAAAGAAGGAAGCAAATAAATATAAGAGACAACCCCACAGAGTGGTTTTCAGCACGATTATGTGTAGCATGACCCCTTTTGAGAATTTTTGGGACAGTTATGCAGAGAACAGCCTCCATGTCCCTGACTCTGTCTCCTTTTCTCACACTGCCTTTGAGCAGCTTTCACGTTTGCTGAGGAATCAGCTGTGAAGCCTGTGGTTTCCTGTGGCACATTTCTAATAATATTTGTACAGGCTATTATTTAATGCACCATATAAATATTTATCATAAGAGCGGTCTTTTGATCATGAACAGAGGCTAAAAACCAGTTCAGTCAATGCTGGCAATTGGCTGGGAAGCTGTTCTGCCCTTTGGAGCCTCTTGTAGACTGAGAAGTTAGGTAAGGCCTGGGACATGTGTGCAGCCAGCTTGAATTTCTCTCTGTAGCTTTTCTTTCTCTTGGCTTCCACAGTCTATGCTCTTAATTCTCTTGTCTGACCAGCCACCCCATATTCCCTGTTAGTTGTGTTTCTTTTTTAGTGGGCTTCCCTGGTGGCTCAGATGGTAAAGAATCTGCCTGCAATGAAGAAGACCTGGGTTCGATACCTGGGTTGAGAAGATCCCCTGGAGGAGGCCATGGCAACCCACTCCAGTATTCTTGCCTGGATTATCGCCATGGACAAAGCAGCCTGGTGGGCTACAGCCCATGAGGTCACAGAGAGTCGGATACCCCATATTCCTTATTAGTTGTCTTTCTTTTTAGAGAATTTATCTCTGCCTCAAATGAATGAAGTGGGATCAACTTTCTGACTCTCAGCATTCATCTGTTGGGGTTTAAAGCCACACCATTGTGACCTGGACAAAACCCAGCTCCTTTGGTGGTGTGCTCTGTGACCTTAAACTGCCTTATTGCTGAGAACCTCAGTCTCTCTAACTGGGAAATGAGCTCACAGTGGCAACCTCACGGGATTGTTACAAGTGAAATCACAGAATCAGGTGGATGATTTGCAGAGCAGAGCCTAATAAGTGCCAGTTGTTGCTGCCTTTGTTGTTGGCACTGTTGTTGAAGGATTCGGTTTTCACTTTTAGGTTGGAAAGAGCCCTAAAGTTGCCTTAAGAGGCCAGGGTTCAAATGCAGATGCTGCTGCTGTTTACTCTTTGTGTGACTTGGGGCAAATTTTCCTATCCCAACAAGGTATAAAATGGTGGTAGGTTCCCCAGCTTGAATGCATTTCAGTTGGAAGAGATGAACAAATGTGTAAAAGTGCCAAGCATGCAGGAGGATCCTAATCCTTTTTTTTTTTTTTAAAGCAAATTATAAAAGGGAATAATGTTTTCCATTTTGCAGTTACTTTATTCTCTGAGGCCAAGAGGAACTGGAATGTAGTTTGGAGTCTAGGACACATCAGAGAGTACTTATGACCCAGGAACAAAGGGCACGGAGGGGAGACTAGGAATCTGAGTGCAGAAAATCCTCTGGCAGAGTTTTTATAACTCACAGGGTCAAGTTTCAGGGAAGCTGCCCTAGAGCTTGAACTTCTCAAGATCCAGGTGTGGAAACAATCATAAAGAGATCACTTAAAACTATAGTAATAGGAAACGTAGTGAACCTGAAATATTTAATTAGGATCTATTTCTTACAAAAACATGAACTGGGGTGTGTGTGTGTGAACAACAAAGAGAAGGTATGATGCCCTTGTTCCCATGGGTTTGACTCTCTTTTGGACTGATATCTCAGTCATACAGTCTAGAAATGGATAGTTTTACCAGAGAGAGGCCACCTGGTATTGGGGAAGGGCCAGTCTCTGAAGGTGGGCAGCCTGAGTTCTGAGTAAACCAGTTGTAGACAGAGTAGGCACATGGCTTTGAGCCCTAGGTCAGGAAGATCCCCCGGAGAAGGAAATCCACTCCAGTATTCTTGTCATGAACAGAGGAGCCTGGTGGGCTGCATCTCACAGGGTCACAAAAGAGTCAGACACAACTTAGCGACTAAACAACAAGAACAGGGTACAGAGTAGGCAGAGTCCTTGGCAAACGTGCGTTAACTACGTGGAGGGTATCCTGCAGCATGGGGCTTCCTAGGTGGCACTGGTGGTAAAGAACCCACCTGCCAGTGCAGGAGACATAAGAGAGGTGGGTTCTATCCCTGAGTTGGGAAGATCTCCTGGAGGAGGGCACGGCAACCCACGCTAGTATTCTCACCTGGAGAGTCCCTATGGACAGAGGAGCCTGATGGGCTACATACAATCCATGGGGTCGCAGAGCCAGACACGACCGAAGCAACTTAGCACGCATGAACCTGTTAGCATGGCATTCCAAGAACGGTTAGGGATTTGGTAGCAGAGGGATCGAGACTGCTCTCACCTCTATCACTTGGTATTTATATAACGTACGTGAGCAAGTTACTTGACTAGTCTAGGACTTGTTTTCCCTCATCAGTAAAATGGGAATGGTCCTAGTAATTCTCTTCAAGGGTTGATATCAGGACAAAAAGTGGATTTAAAAATGTAAGCAAGCTGCTTAGTAAAGCATCAGATACACAGTAAATTTTACCTGAAGGTGGGTTTTAAGAGTTTGCTCTGAGTCTCAGGGACATGGTGAGTTTGTGCCATGTGCCAGACACTGGGCTGGCACTAGGGGTACCGCTGTGGTCCAGGCAGCCCTGGAGTTAACTCTCTAATGGCAAAGCTCCAGTCTCCATACAAGTCAGAGTGGAGGGGGAGGGTTCTCCGGAAGGATGGGCTCTTTCCTCTTTAGCCAAGAAATAGGTCCAAAACCCAGAGCCAGGGTAAGCCCTGAGTCAGCTACAGAGTGGAAATTTGCCTCTTTGGATTTTACTGGACTGAATCAGGATGTCTGGTGGGTGGTGAGATGAGATATTCCATGCAGAAGAAGACAGTCGCAAGTGAAGGAACCAGGCCTGAGGAGCTGGGCCAGCCCCCTGGGGGCCTCTTTTGTCACTGGCTCTGGTAGGAGTAGAGAGAAGCTTGGGTGGCTGGCCAGGTCTGTGTAAGCCAGAATGTTTGCATGGACTCTTCATTTCCTATTTCTTTCCCCTTGTTTCTCCCTGCAGTGTTTAGAATAGTTTTGAAAAGCTCTAGTCAAGGACAGAGTTGTTGACTTGCCAGGATCAGTGTTGGAGGGCAGCGTCCTTGGGTCCTTCCAAGTGGTGACAGTGGGACGCTAAGAGAGGCAGTCCTGAGTTCAGCAAGTGGAGGCCTGTGGTCATTTGGGGGCGGTGGAGCGGCCAGCCTAGTCAGTCTTCTTCCTCTGCAGATAAAGAAATCTAGGAAGATATAAGCCATGGCACTGCCCTGTTTTGCCCTTCACTGTATCCTCAGTTCCTAGCAGGGTGTCTGATGCCTGGCACAATCTGCATTTCTTCTAATATCAGTCACTGATTGCAACATGCCTCATTATTTCATATATCACTAAGAAAGATGTTCCTGGTTGCCATTGGTTTTTAAGTCACTGATTTCAGAGAAGCTAAATGTGAAAAGAAATGAGTACCTTAGAATTAATAAAATGTGGTTGTAAGCATCCAGTAAATATTTATTAATTGGATGAATGAAGCATACAGATATTAGAATCAAGGCAAAACACTAGTGCAGATAAATCCAAACCTAGGAATCTGAACTATTAAAGCATTAAAGCATGAACCTGTTCATCCTTATTTTTTTTTGTTGATTCACTGATTTAGGTGTTCATTCCATAAGAACTTAGTGAGAACTATTATGTACCAGACAGTGTTTGGGTATACAGGCACTTGTAGGAGCTGAGGATATAGAAATCAATCAGTTCCTTTCTTCAGGTTCAGGCCAGTGAGGGAGGTGAACACAGAAGCCAAAAATTCGGTCAGAGTGATTTTTAAAAAGTTTAAAAGAAAGAAGGGACACAGTACTCTGGTGGCGCTGGGGCATGGAGAGAGGCAAGAGGTGATGGTTGGGATTCTCTGGTGGTGCAGTGATTAAGACTCTGTGCTTCCAGGGGAAGGAACCCAGGTCCAATCTCTGGTCTGGGAACTATATCCCACATGCCTCAGTGAAGATCCCACACATGGCAGCAAAGATCCTATGTGCCACAGAACAGCCAAACAAATTAAGAAAAAAGTGTTGGTTGAGCAAGATCTTAACGTGAAAGTCAGCAGGCAGCATATTAAAAAGCAGAGATGCCAACAACGGCCCTTCTAGTCAAAGCTGTGATTTTTACAGTAGTCATGTATGGATGTGAGAGTTGGACTATAAAGAGAGCTGAGCGCTGAAGAATTGATGCTTTTGAACTGTGGTGTTGGAGAAGACTCTTGAGAGTCCCTTGGACTGCAAGGAGATCCAACCAGTCCATCCTAGAGGAAATCAGTCCTGAATATTCATTGGAAGGACTGATGCTGAAGCTGAAGCTCCAATGCTTTGGCCACCTGACTCATCAGAAAAGACTCTGATCATGGGAAAGATTGAAGGCAGGAGGAGAAGGGGATGACAGAGGATGAGATGGTTGGATGGTATCACCGACTCCATGGACATGAGTTTGAGTAAACCCCGTGAGTTGGTGATGGACAGGGAGGCCTGGCATGCTGCAGTCCATGGGGTTGCAAAGATTCAGACACGACTGAGCGACTGAACTGAACTGATGCACAGAAGAGAGAAAGGAAGTTGGAAGGAAAGAGAAGCATGAAGTGGAGACAGTCCTGTAGTGGTGTGGTGCACCTGGGAACCTGTGAGGGTTCAATGTGTCTGAAGCCTGATGTGAGAACAGGCAGGACTGTAGTAGATGTGGCTGGATAGGAGGCAGAGGGCAGATCCTGGAGGGCCTGGGATGCTGTGCCGAGGGCCTCAGCCAATGGTTTTCAGTCCTTAGGAAGAACTCAGCAGAGTCACTGTTGGGGGAGGGTCGAGGGCCAGGCAAGGATGATCTTTGCTTGACACAGCGCTGCTGTGCTTTGATCTATTTCAGTTTTCAGTTTCCTTCGAGTAATGGCTTGAAGAAAAAATATCCCTTTTGGGTGTTTGAAGGAATGCATGTTTTGAAAACTGGTGCCACTGATCGTGTGGGCGAGGAGATGAGAAAGCAGTTAGGCCGGAGCCTTGGAGTTGTTCTCTGAAGCTCAGAGGAGGGTAGCCCTTGTTCGTACTCCAGCTTCCACCTTCGCCTCTCCAGCTGCTCATGAACCATAGGGGCCACATGCTGTTGGGGGATCATTGTGAGCAAGTCAGAAGCCATCATGTTTAACGAAGCCATTTTTAACTGGGATAAATACCCAGGAAACCTTAACGGAACACCTGCTGGCTGACTTCGTTTTTGAATCCCCAAGTATGATCTTGCCGAGGAAACATTACCTCTTTGAAGTGAAAGAATACAGAACACTGCTGTGGTTGAAATTAGACCCTGGGCGCTGAGGCTACCCTGAGCTCACCTAGGGGGCTGTAGCACGTTCTCCAGCATAAATATCTTGGGGGCTTGTTCTTATTCTTTAAAACACCAGTCTGGAAAAATGAAAGCCTCTGTGAGATGTCTGCGTCCTAGGGGCTAATCTGAGCAAAGGGACCCAGAGCAGCAGTGAAGGCCAAGGAATTCCTGGAGTGTTCGCTGGTCAGGTTTCCTTGTAACTCGCAAGGCGTCTGTAAAGAAAACAGATTGTCTAACAAATTCCTGATCCTGTCTCCCTCGAGGCTCCTTCCCAGTCCCAGTCAGTTCACGACACGGCCTGCAGTGTATTTGCCTCTTCTCTGAATCTGTGCTGTGAGCTGTTACCAAGGAAAAGAGAATGTACAGGTGTGGGATTGTGGGTTCAGGCTGCTCTGCAGTCGTGCTGCCTCATCTCTTCATTTCCGAAACCTTTTTGCCCGTCAGTATAATGTGCATGATTATTGCAACTTCCGTTTACTGTTCATAAGTGTATGGACCTAGCATTAAGAGAAAATTTACATATTCCTTGGAGTCTCATCTTAATCGCCTATAAAATAGACACTCACCGTCAGGGTGAGGGGGGAATTGGATGAAAGTAGGCAAAAGGTACAAAACTTCCAGTGATAAATGAATACTAGGAATATAATGTACAATGTGATAAATATAATTAACCCTGCTGTATTTGTATATGAAAGTTGTTAAGAGAGTAGATCCTACGAGACCTCATGACACAAATATTTTTCTGTTTCTTTGCTTTTCAATCTGTATGAGATGATAGATTTTTACTAGATGTATTGTGATAATCATTTCTTAAGGTATGTAAGCTTTATGCTGTGTACCTTGAACAATAGTTCTGTATGTCAATTATACTTTAATAAAACTGGAATAAAAACAATCTCACCTTGTAGCATCACAGTGAGTAGAGGGCCTCTATGACTTCCCTGGTAGCTCAGATGGTAAAGCATCTGCCTACAATGCGGGTGACCCAGGTTCGATCCCTGGGTCAGGAAGATTCCCTGGAGAAGGAAATGGCAACCCACTCCAGTACTCTTGCCTGGAAGATCCCATGGATGGAGGAGCCTGGTAGACTGCAGTCCATGGGGTTGCAAAGAGTCAGACACGACTGAGTGATCACTCACTCACTCATGTACTGTTTAGAGTGCTTATTGGCACGTGATAGGTGCTCAGTAGATAGTTTTTTCAATGAATGGCTGACCAGGTAGGTGAGTTCCTTTTTAGCACCATGGCCATTGCCCTTTTGATTCAAATTCATTGAGGAGAAAATGTGTACCTGTTGCTTCCAGATTCTCAGTTCTACAACCTTTTGTTTTTCTTCATTGCACTTTTCATCCGATATCATGACTTTGCTTGAATAATGGTGAAGCTTGTAAATGCTCATCATCTGACTCCCTCCAGAGAACAGAAACTCCATGTCTGAGGCCACATCTGCCTGTTCACCCACCACCTACCTCAGTGCCTGCTCGCACACTGGCAGCAATGAGCATCTTTCTTGGATTAATGAATAATCATCCAGTTCGTCAGCTGTGCCCCTTCATTTCCACTTTCAAGATGTTCCCGTGCTCGACTTTGCAGACCCGCTTGGTCTTCACGTGGTTTGGCCTTTGACCCCACAGGTGGAGGGATAACAATGCCCGGTGGAAATGAACCCAGGAGCTACTATGTGGGCATGGATGTGGGGACCGGCAGTGTCCGAGCAGCCCTTGTGGACCAGAGGGGCACCCTCTTGGCTTTTGCAGACCAGCCCATCAATCAATGGGAGCCTCAGTTCAACCACCATGAGCAGTCGTCCGAGGACATCTGGGCCGCATGCTGCGTTGTCTCAAAGGTATGGCCCTGACTCTGGCATTCTATCCTTGCACGTGCTTCCTTCCCCCCGCCCCTCCACTGAGTGTCTCTAGTGTGTCCATCTGGTACCAGGGACAACGTACGGGTAACTTTAGACACTGGCTTTGCCTTTTGGGAGCTCAGAGTCTGTGACAGAGACCAACAGTCAGCAGGGATATGACATAAGAGGTGTGGGAACAAAGTGACTGTGGCTGGAGCTGAGGATGGGGCCAAGCCAGAGGGGCTCAGGGTAGACGGTGGAGGACTCGGAGCATGCAGTCAGAGGATTTGGTTGGGTGTGACTGGATGTGAAGACGTCACTGATCACCAGAGCTCACCTCTACGGTGCCTTCAGGTGTGCCCAGTTCTGTGTAAAATAGGTTAACCTGCATCATAGAGGAGAATCCTTGCAATGGCTGAATAGAGGCAGTGCTATTAACACCCTCATTTCATTGAGGCAGAAACAGAGGCACAGAAAGATTAGGTAACTTCCCCATGCTCATGCAGTTAGTAAGTAGGAAAGGCAGGGCTGGAACCTAAGCAGTCTGATTCCAGTGCTGCACCCTGAGTCACTGGACTGTCCTGCCTTCCAAGTGGACAAGTGAGGGGAACCTCTCTTGTTCAGAGGGAGCAACATATGCAAAGGCAAGGTGGGCTCTGAGAAAGGAAGAAAGTCGAGCAAGACCAGTGCATCTCTGAGTTGTAGCAGGTAGGCATTTTTCTTGAGGGGCCTTTATTTGCAGTCAGCTTGCTGACTTGGAAAAAAGTGATGCTGGGTGAGAATTGTTCCCTTTAGTTTCGCTTGACTGGTTTTATATCCCAGTAATCAGGAACGACAGAGATGTTTTTGTCTTTTTATTTTTCCAGAGGGAAAAATAAAGACCTGGATTCTGTCTTCTCCCTGTTTCTGGTTTAGTTCCTTAAATATTCATGATGGGCTTGGTAATTTGCAGATGGACAATTCACCATTCTGTCCGTATTGATCAGTCTGTTTAAACTTTCATGAGCTCAGGGCTGCTGTTAGTCCCCCCAGAGAAGAAGGCAGGGAGAGGAGGCTGGGGGTGGGCAGCACTGGAGCATGATATAGGAATAAAAGGGAGGCGTGTCTTTTCTTCTGCCTGTTTAACTTTCTTCCTCCCTCCCCCTCCCAGCCCTTGCCTTGGTGAGAATCCTCTACTCTTTGCCCTTGGGTCTCCTTTGTCCTTCCAACATAGAGTCTTTCTTGCCATTAAGGAAATTGTCAAGAAGAAAATATAATCCCCTGATGAAAAGCTACTTTAAAACAGGTCTGCTCTAAGTACAGCTTGGTTTAATGTTGGATTTTTAATCATCTTGCAGTGGCAGCCACCACATTATCTCTTTGAGCCCCTTCAGCCATGTGAGTGCTCTGGGCATTTTCCTTCTTGAGGCTATGCTTCTAGAGTAAACCTGGATAACACTATTGGTCTTAGGCCCTTCTTCTCACAAGGGGCATGGCCACGTGGCCACGTGTCAGAAGCCGTGGGATAAGCATGACATGTCTGCTCATAGCTCATCGCTGTGTGAGGTTGAAGGAGGGAAGCGTGTTTATATTGGAGAAGTAACACACCAGAGAGCACAGATTCTAGAGCTGGACTGCCTGGATTGACATCCCAGTTCCAACATTTATTAGCTTGTCATCTTGAAAAAATTACTTTCGGTTTCTTGCTTGAGTTTCATCATCTGTAAAATGGGAATGATGACTGTACCTATCTGCATTGGGTCGCTGTGAGGATTAAATGAGTTAATGCATACAAAATGTCATAACAGTGCCTGGAAATGAGTAAGCACTGTGATTCCTATGGCGATTGCACTGATAACAGTAACAAAAATGAGTAGATTATGGAGGAGAATGAATTTTTAAGATAGAATGTTGAAAAGTCAGAGTCAGTAAGGGAGGTGCCTCATGGGGAATATTCACTTCTTTTCTGGTTAGGGTTCTTTCTATGTAAGATTTTGAGAAGCAATGGTCTGGGGCAAAGGGTGACATAAAATACACCCTGACCTGTCTTGTTCTCAAAAACTTAAGGAGCTCAAGGGCTTGAGAGCCGTTGTATTGTTTCCTTTTCTCTAAGTCGCTCACATTCCCTGAGATGGTTTTCCCGTAGTCAAATTAATAAAAACAACAACAGCAGCAACAGTAATAATAGTTACCACTCTTATTAGTAATAGTAATAATAACAGTAATCATTAATAATTAATAGTAATATTAGCAGTAATAGTAATGATGATGGCAACTAACATTTCTTGGGCACTAATTCTGTTCCAGGTATCATGCTGAACACTTTATACCAATCACTCCTTGTTATCTACACAAAAAATCTTTTTTAAAAAATTGAAGTATAGTTGGTTTATAATGTTATGTTAGTTTCACATGTACAGCAAAGCGATTCAGTTATATATATACACACACACACACATATATGTTCTTTTTCAGACTCTTTTCCCTTATTGGTTAGTACAAAATTATTGAGTATAGTTTCCTGTGCTATAGTGTAGGTCCTTGTTTGTTATTTTATATATAGTGAAAGTGAAGTCACTGAGTTGTGTCTAGCTCTTAGCGACCCCATGGACTGTAGCCCACCAGGCTCCTCGGTCCATGGGATTTTCCAGGCAAGAATACTGGAGTGTGTCGCTATTCCCTTCTCCAGGGGATCTTCCCGACCCAGGGATCAAACCCAAGTCTCCCACATTACAGGCCAACTCTTTACTGTCTGAGCCACCGGGGAAGTAGTGTGTATATATTAATCCCAAACCGCTAATTTATCCCTCCCTCACTTTTCCTTTTGGTAACCGTAAGTTTGTTTTCTGTGTTTATAGGGCTATTTCTATTTTGTATCTAAGTACATTTGCATCTTTTTTTTAAGATTCCATGTATAAGCAATAATATACGTGGAATCTTTTGTCCTTTTCTGCCTGGCTTAGTTCACTTAGTAAGACAATCTCTAGGTCCATTTTTATTGGGGCAAATTTTTTTTACTAATATTCCATCGTATATATGAACCACATCTTCTTTATTCATTTCTCTGTTGATGGACATTTAGGTTGCTTCCATGTCTTGAGTTCTGTGTCATCGCTGATTTTAATGGCTTATGTTCCTTTTGGGGGGCTTCCCAGGGGCTCAGTGGTAAAGAATCCACCTGCCAGTGCAGGAGATATGAATTCCATCCCTGGGTCAGGAAGGTCCTCTGAAGGAGGAAATGGCAACCTACTCCAGTATTCTTGCCTGGAAAATCCCATGGACAGAGGAGCTTGGCAGGCTACAGTCCATAGGCTCACCAAAGAGTCAAACATAACTTAGTGACTAAACATTTCTTTTGGAGCCACAAATCTTAATCCCCTCAACAAGGCAAGAACATTGCAAGTTTAGTGTATAGTAACAGATTCCATTAGGAAGAAGATGATAAGCTGGAGGTGTCATTTATTCTGCAAATATTTATTGAGCACTACTGTGTGCTATCGGAGAAGGCAGTGGCACCCCACTCCAGTACTCTTGCCTGGAAAAATCCCATGGACGGAGGAGCCTGGTGGGCTGCAGTCCATGGGATCGCTAAGAGTCGGACACAACTGAGCGACTTCACTTTCACTTTTCACTTTTATGCATTGGAGAAGGAAATGGCAACTCACTCCAGTGTTCTTGCCTGGAGAATCCCAGGGATGGCAGAGCCTGGTGGGCTGCCGTCTGTGGGGTCGCACAGAGTTGGACACGACTGAAGCGACTTAGCAGCAGCAGCAGCAGACTGTGTGCTATGCTGTTTGCTAAGAACTGGAGTATGTATGGGAGAGGGGCTACAACAAGTTCTCTGCCTCTAAGGATGAAATAGTTCAGTTGCATGGGGAAAAAATATCCACAAAGTCAACAAAGTACCATTTTTTTTACCCCCTAAATTGTACCAGCTGTATGAGTAATATATACTTCGAGAGAGAGAGAGCAGAAGGAGGAGTCATACATGTGGGACTGAGGGTGCAATGATGTCACCCTCCTACCATTCATAGAACTGTATGGTTTGCAAAGCATGTTCCTATCCACTTGATTGTCATAGGAGGTGGGTAGGGGAGGGATTGTTTCTTCCATATTATAGTTGAAAAGAACAGCTGGGATCCAGAGAGTGAAGTGACTTTTCCTAAGTCACCCAGGAAGTGGGTGATAAGCCTGAAGTCAGGTCATATCTCTGGATTCCCTCCGTCTCCAACACCCCATACCTTCATCTTTTGTTTAGATCAGCGCTGGAATGTAACCTCCTCCTAAATGTCCTTCCCCTCTATGATTGTTCTCCTTCTTGAGCAGGAATGATAATGCTAACCTGACAACTCTTCTATAGCCTCAAACTACTCTTTAGAAAGAATTCATAACATGCCCTCCAGGCCTCGCATGGTTTGGTTTTAGCCTGCTCTTCTGGTTTATCTCACGGTCCTCCTTTCAGCTCTGCCTTCCACCTGCATTTTCCTTCTGTCCTGTCTTCACACATGCAGTGCTTCCTCTCTTTCACACATATTCTCTCTTCTTCCTGTACACTCTTCCTGCCTTCAGCCAACAGATTTCACTCCCATACATCCTTAGATCCATAAGGTCCAATATGGCAGTCACTAGCCACATGTCTTTTCATACTGTTCACGAGGTTCTCAGGGAAAGAATACCAAAGTGGTTTGCCATTCCCTTCTCCAGTGGACTACATTTTGTCAGAACTCTTCACCATGACCCGTCCATCTTGGGTGGGTGCCATGGCACTCCAGTAATCCCGCCGTTCCAGTGCCATTACTTTGACAACAAAGGTCCGTCTAGTCAAGGCTATGGTTTTTCCAGTAGTCATGTATGGATGTGAGAGTTGGACTGTAAAGAAAGCTGAGTGCCAAAGAATTGATGCTTTTGAACTGTGGTGTTGGAGAAGACTCTTGAGAGCCCCTTGGACTGCAAGGAGATCCAACCAGTCCATTCTAAAGGAGACCAATCCTGGGTGTTCATTGGAAGGACTGATGCTGAGGCTGAAATTCCAATACTTTGGCCAGCTGATGGGAAGAGCTGACTCATTTGAAAACACCCTGATGCTGGGGAAAATTGAGGGCAGGCAGAGAAGGGGCTGACAGAGGATGAGATGGTTGGAGGGCATCACCAACTCAATGGACATGAGTTTGGGTAGACTCTGGGAGTTGGTGATGGACAGGGAAGCCTGGTGTGCTGCAGTCCATGGGGTCACAAAGAGTCAGACGCAACTGAGCGACTAAACTGAGCCACATGTCACCATTTACCTTTAGTTAAAATGAAGTGTAGGTCAAAATTCACTTATTGGAAACACTTTTTTTTGCACAGGTTTCTACAGCCTGTAGAAACAAGGTCAGCTTGTTTCTACAAGGTCAGCTTCTCAGGTCCTTCGAGTGTTTCCTCAAATCTCACCTTTTTGGCAACTGTCTGCCTTCCCTGACATTCCTGATTCCCGTGACATCACTTTCTAGTATGCTGTATATACACTATTTAATTTTTTCAGTTTATGGCTGTTGTCTGTCCCTACAGTGTAACCTCCAAAAGGGTAAGGAATTAAAAAAATTTTTTTTCCTTTCCCTTGCTTCCCAAATACCTGGAAGAGTGCATAGCATGACCTTAGAAGGGGCTTGATGGTATTGAATATTTGCTAACTAATTGAATGAATGAGTAATTGAATTGTGCAGGCAATGGGGACTGATGGGCCTAAGGGAACTAGGGATTTCATAACCTCATGCACACCCCCAAAGCTGACAAAGGCATTCAAATCAAGATTTAAAATAATACAGTACCAGCCACATGGAACTCTGTTGGAAGCTGAATTCCGTGAGGCCCCAGGCCTTGACCGTTGATTCAGATAGAGCTAAAGATAAAACCAGGTATGCCTCTGACCCTCCAGTTCTCAGTTTGGAAGATTTCTGAGGAACGCTGTCTCCCCACCCAATATGGCAGAGCCTACTGATTTAAAACACATGCAGTATTGAACTGGTTCCCACAGTCAGAACAAAGCGATGCACAATCCCTTCCCCAAATATTTGTTTGCTGCCCCATAGCTACGAGTTGACAGTTGCGAGACATGGACCAGGTTACAGAATGAAGTTGCAGAAATCTCCTTCTCTGGAAATTCTTTAGCAGAGCAATGTGCTTTCTCTCTAGCTGAGGAAATTCCCTTGATGCCAAGTTGCTGGGGTGAGTTTACTAGCCTGCTTTCTTCTTCCATTAATGAGAGTATAAAAAAGAATCCTCAGGTCAGCAGGTCAAAGTCCCGGGGGCCTTCTGGGTAGTGTGACTCTGACAGCCGTCTCTCTGAGATGGTTTAGCTGGGGGTGGGGTGGAGGAGTTGTGGTAGGGGGTCTCAATCATGATAAGCATGATCATAAGGTATTTCCATATAAGGCTGGGCAAATGACAGTGGCTGCCTAACCAAATCAGGTTTAAATGCATGTCACAGTTTTTTCTCCAGTTCTTTGTGATAGGTTTCCCTTTTAGAGATGGAGACGCTGAACCTTTGTTGCTGAAAAGCCATAATTAGAATATAGAACTCTGTAGGTCTTCAGAGGGGATTCATAAAATAGATTGAAGAGAATATTTTTTTTGCTTCTATTGGAAGGTCACCTTCACCACAATTCTTAGGAGGATTCGAGTTTAATCTTTCAATCGTTCATCCTGTGGTTTTTATATGTGATTACATTACACAGAGAGCATGCTATACTTCATACATAAGATTCCATAAACACAATTAATGAAGCATCAAGTGGATTTTTCCATCCTTCACGTTTCCTACAAAGGTTGATCGGTTCCAAAGCACTTTCAAACTAATTGACACTTTTGATCCTTACCTGTCTCTCTGTCAGGAGCCTGAGGCTCGTAAAGGTGATGATATTAGTGCAAGATTACCTGAACTGGGTGTTGGGACCAGAAGCTGGTGCTTTTGATAACCATAGTGTATACTCCTTTCTCCCGCAGAGCTGCCTTTTTGTATTGAGTTTTTTTGCATTTTCTACCTGTTCTCTCCTACTTCCTCTCTTGACTAGAGACCTTTTGTAGGCCTGTGTGGGATGGGCTTGCCTAAGTCAGGCATGTGCTCTCTGGGCACAGAGATCAATAGGGCTGCATGGCAGGTAGAAGTTAGGGCTGGTTTATGCATTGACAGATTGAGGCTCCATGAGTTCAAAGACTGGATGCAATTAATTTACTCATAATGGCAGCTACTTCTTGTGCACTGATGTTGGGCTAATCACACCTTATTTTGCTGAGTTCTCCTAACATCATTAGGAGATATAGTCTAAGTAGTAGCTTTGCATAACCAAGGGAGCTGTTTTTTTGGCTTCCTAAAGTCACAAGACTAGTCAGTGGTGGAGCCAGGTTTCAAGCTCAGATAGTCTGCACCCAACACCATTGATATTAGCCACTACCTAGAGATTTCCAAGCCAACTTGGAAGGACATTCCAGATAGAGTTGGCCATGCTTATAAATGCTGCAGAGACATGATCCAGCAAGACAAGGTGACTGGAAGGACTGAAATTGTGTAACCTGCATTGAATCATGTAGCCAGAGTGACAGAGCTAGGATTTGAAACCAGGTCTTTGTGGCTCTTTGTCATGAATTTATATGTTCCTCATGCTCTTCAATGGCAACCCACTCCAGTACTCTTGCCTGGCAAATCCCATGGCCAGAGAAGCCTGGTGGGCTGCAGTCCATGGGGTCGCTAGGAGTCAGACACGACTGAGCGACTTCACTTTCACTTTTCACTTTCATTCAGTGGAGAAGGCAATGGCAACCCACTCCAGTGTTCTTGCCTGGAGAATCCCAGGGACTGGGGAGCCTGGTGGGCTGCCATCTCTGGGGTCACACAGAGTTGGACACGACTGAAGTGACTTAGCAGCAGCAGCAGCATGCTCTTCATTGGTAGGACTGATGTTGAAGCTGAAACTCCAACACTTTGGCCACCTGATGCGAAGAGCTGACTCATTTGAAAAGACCCTGATGCTGGGAGGGATTGGGGGCAGGGGGAGAAGGGGACGACAGAGGATGAGATGGTTGGATGGCATCACTGACTCAGTGGACATGGGTTTGGGTGGACTCTGGGAGTTGGTGATGGACAGGGAGGCCTGGCATGCTGCGGTCCATGGGGTCACAAAGAGTCGGACATGACTGAGTGACTGAACTGAACAGGCTGTTCTAACTCTAGATGGATCAATGTAGTAAAGATTTACAGGGCGTTTACCTGGTATTGTGGAGCAAAGACATTGCCTGGAGTCACAGGGGGGTTCACTGGCAGTGTTCTTCTGAGGACACATGCCCTGTCTGCAGGATAAGTCTCTTGGGCAGGCAGGCAGTGTGGTGGAGTAGGAAGAACATAGCCATTGATGGGTTCTGAAACAGGATTAAGTTCAAGTTCTCGGTCTCTGGGATGTGCTTGCTCTTCCCTTCTTTCCCTAGTCTTCTACTTACTCTTTTTATGAAATGAAAATACTAAATGTTCCCTCAGTAGGCTTTGTAAGGATTAAATAAGGTGATGCTTGTAGAGTACCTGGCACACAGTAAGTGCTCAATACGTGATGACATTTTATTATTTGTTGTTAGTATTTGAAAAAAAATTAATTCTTTTCCTTGTTGAAAATATGTAATAGTTGTGTGTAGCTCTTATTTGAGGAACAACATTCAAAGTAAGAAATAGAGTCCTAAATGACAAGTCTGGCATTCTATAACAGGGGAAAAGAAGAATTGTACAGTTTATCTCTTTAAATTTATTTTTAATTTTGTTTTTTTACTTTTTTAATGATGATGGACACTTTTGAATTGATTTTTGTGGGGTTTAAAAGATTATTATCTGTTTTAAGTTTCCAGAAAATGTTAATGAATATAATCACTTGTGCTTTTTCACAAAAGGAAACTGTGGAAACAAAAATAAAAAAATAGAATTAATAAATGTGTTATTCTACAACTTAAAAAATTACATGACAAAGTGAAAAATCTCCCATCTCCTCCAGCTGTCGTTTCTGCTCTCAGAGGCACCCATTAGTAACAGTTGTATATGCTTTTTCTTTTTTTTACCTTGTTAATGTACCATGGGTATATTTCCATTTTTTGCATTTTATAGCTCAGTTTTTTCAAAAATATTTAACAGCTTCAGGTATAATTTACATACCATAAAAGCATCAATTTAAATGTATAATTCAATGATTTTATTAAATTTATACCTTTGTATAATCATCACCATAATTAAACTTTAGAACATTTCTTTCTAAGTGAAAGTTGCTCAGTTGTGTCCATCTCTTTGCTACCTCATGGACTGTACAGTCCATGGAATTCTCCAGGCCAGAATACTGGAGTGGGTAGCTGAACCTTCTCCAGGGGTTCTTCCCAACCCAGAGATCAAACCCAGGTCTCCCACATTGAAGGCACATTCTTTACCAGCTGAGCCACAAGGGAAGCCCAAGAATACTGGTGTGGGTGGCCTATTCCTTCTCCATCAGATCTTCCCAACCCAGGAATTGAACCAGGGTCTCCTGCATTGCAGGCAGATTCTTTACCAACTGAGCTATCAGGGAAGCCCACAATGTTTCTGTTAAACCCCCAAAGTTCCCTTATGCCTGTTTGTAGTCACTCCTCAGCCCTAGATAGATAATTTTTTCTGTCTTTATAGTTATTCTTTTCTAGAAAGTTTACATAAATGGAATCATGCAACATATCTTCTTTTGTGTCTGACTTTTTTCACTTAGAATAATGTTTTTAAGGTTAATTCATGTGGTTACACATATCATTGTATGGATATACCACACTTGGTTTCACCATTTGGTTAAACCATGATGAATATTTGATTTGTTCCCAGTTTTAGGGTATTTTGAATATTGCTGCTGTGAATATTCACATACAAGTCTTTATGTTGACATATGTTTTTATTTTTCCTGCTTGGATACCAAGGAGTGAAACTGCTGGATTGTGTGATAAATTTTATTGCACTTCATGAAATAGCTGCATTGTTTATCTTCTTGTTATTGAGTTATAAGTGTTCTTTATATATTTCACATATGTCTATTATCAGATGTATGAATTGCAAATATTTTCTTCTAGTATTTAGTTTATCTTTCACTATCTTGTTGTTTCTTTTAAAGAGCAAAATTTTAAAATTTTAATGAAGTCAAATTTATTATTTTTTTCTTTTATGAGTCTTGCTTTTTAATAAATCTTTGTCTAGCCCATGTCATAAAGGTTTTCTCTGCAAGTATTATAGTCTTAATTCTTAACATTTGGGGATATGATACATTTTAGAGTTAATGTTTATGTATGGTATAAGATAAAGTCTAAAAGTGTGGGGGTTTTTTGTATATGTTTTGTGGAAATGTTTTAGGTACAGTTTTATTTTTCAAGAAAGATTACTTCTCAGTTTCTTATGTGACTTTGGTTAAGTTTTATTCCACTCAAATAGTTGTTTTTGATGATTTTGTCCCGTTTTATGCTTTTATTTTGCTAAGCAGATTTGCCAACTTCTTCATACTACCAAACCCAGAATATGCTTCTCTACTTTTTTTAATGGTGTAGAAAATTCTATTTTATAGGTTTATTTAATAAAATAGTTTTTACTGATTTTTATATTCATAAACAGTTAACCTTGGTTTATATAATATTTTACTTACTTATGCTAATAATTCATTAAGATAGTTTCCTAGAAGTGGATTTCTGGGTCAAAAGTTATATATGTTTTTAATTTTAATAAATACTATACTATATTCTTCAGAATCTGTACTAAATTATCACATTGTTAGAATGTAAAGAAGGCCCACTTCTCCCTATCTTGCCACTATTAATACTATATATTTTTAATTCTTACATTTTTGCCAATAAACAAGATGAAGAGTGGAGTATTTTTATTTGCATTTATTTAATTTTAGTGGAGTTAGGAATTGTTTTATATACTCTTTGTATACTCTTTGTTTCTTTTATGAAGTGACTTCTCATGTCCTTTGCTTAATTTCCAATTAGATTGGTTGTCTTTTTTAAAATTAATGTATAGAATATTCTGATATTTTAGTGATATTGAGTTTTTATCTGTGTTTTGTTGTAAGTACTTTATTCATTTCCTTCTAGTCATAACTGTTGTACGTCTTTTAGAAGCCTGTTTTGTAATTCATGTTTTCGTTTATTTGTTTTTAAAACAGAAAGTTGTACAAGGGGTCAATTTACACCAAATTCGAGGGCTTGGGTTTGATGCCACATGTTCTCTGGTTGTTTTGGATAAGCAGTTTCGTCCTTTGCCAGTCAATCATGAAGGTAGGACCGTTTCTGTCTCTTTTTGTGGTAGTGGGAGACTGGCTGGGGCCCAGGGGGAGCGTGACCCCAGGTGTCTGTTATCGTCATGAGTGAGATTCACGAGTGGAGCATGGAGACCAGAGATCATGTCCCCAGAGGTTAAGAGCTTGGACAGCAGTTAGTAGGAGAGGGGTGACATTAGGGTTAGGTGGATTAGGAAGAGACTCTGCTCCCTAGGGCACAAGAGCAGCAGCAGAAAGTTTGATGTTAGCTCAGAGTGAGTAGCCTTGAAACAGGTAAGTGGTCTGGGCCTTTCCAAGGAAGCAGTCTGCAGTTGCTTGTGCATATGAATTTCACCACCACGTTCATTTGAGTGGATGAGTCAAGTTAATTTAAAGGAAATAGAATAAGATAGGTAGAACCATATATCACACAGAAGCTGGAAACAAATGTTCTGTTTTCAATAGTCAGACCAAAGATGTTCCCATTGAATGATGTTGTTCTAACAGACACTCATGAGTACTATAATGAGCTGTTTCAAATGTTTAAATGCCACCTGCACCTGCCATCAGAAAATTTTCATGGATGAGTATGTGCCCTTTTGGGATACTTTAGCCAATAGTGCTAGCACGGAAGTTGCAACCCCAAAAGTCAGGTAGGTAATGGAAGTGAGTAAAGTGGGCCAAATTTGAGAAAAATAACAGCACATGTGCAGAGATAAATTTCAACTGATATTTATCCTTTCAACGGGTGGCATACATTTGGGAGTGGTGGAGACTATGGTGCATTGGAAATTGCATGCTGCATCTCAAGGAGTGTGGCTCTCTGCATTTTCAGTTGGCTGTTACCAGCATAGGCACCACAGCATGCTTTGGGCTGTGTTAAGAAATCCTTAGTAGTGGACACTGCTGTAGTAGCCCCTTTCTTAAATGGTGGCTGTAGACACTGGGGCACTCTGAGACACTCTGAAATTGGAGTCAGACAGTTTCAGATCTTAACCCTGCTACTGCTGAGCTGTGATACCTTGAGTGTATCACTTAACCTCTGCATGACTTGGTTTCATCTCTGAAAGACTTGGAATAATGAAACAGCACTTTGCTGTGAGAATTAAGTGAGAGACTGATACCTGATTGTTTAGAAAACTTTCTTCCATCCGATTATGAATTCTTTAACTTAGGAGAATGTGTTCCACTCATTCCTATGGACCTGATGCATGGAACAGTGATATCTATAAATGACATGCCCTGAAGAAGTATGCAAATGGACGAATGATTAGCACAAGTAGTAATGGTGACCATCTTTTACACACACACATTTTTTCTAATTATGTCACATTTACTAGCACAGCTTGTGTGCCAATCCCTGTCTTATTAAGTGTTAAGGCTTCAAAGATGAATACAAGTGGCCAACCACTGGCTCGGTTGGCATGGTTCTGGCCCAGGAGTGGTCCCGGTCTGGACCACTTCAGAGAGCAGAGACCCAAAGAATGGGACCGAACCTGCGCACTCAGCTCAGCAGCAGCAAGCCCTCTCCAGCCACGGAGCAGGCCGCGTGGGGAGGCTGCCAGGGCTGCTTTTAGGATGGCTTTAAGGAGCGGTCAGGTGATGTTCTGTCAGGGATGTTGTATGAGGAATTCTCATTTTGTATGGGGCTTTAGATGCTAAGAGCCCTAAGTTCCAAGGACTCTATGCCTCTAATCTGTTAAAATACAGGGTTTTAAATCTGGTTGCATGTTAGAATCAACTAGCGATCTTTTTAAGAATATCAGTTCATGAGCCTTACCCAGGGTTGTTTTTATTCAGTTGGCTTGGGTGAACTTAGGCTATCCGTGTTTTTATAGTCTTCTCAATAATTCTAGTATTTGGAGAATCACTGGGTACAGATGAATGAACAGCTAAAATATTAGGAACAAGAACATTTGAAATGGAGGAAGAAGAGTTCTTTGTTCAATCTGCTTATACAAGCACCCTCAGATACCATCTTTTCTTCTCAGTGTAGGTAGAATTGCTTCCTATTAACAATTAAAAGGGTATGTAGGAAGCTACCCTAATTATGTGTTGAAAATATTGGGTAATTAGGTTGCAACCTATTAAAGAAAAGAGTAGCCAGGTTGCAGCCATAATTATAAGTGTTGAAAAAAATTGTATTCCACCTAAAAGGTTAAAATGTACCCATTCATCAAATGCACCCAGCTGCAGGTTCCTCTTACCAGTTTCTTGCCTTTCAGCAGGTTCTATTAAGGTTAGATTTTATATGCAGTGGATTAGCCTGTGTTGGAAAGTGAAATTCAGATTTTAAGGATGAATTAAAGGGTCTTTAATGACTTCTCCTTACCTGGCAATGACCCATTCTTGATTGGTCAATTGGAGTAATTGTGGAGTGGGATCAAAAAATTAGCTATCACTGTTAAAACCAAGGGTTTCTGAGGTGGTGCGAGTGGTAAAGAATCCACCTGCCAATGCAGGAGACACAAGAAATGCAGGTTCAGTCCTGGGTTGGGAAAATCCCCTGACATAGGAAATGGCGACCCAATCCAGTTTTCTTGCCTGGAAAATTCCACGGACAGAGGAGCCTGGCGAGCTACAGTCCTTGGGGCCACCAAGCGTCGGACATGACTGAGCACACACAGACATTAAAACAAAACCCCCAAGACTGGCAAAATTTACCATCTTTAGGTGGTAACCAAAAAAAAGAGAAAAATTCTCAAGTAAGCTAAGTACAATAGTTTAAGGACACTGACCTGTGTGACAAAGTCGTCACATTGTTTGGTTTCTCTTCCTTTGAAGGTCAGATTAGCTCTGGGTTGGGCCATGGTGACATTGCTCTGTGCTTCCTACCTCTACAGCCTGCCTGGCTCAGACCATAACTCTGGGTCAGTCATTCCAGCCACAGGAGCTCTTGGGAGGGAGAGCAATTGAGGCTGATAATTTAGGGTCAGGGAGGAAGTTACTACCTAGGCCAACTCTGCAACAGAAACCTCATGTTTAGATGGTTTTCTGATCTAGTCATTTCCTTCAAGTATCCCTGGAACACCTCCTGTGAGGCATTCACAGTATTAATTGAATGAGTACAGGGATGAATAATCTGCCCAAGGGTAAACTGACTATGTAACCCTAATTCTTCTCTATTAGATTGCTTCCAATTGTATTAAATATGATGCTGTCTTGGGTCTGTGCTCTGTTGGTCTCACATGCTGTTTCTGTTGTGTGATCCCTCTTCCCTCACTCTTTCTTCACCTGCCTACCCAGCGACCAGTCACTTTCAGAATTAACCAAAAGCTTTCCCGCCTAGCGGAAGCCCCCTGTGCAGCCTCAGGTTTCGCTAACCGGGGGCTTCTCTGTGCCCCTCCTCTTATGTGTACCATGTCCAGGTCTTCTGTCCTGGCAGTCATTACTACATACAGTTTTGTCCACTTACCCACCTGCTCCACAAGGGCAGGGTCTATGGCACATTCTTCTTGGTATCTTAGCACCCAGCACTGTGTCTGGCATGTAGCAAATGGTTAATAAAAGATGAAGTGAACTTTCAGTGGAGTCATTTGTTTGTATTTTTCTACAAGCACTGGAAGGATCACCTTCCATGTTGTTGTCTATAATGAACATTATTAGTTAATAATCATAATAAATAGAGTAAAGTAGTTGATTCTGCACAGTCTTCATTATGTCATTCTGAGAGCCTCTTCATGTAGAGCAGTGGTAGCTGATCAGTTGGTCTTTACAGTTAATAGTTTAGCAACAGGTGTTTTTGTCTTGAAGCAGCTGCAAATACATTCTACACAATATTGAAGATACTGTCCACGGTATCAGAATACTGATACTGTCCTTTCTAACACCCACACACGTGTGTGTGTGTGTGTATGCATGATGTGTGTTCACACACCCACCTTGTGATTCTGTGATGGTTCTTGAATAGGACCTGGACATTAGTATTTTTTAAAGCTATCCCGGGAGATTATAATGTGCAACTAGGGTTGAGAACCAGAGCTGTAAGTGGTTTTGTTATATAGTAGAATCCACTCAGCCCTTTATATAAAATCTTAGATGTGCTTATGGAAGGTTTCATGTACTTTCTTTTATTTTCAATGTGTTAATGTTGTTTGAGGAGCTTTTTGGGACCTGAAATCTCTCTGGTCAGGCAAATCAGTGATTGAGGCCCTGGCTTATTTCAAAGATGACCTAATTTAGTATTTTCTCAGGTTGACTTTTTTTGTTATGTTTTAAAAATTCTTTTTCAAATATATGGAAGAGTAAGGAAAATAAGATAACAGCCTCCTATGTATGTATGAAGATAAACAGATGAAGTTTTATCACATTTGCCACAATTCTTTTTTTTTTTTTTTAAGAAAAAACCACTTTAGTCCATGCCCTCCTCCTCTCCTCTGTCAGCAGGTGATGGTTCTGCTGTAATTGGTGTTCACAAACACTTTTCTTCTGTGCTTTTATCACATGTGTGTATACGCACAACAACAAACAATATATATTGTGTTTAAAAATACCCCAACTGGTGTAGCTCAAGTTTAAACTTGTTTTACTAATTTATTTATCCATTCTCTGCACAGATCTACTTTCAAAACACATTTGTGCTTTTCCCAGCTATGAGAGATCAGGCAGGTCTTCAAGCCTGAAGGCAGTTTGTCATTGAAAATGACCTAGATCTCAGAGTTGTTTTTAAGATTAAATAAGATAATGTATATAAAATGTTTAGCACAGGGCTGCACACACACACACACACACACACACACACACACACACAGAGCTTTATAAACATTTGTTATTAACAAAAATTATATAATAGCTGCAGTTATTTTGCCAATAAATAAAATAACGCGTGAACTCAGTTCCTCTGGAGTCCTTTTTCTCTCTCCTGTTTATAATCTGCCAGGCATATTCATTGCTGTTCTCTGCATTTTGCCATTGGAGGAAGCAGAGGGCTGTGAAGAGTAGTGACTTGCCCGTCACTGCAGTATGAATTAACAAGGCTGGGGGAGGGCCAGCGGAGCAACTAGTTTCTCTATGGGCTGCAGGGTGTCAGAAGCAGGAGGCTAGGGGCACTGGCCATGCTCCTTTTCCAGCTGGTTTCACATTCTGCTTCCTATGAAACATTCCTCTCGAGGGTCTGCTATGCGACAAGTATGTGCCATATCTTTATGCACATTATCTTTTGTTCAATGAGTGAAAAAAATCTCAGTTAATCCATCTAGGCCTGGTTATCCCCATTTTATAGAGAAGAACACTCAGGCTGAGAAAAATTCCCCAACTTTTTCAGTATCTCTGTACTGAAAGAGCATTCCTCGTTAGGTCTGCTTGGTTCCCCAAATGGAAAAAAAATATTCCAGTGTTTTCCACTCCACAAAACCAACCAAGTGAGGAAAAAGCACTTAAATTAACTAATTTTAATTAAAGTGACTAGAGGCAGTGAGACTATAAGCAGATAATAGCCATTATGTAGATGCATATGATAATTATACCTGAAATTATATGTCCTGATTTCCAGGAGGCATACCTTAAAAAACTGAAGTATCATTTAGGCTTATTTCATTGGTTCTTTGCTTGAGTATATGTCCAGAAAAGTTTTTCTTAGATATAAGGGATAGGAGAGGGGAAAAGTTGAGAGAATGAATGGCAATACTGTATAATTAATCAGTGAATCTTGACTAGGATTTTGTGTAGACATTTAACCTTGAAACTATATTCAAAGAGTACATCTCTTGAAGGGAGATCCGAGGTTCGGGTGGGATGTACTAGTCGGTGCTGGTGGTGTTCCCTGTTGATGTGTGAAACTATAGAAGCGATTGTGAAGATTTCTGCCCTTGGGAATCCACAAACACCCCCTTGAATTAGAATGACAAGGATGTACCTGTGTCCTCACTTTCCTTGTTTTTGCTAGGGGATTCCCGTCGAAACATCATCATGTGGCTGGATCACCGGGCGGTCAGTCAGGTCCACCGGATCAACGAGACCAAGCACAGCGTCCTGCAGTACGTTGGGGGTGTAATGTCTGTGGAGATGCAGGCCCCGAAGCTTCTGTGGCTAAAAGAGGTGAGTGCACAGGCTTGGGGAGAGATTGCTCATAATAGCAGAGGATTCCTTCCAGGGAATCTGTCTGTACCAGGCACCCTGCTCGAGTCTGCTGTGTTGGATTTTTCCAGCAACTCCCAGAAGGTTGATCCCATTTTATTGATTCAGTAGCAGTTAAGTCATTCTGCATAACTCATGCAAGGCACTGTGATAAGTTTTTGACAGAGATTATCTCTTTGAATCCTAACAGCAACCCTATAAAGTAGGTTTTTTTTCTTTTTTTGTGTGTGTTTTGTAAAAACTAAAGCTAATAGAGATTCATCAGCTCACCCTAAGCAACTTAATCTTAGCAGCAACCCTCTAGTTTTCTTTTTCTTTTTTATGTGTTTTGTAAAAGCTAAAACTAATAGAGATTTGTCAGCTCACTCTAAGTGACTCAGAAGCATGCAACAGAGCCAGAATCTGAACCTAAAACTGACTCTGAAATTGATTTTTCATAACACCCACTACTCTACTGCAGTTCACAGAGGTTAATTACCATTCCAGTTAGAAAGTGGCAGAGCTGGGATTCAAGTCCTGATTTTCTAACGGGAACATTCTCTGCATACTTTTAGCCCCCAATGATTAATGTTTGACCTTGGTGGCATTTTATGGAATGCCTTTCTCATCTCACCTGAACCTGAGTTTCCATGTCCTTGTGTGATAAGGTGATCTCTGGACAAAGCACTTGCAGGTGGTTCCCATTTCCAGATGTTAGGATCATTTATGAAGTGCGGAGAATGGTGATGTCAACTTAATGGTTCCTGGTAGATATGGATGCATGAGAAAGTTCAGGTCCTCTGGGAACTGGAAGGACTTGAAAACCCCTAGTGCTCTGGTGAGAAGAGAATTCATCTAAGGATAAGGCCTGACATGATTCATTTACTGGCTCTGGTGGGTTGATTCTTCAATTACTCAAACGTGGGGTTGGGGGAGTCTCAGGGTACTGAGAAGGTGTCCTTGGATTGCCACCATGGGACAGAGAGAGATGAGCAAAAAGGATATTGATAATTAAGGCAGGCTTGGGTTGTTACTTGTTTAGTATATTGAGCTATTTTGTAAGTTTGAATTTGCAGAAAGATGTATGTATTTGCTAGGAGTTTGAAAATACAGTGTTTTAGGAGTTGGGGTTTCAGGATCCTAATTCTGACTCTACTAGCATCACACTGTATTTGTCATCCCAGGCTTCACTTTTTCCATCTAGAAAGTGAGTGAGTTGAATTGGTTCACTTTGAAAACTGGATACCAAAATATCCTGAAATACAAATCAGATTACTAAACTGCCCTGCACCTGCCCCCACACTCTATTCTGTGTTTGATAGGTTTTAATTGATTTCATTCTAGCAACCTCTGACTGCTTGATGGCATGAGAAACTGAGGCTGAGAGAGAGGGTTATATGACTTTCCCAAATAGATGATAGAGCCAGAATGTAAACTGGTGTCTCCTGGTCTCTAAATCCCAGCTCATTCCATTTGTCATGCAGTGCTGAAACCCTCTTTAAAGTTGCTTGTCCAGGAAGTACCAGTAACAGGGGTGGTGGTGGTCTTTAAGCCAGCCTAAACATGGTTGCTGCTTCTGCTGCTGCTAAGTCGCTTCAGTCGTGTCCAACTCTGTGTGACCCCATAGATGGCAGCCCGCCAGGCTCCCCCATCCCTGGGATTCTCCAGGCGAGAACACTGGAGTGGGTTGCCGTTTCCTTCTCCAATTCAGGAAAGTGAAAAGTGAAAGTGAAGTTGCTCAGTCGTGTCCGACTCTTCGCCACCCCATGGACTGCAGCCTACCAGGCTCCTCCGTCCATGGGATTTTCCAGGCAAGAGTACTGGAGTGGGTTGCCATTGCTTTCTCCGCCTAAACATGGTACAAAAGAACAAATGGGTTGGCCATGTCACCCTTGTTGGCCATAGGTGAGGAAGAGCCATTCTAAATTAGGTGAGAAGAATGGGACAGGTGGTCATTGGTGCAGTACCAGCACCTTCCTGAGCACCTGGTTTGTAGCCAGCTTAGTGCTTTGTATCCCAGGAGATCTTAATATACATCCAGTTATAAGCTTGTCCGGATATTTACCTATGTGCTTGAGATCAAAGTAAGCTAAATAAAACCCACAGAAAATAATTAACATCTAGATTGCCTGGCTGTGTTTATGACCTAAGACTGACCATCCATCTGTCCATTCATTTAGTCGATTCCATTTCAGAATTTTCTGAGTAAGGCTCTAAACCGTGCCTCACTGTGTATTCAACTACCTGAACATTGAGCTTCAAACCTGTGTTTCAGATTTTTTTTTAATTGATTTTTATTTTTTGGTAAGCATACCCAGGAATCCTTGCTGAGAATTCCTTTGGTTTTACTGTGTTTGCAAATTCAAAATCAAAACAACTTCTAAAGAAATCAGTTTTCACATCTTCTCCTTAAAGTGTGCCAGTGGCTTTATAGCTTCTCAGACTTTAATGTGTAAATGAATCACCTGGAGATCTTACTGAACTGTGGATTCTGACTTAGTAACCCTGAGATGGGACCTGAAAATTTGGGTTTCTAACAAGCTCCCAGGTGGTGCTGATGTTCCTGCCTGCAGATTCACAAAACCACTTTTGGTTCTAAAGGCTTTTCTACCCTTATATCCTGAAAAGTATCTGTGTATGGAGAAGTGGGAAGCAGTTCCTTCTTTTTAGTGGGCCTATGGGGAACTGAGACATAGGAAAGTACTGCTTCCCAGATGGCACTAGTGGTAAAGAACCCACCTGCCAATGCAAGAGATGTAAGAGACACAGGTTTGATCCCTGGGTCTGGAAGATCCCCTGGAGGAGGGCATGGTAACCCACTCCACTATTCTTGCCTGGAGAAATCCCATGGACAGAGGAGCCTGGCGGGCTCTAGTCCATAGGATCGCGAAGAGTTGTACACAACTGAAGCGACTTAGCATACATGCATACACATAGCTTCACTAACTGTCCAACAGCACATTCAACATCAGAACATGAGACTATGTAAGTTCACAGGGCTGCTAGGTGGTTATTCTTCATTCATTCCTTAGTTTGTCAAATCTTACTTGTGGTCCTGCCGTCAGCTGGCAGTATGGTAGGCACTGGGGGCATGGGTACAAGGAGGACTCAGCCTTACCCTCGAGGGGCACAGTGTCCAGTGGGAACAGTGGTGGGGAAGCATAAGGAAGATAGAAGCATGGACCCAGAGCCAGCAGAACATGCACTGAGCACTGTGATTCAGGAATATGAAAAGTGCTTTTGGGGAAAATAATTTGCTTCCTGGACAAGGTACTTGAGATGAGCCTCAAGATATGACTGGAGGTTTTGCCTAGTAGAGAATAAAGGAAGGATATTCTAGAGAGACTGTTTTTTTGTTATTGTAAGGTACATAGGCCCCAGGACAGGAGCCTGGGATGCTTCCCTGAGAGTAGTAGGAAATGAGACCAGGTAAGTAGCCTGGGCTTGATTTGTTAAGAGCCTGTTTGGTGAGAGAAATTAAGGATGGTTGTTAGCCAAGAGAGGAAATATCCTAGATACCTTGGGCAGGGTGAAAAGATTGGACTAGGAGTAAGAAAATGTGTGTGTGGTGGGGAGTAAGAGCCAGTTATCTTTTTTTTTTTTTAATTTATTTATTTGTTGCCCATACCACATAGCTTGTGGGAGCTTAGAAATCGAACCCAGGCCCCAGCAGTGAACGTGCCAAGTCCTAACCACTGGACCACCAGGGAATTCCCCAAGAATCAGTTTTCTTATTTTTCTGATTATAGCACTTTATTGGCCTTGCTTTGCTCTTAGGATAAGCTCCAAAATTTGTAATCTGGCTCAGAAGATGGTGTAGGATATCATTTTCACCTCCCCCCTGCTGCTTACTGTGTGTCCCTCACTTTGCTGTCTCCGGTCCATCCATAGTGATCCATCCACTCAGAGTGCCTCAGTCACTCCAGGTCTTTGCCATCTCAGAGTCTTTGACTAGGGGTTGGCCAACTATGGCCATGGGCCGAATCTGGCCTGCTGCCTGCTTTTGGGTGTCCTGGGAGCTGAGAATGGCTTTTACCTTTTCAAATGTTGAATAAGAATTTAAAGAAGAGTCATGTTTTGTGACTGGTGAAAATGAGATGAAATTAAGACTTTGGTGGCCGTGAAGTTTTACTGGCAGCCAGCCACATTATTTGTTTATGGACTGTCTGAGGTACTTTTGTACTTCAGCAGTAGATCTGCATATTTGAGATGGAGATTGCATTTCCTGCAAAGCTGAAAATGTTTACTCTCTTAAATCATTATAGAAAATGTTTGCTGATCTCTGGTCTTAAATGACGCTGGGCCTTCTGATTGAATATTCTTCCCTCTACTCACTATTGATTCTAACTCATCATGTAAATCTCAGTTTTACTGTCACATATTTAAAGAAGCCTTTTCTGACTTTCAAGTAAATCAGAGGTCTTTTGTCATTTTACTCTTTTTTAAAACATTAATTGATTTATTTTTGGCTGAGCTGGGTCTTGGTTGCTTCGTGTAGGCTTTCTCTAGTTGCAATATTCGGGTTTCTCATTGCCTCTTCTATTGTTGTGGAGCATGGGCTCTAGAGCACGTGGGCTTCAGTAGCTGTGGTACTTGGGCTTAGCTGCCTCGAGGCATGTGGGATCTTCCCAGACTGAGGTTCAAACCCATGTCTCCTACATTGGCAGGTGGATTCTTAACCACTGGACCACCAGGGAAGCCCTGTCATTTTACTCTTAAATTTTATTTCATTATATCTTTCATAAATTGTAATGGCATGTCCATTTGTGTAACGACTTGTATAAAGCTCACCCCTTCCAACCATTGTAATCCACAGGAAGATGGAGGTGATGTCCATTTTGTTCCTTGCTGTGTTCCTATATTAATCAAATGCCTGGCACATAATGGGTACTCAATAAATATTTTTTGAATGACTTGAGTGGGACAATAAGGAGCTCTTACAGTTCTCCAGGTGAGAAGTGATGAGACCTGAATTAGGCACAGTGGGATGGAGAGGAGACAGGTTCCCAAAACTGTTAGGGATTAATGTCAGCAGGACATTGAGGCTGATTGGCCACGAGGGGTGAGCTAGGTGGAGGAGTCAGAGCTGACCACTCATTTCAGTATTGCTGTCATTCATGCGCTCCTTGTGCTTAGCCTGGAATCGAATGTCAGAGGCAGTTGGATAGAATTTGGAGTTCAGACTTCCCAGAAGACAGAGTGATGTACTAGGACCACCATGGCTCATGGGCAAAGCCACTTGAGTCCTAGTTCTGCAATATGGAATTTTAATCGTGTCTTTTTCATTTAAGGTTTATGTGTTTTAGGTTGACGTATGTCTCCTTAATAAGAATTGTCAGATAAAAGGAAAAATGCCATTTGAATTTTTCATAACCCCCAGCAGTCTGGCTTCTCCATTTGGTCTCAATGATTCTGACTCTCATCTTAATGAAGGCCAAATGTAAATTAAGTTCTCTCAGGCTGAAACAGCTGGAGTCTCCTATCTTTATAAACATGAAACATCGTAGGGTAACGAGGTGCAGGCTGAGGAAGGTCAAGTAAGTTAACGGGCTGATGCCGATCCTGACAGCTCAGTGTTAATGGAAGATAATTAACTGGCTTGTAGAGGATGCATGGAGATATTCCAACCCCTCTTTTAACTCATTTCCTTTTTTTGCCATTGTCAGCAGAGCAGAAAGCTAATCATTTTATAGTTTGCAGTTTTCATTGTTCATTCCAAAGTCTGGAAGCAACTGGCTAGAATGTCAGAGAATTTTGTTGATGCGTTTAGAACACGTATCTGTCCCTTTCATTTCCCTAGTCCATACACTTCTGCTTCTGTTCTCTTGGTAACATATTGGGAAAATGAGTAAGTGATATTCTGATTGGTTCTAATGTGCTTTTTCCTGTATATGTAGGGTCTTGGGAGCAACCAGGGAGTTTGGATGCCCAGAGAGGTGGTTTGATAACTTCCTGCTAGCTGTGCAAGGTATCAGTTGAATGCTTTGCAGTAGGAACTATTAAAAAGAAAACTGTTAGACTTCAGGAAAGCCCGATCATTGTCTCCTCTGTACAGTGAGAGGCTTGCACAGTAAGTGCCTTGACCAGCCTTATTCTTCTATTCCTCTTGATTATATAGTAAGATCTATTTTCTTTTCTTCAGGTTTCTTGTCTTGAAACTTTATGAAAGATAAACAGTGTCAGTTTCTGTCTTAAAAATGGAGCATTTCTTTTTTGATGGCAATATAGTGGAAACTAGTCTTTCTCTATTAGTTACTCTGGCTTTAAATGCATGCATAGGTCTTGATATTATTTACCTACATTCGTCAGGTCTTTGCCGTAGAGCTAATACAAGACAGGAACTTTGGGAGGTAGAACACAGTTGTGTAACAACAACAAGTACTGGATTTGAAGGCAAATGACACTTGCATTGAAATCTTTCTCCGCCATTTACCAGTTTTGCATGACCTTTGACTAAATCAATGTCTGTGATTTTCAGCATGCGTAGCTGTCAAATGACTAATGACAATAATGTCAGTCTTGTGGAATTAATTGTAATTTAGTCAGATATTTGTAAAATATACAGTAGATATTCAAATGGTAGTTTAATTCTCACTTCCACTGTGTTTTAAAACGTTTGTCTCTACTGATGGATATGTCAGTAACGTTCTATAGCCAATTGAGAGAATGTTAAACACTAGAATATCTTATTTCATGTCACTGAGTGTAATGAGTTGCATGTTTTTCCTGTTTGAATAATAGCTAAAGAGAGCATCTAAAAATGACCACAAAATTGTCAGGCAAATCAACAGTCATAGAAAATAGTAGAAGAGTGTAAAACATGTTTTCAGAGTCATTCATTTATCTGAATCCTCCGTATCCTATGTATGATACCTGTACCAGGAGGCAGCCAGCTTTGAACTGAAAAGCAGAGTGACTTACTGAATATCTTGTACGTTTCCCCTAAAATTCACCAATGCTTACAGCCCCTGAGTTATTTTATTCCACAGTGATTATTTAATTTTTATACTATCTTGTGGTTAGATTTATCATTTTTTATAAATGAGGAAGATGCATGCGTTCTCAGTCGTTTCAGTTGTGTCTGACTCTGTGACTTTATGGACTGTAGCCTGCCAGGCTCCTCTGACCATGGCATTCTCCAGACAGGAATACTGGAGTGGGTTGCCATGCCCTCTTCTAGGGGAATTTCTCCACCCAGGGATCAAACTCACATCTCTTGAGTCTCCTTGCACTACAGGCAGATTCTTTACTGCTGAGCCACTGGGGAAGCCCATAAATGAGGAAACTAAGGCCCCCCAAAAAGGTTAAATGTCTTACTTCTAGCCTCATATCATGTAAGTATATGTACATCAAAAACCATACAAACAGCTCCACCCTGTCTCTTTTCTGTCCTATGGGGGCCTGCCTTCACAAAAAAAGTGATCTCTGCCTTCACAAAATTATAGCCATTTTGAACTAAGCAATAAGAACAGAATAAGGAAATAGATGTGGTTTTGGAGAAGCCTCTTGAGAGTTCCTTGGACTACAAGGAGATCAAACCAGTCAATCCTAAAGGAAATCAGCCCTTAATATTCTTTGGAAGGACTGATGCTAAAGCTCCAATACTTTGGCCACCTGATGTGAAGAGCTGACTCATTTGAAAAGACTCTGCTGCTGGGAAAGATTGAAGGCAGGAGAAGGGGATGACAGAACGAGATGGTTGGATGGCATCACCGACTCAATGGGCATGAGTTTGAGCAAGCTCCAGGAAATGGTGAAGGACAGGGAAGTCTGGTGTGTTGCAGTCCAAGGAGTCGCAAAGATTTGTACACAACTGAACAACAGCAACAGCCAAGGAAATAGATGAAATCAGTAGCTAAAATGTACATAGTTCTTATTATATATCTAGCACTTGTCTAAGCATTTCATCCCAGTTAAACTTATCTGATCTTCACAACCACCCTAGAAAGTAAGTCTCATCTTTTATAGATGACAAAACAGCCTCAGAAATGTTAAACAACTTGCCTGAGGTTATTCAGCTAATAAAAGGCGAGGTTGGGGTTTGAACCTTGGCATTTCAGACCCACAGAATGGGCTTATCACCATTTCAGTCTACTGCTTCTTCAAATGTTTGCCTTCCAGGGTTTGCATAAACTAGTTCAGGGAAAAAACTTGGATGTGACAACTTCAGGAGCATCTGAGGCTGGGAACAATGGGTGCTGGGATCATTTTTTTTCATTTACAAAATATTGGTTGAGTGTTTCCTCTGTGATGAGTATTGGGGATGCCAAGGTGAGCAAGATAGATGAGCGCCCTGCGTAGGCTTCTGGGAACTTAGATTTTGGTGTAGAGAGACAGAAAATAGAACAAATATATATGCAAAGTGATTTTGTTTCCTGGAAAATGCTATGAGGGAGAAACTCAGGTGAACAGATTTGGTATGGCTGGTGTGTTCTCTTGGGAGGTTTCGGTTGACAAGAATGATGAGATTTTCAGGAAGCAGGAGCAGCAGACTCAGTGGAGAGAAGACTCGCAGGGGAGAGAAGCACCTATGAGATCCACCTAGGTCAGCAGGGCCAGGGGCAGGGTATGAGCGAGGCAGACAGGGGCAGAAGGGGGGTTAGAGAAGTGACCAAGGGCCAGACCCTACACAGCCTTGAGGTCATTGGCAGGAATTTGGATTTATTCTAAGAGCAGTGGGAAATGGTTGATGGATTTTAAACATGGGTGTGACATGATCTATGTTACGACTTTGGAAAAAAAAATACTTCTGGCACATGTACTGGGTAGATAATAAATATTTGTATAGCAACAACAGAGTTTACACTGCAATGTTAAAGGGAAAAATTATGAGGCTCTACAGTCTTACAAATGCATTTGTTTTAAGAAATTTATAGTATAGGAAAAAATGGCTGCATATATCATTACAAAGCACAATAATGAGATACTATCCATGGTTGGAATAGTTTGCTACTGTTACAGCACAGTGCTCAGGCTTTTATTACTTCTTAGTCTTTTCCATTAAAAAATAATCTTATAGTTCCAGGTATCCTTTCTGGTCTACAGCACTTCATTATTTAGCATGGGATTTTTTTTCGCCCCCGCTGGGATTATTTCCTTAAACCATCTGCACTATATGAAGGGATTTACATACATTATTTCATCTAACCCACTCTGTGACAGGTATTATTATTCCATTATACAGATGAGGAAAACAAGACCCGGGGGCTTGAGTAGTTTTTTTAAAGCTACACAAGTAGGTGGTAGAGCCAGGATTCTCACTAGTCCAGCCTCCAGCCCTGGGCGCTATCCATTGGCCTGCACTGCTCTGTGACTCATTTCTGCCCACGTGCAGGGTTATAGGCTAGCAGCCCACAAACTGAATCTGGTCCCCAGATGGGTTTTGTTGGACCCACCCTGTACTTGAAAAAAAAAAATTCCTTTTTGAATTAGTGTCCAACATAAAAAAAAAAAAAAAAAAGAAATTTCACATAAAAATCCAGATTTCTCTGTTCCTCTCGAAAAAATAATAAAAGGACTTGGCAGTCCTGGGTTCACATTCCCATGTGGGAGGAACTGGCCAGAGCTGCGCTGGGGCTGTCCCTCAAAAAGGGGTGAGTGTCCTGCATTTTACAGGTTCCGCACCCAGCCTGCTTCACCCTTTCCTCTTCCAGCAACTAACCCTCTGGGCGCTTGGAGCTGAGACCCAGGCCGCAAGAATTTGTTCAAGGACTCCATCATTACTTTTCCTATAACAGAATACTTAGAGAAATGGAAAGTCTTGCCAGATGGTGCATTTCTTGATCAGTGGATCTAAGGATACCTTACCCATGTTCTCTTACACCTCTGGATCTTTGCTGAGGTCTTCCTTCTGCATGGTAAACTTACAATGATTTCTTTTCACTTGGGGAAATTTATACCAATTCTTCAAGCTCTGAGAAGCCTTCCTTGACTTTCACCATGGGGTGTTGATTAGAGTCCCACCCTCTGCTCCGCCTATGGCATCTTCCTCTTACCCCTACCCTGGAATTTATTAACCTATTATTGCATCTCATTTATCTCCAATGTCTGTGATGTCTGGGGCATTGCTTTGCTTTGTATCTAACAGTGATAACTCAGTAAATATTTTAATGGATGAATGGGTAAACTTACTAAATCATTTGTCATGCCATTTTTGGTTGCTGGGTGTGTCTGTTCTGTTCCAAAGTAAAGATCACTGCATGTCAAGCATATGTTACTTTTCTCTTCCCTATTGTGGAAAAGGAAGTTTGGAGTATTACTGCTCCTTTCCACCCCAGAGCCACCCCTTGGCTGCAGCCTATCACCTCAAGTCACTGCATATTTTGTGTGAAATGAAGCCTCCAGATAGAGGCAGGAACTCCTCTGTTCTTCTCTCCTTGTCTTTGTACTCTGAGGGGACTAACCCCTTTGTGTTGCTTCTTTCATCCCCAAGAAAATTGAAGACACATCATCTGAATCAAACAAGCTCTTTTTTAGAGTGTTTATACTAGGGCCATATTACGTTTGGACCAGATTTCTCCCAGCCTTTGAGCACGGCCGACCGTATTGTCAGCTGGTGTTAGGGCATCTGTTGTGGATTTTCTCTCCAGGGTGGTCTTCCCATAAACTGGGCTCGTAACTGAAATATATGGAGTGTTGAGGCTCATGGCCTGTCTTCATTTACCTGGACAGTGAATCTTTTCTTTATCCCTGCATTTGCATATTTGATTTATATGCCAGCTATGTGCTGTATTCTTTTAGTTTTATAGGCCAACAAAGTGATTTTAAAAAGCAGGCCAAATTTTTTAAAAAAAGAAGGACTTGGCCCGATACCTAATAACATTTAATAAACGTCAGCTATTGTTATGATACTATATTTTGTATTTTACTTTACAGCTTCTATGGCTTGAAACTGTGTTTTCTTTATTTGATTGATGACATGGCCCTGTGAGTTAAATACTGAACGTTTGCTGCATTTTATAGATAAACAGAATAAGCCTCAAATAGATGCAGTGCCTTGTCCACAGGTATCAGGCTTGGGCCTTCATGAAGGTGCTTCTGGCCCTAAATCCTGTCTTGTTATTTTGTTTGTCATCTGTTGCATCATGTTCCTTTCTCATTTAGGTTGGTGGTTTCTGAGCTCCATAAAAGTAGGTACCAAATCTCTTTCCATACCTGTTTCCTCCCCTTACCCAAACGTGGTGCTTGGCATTGAAAACATACTCGATAAATATTTTCCAAATGATTCCTTGTTTTCTGGTCTAAGGCAGACTTATGGCTGAAATAAATAGCAAAGCCCCTGTCCCCAGCTTCCTTGCTGCCAGCCGTCCTGACAAGTGTGTAGGGATGTCAGCTACTTCTAGGAATATATAGAGAAGTGAGAGAACAATTGCTATGTTCCACTGGCCTTATTCCTACATGGTATTATTTTCAATGTAAGACAAAGATTGAACAAAATTCTTTTCTCACCAGGTTAAAATGGAGGTCACATCTATTGGAGGAAAGAACTGTCTTTAGAAAATATGCTAAAAAAGACAGTGTATTTAATGCTTGTTGTGGTATATAGGAACTCATTAGCACGGTCAGCTTCATTGAGGTGAACTGTTCCATTGGAAATCTGGAGGCCCAGGAGAGGTGGATGTTAATTAGGGAAAGGGAGGAGGCAGGCCAGAAGTTAGGAAGGACATAAGTCAGAGCATTCTTCTGAAGTAGTAGTCTCATTTCTCTGAACATACAGGTTGGTTTTATTTTCTTTTGTTGTTGTTCTGTTGTTGTCTTCAAAATGAGAATAACTATTCTGTTATTGTAGGACTATGTTCATTTAATCAGTGAAACAAGCATTCATCTAGTAAATACTGTGAGAAAGGCACTGTGCCTGGGATGGGGAGGCAGAGTGGAAGCCGAGAGCATCCTTTATCTCAAGGGGCTCCCAAGGCTAGGATCAAGTGTAACAGGCTGTGAAAGCCATTTTCCCTCAACACTTTATTGTCAAAATTGTCAAACATACAGAGACGTAGGAACAGTTTTATAATGAACACATAGAACTCTGACCTGGATTCTGTCTTTAGTATTGTACTGTACTTGGCTTATCATGTGTATGTCCATCTATCTGTCCTTCTGTCCACCCAATCAGGCCATCTTAAGTTTTTGGAATAGGTTGAGTCACTGTTGGGCTTCCCAGATGGTGCTGGTGGTAAAGAACCCGCCTGCCAATGCAGGAAACACAAGAGGCACTGGTTTGATACCTGGGTCGAGACGATCCCCTAGAGGAGGGCATGGCAACCCACTCCAGTATTCTCCCTGGAGAATCCCGTGGACAGAGGAGCCTGGTGGGCTACAGTCCATAGGGCTGCAAAGAGTTGGACATGACTGAAGCAACTTAGCGTGCACGCACAAGACATTATTACACTTGTGAAAGCATGTTGAAATATTAAAACCCTTTACTTTTTTGAGATGCTTATCAATATTACTCAAGATATTGACCCTGTTTGATTGCTATCCATGAACATTATTGACACCTGCACTAGAATTTATTAAATATTCTACCATATGCTCTTAAGTCTGCTATCTCAGTTAATTCGTCTGAAAATCCTATGAAATAGATGTTATCACTTATTTTGAAGATAAAGAAGCTGAAGATGGAGAGAGTTAGATGGATTACCACCTCCCAGCTCTATGACTTCTGGCAGTGCTGGAATGCAAAAACCTGGGTTTTCTAACTCTAGGAAATGGATTTAAGAAGAAGTAAAGGTTATTTGGTCAACTCCAGCCTGTATCAGGCAATGCTCCCCACCCCCCACCCCCATGCCTACGGATGAGATACCTAGGTAAAGAGAGCTAGTTCTCTTAGTTTAAGCTTCAAATCCCAGACAGCATTTTGTCTAACTCAGATTTTTAAGATAAATATGAACTCTAGAATAAAAAATTCTACTTATTTAGACATACGATTGGAGAATCATGCTTGAAATGGGTGAAATCTGAGGTTTCCTCTACTACACAAGCTCCAACACATTCCTCTTTTTTTCTCTGTGACCCAGCACAGGAAGTTACCTCCCAAAGGTCTGGCCTCTTCCTTCTCCTTGCACTCACCTGAAATGTTTACAGTTGGAAAACATGAATAAACGACTCAACTACCTCCTTAACTGTTCTGAACCTGGGGGTCCTGGCGGTACTTCTGTAGCTAAGATGTCACTGGAGTCCAGTCTCTATGCATGAAGCTGTGGCCACTTTGGTGGTTGAATGATAAAGGGATTCCAGGATCTGCATGAAAGCCCACATCTCTGAATCTTTCCTGTATGGAGAGGCTGAGGATTAGGTGAAACTTGGGCACCACCTCAGTAATAAAAGAAAGTCTGATCTCAGCTCTACAGCCTCATCAGTACTCCTACCCACACCTTCTCAAAAAGCTGCTTTAGTCTGGCTTCCAGGCTCTGTCTTCTCAACAGTCAGTGTCTTCTGGCTCAAAAACACAAGACTAGGGAATTAATGAATGGGTAAGTATATCTATATAGAAGACAAGGAAAGCCATACGTGGTCCAATTATGAGTGTTTAACGTATTTTTGCTATTAATACATTTCTAAAGTGCTCAATTCCAGTATAAATCTATTTGGATAAATAGCATACAGAGATAAATACCTGGAAATCAATGTTCTGCATTATTTGAGAAGTGCTGACTGCTTATTGAAAATAAGAAGATATGATCTAATTGGTTATGTCTGGGAGTAATGATGGAGAAGGCAGTGGCAACCCACTCTAGTACTCTTGCCTTGAAAATCCCATGGACAGAGGAGCCTGGTAGGCTGCACTCCAGGGGGTCGCGAAGAGTCGGACAGGACTGAGCGACTTCACTTTTCACTTAGGGAGTGTTCAGAGGGAAATAGAAGCTGCCCGGGTAGTGGCTGCCCTGTTTGGTCTCTGTCTCTCATTCAGTCTTTGTTTAAGGATCAGAATAGTGGCACAGATCGATGTTTTTCTCCCAGTAACGTTGCGTGTGTAGAGTATTGGAGCTTGCCCAAGAAAAGCAAAGTGAGCTACCAGGACATGAGATCTTTTTACCAATCAACTATTGATAGTATTATTAATAATAAGTATTTCATCTTCTCTATTGATATTATTCGCCACTGATTAGCAAAAATGACCAGTCAAGGGCTAGCAGCAGTCAGGGTCTGGCATTTGGGAACAGCTGTTCTCCATGACCCCTGAAGTTCTCTTTCAGTGCTGGTGTTCTGTGAGCCTAAGATAGATAGGGAGAGAATCGGGACTAGAGTGAAGCCTACTGCAGTTGTCTTGGCGTGAGGCCATGTGGTCTGGCTTTGGCCAGAGGTCAGAGACCAGCCCATGGACCTGAGAAAGGGAGTGAATCACTGTGCAAGTATTTATTGAGCACCTCCCATGTCCTGGGAGGCAGCAACAGGGGCAGCAAAGAAGAAATACTAGGTTTGGAGTTCAAGTGGCTAGGGTTTCACTTACTCTCTGCATGATCTTAGGAAATTCATTTCTCTGACGGGCCTTAGTTTCCTGTCCATAAAAGGTATTGACACGAATATTTTGTATCAGAAGGTATTTGGTAAGTTGTAGAGTGCTGGTACGGAGAAGGCAATGGCACCCCACTCCAGTACTCTTGCCTGGAAAATCCCATGGATGGAGGAGCCTGGTAGTCTGCAGTCCATGGGGTCGCAAAGAGTCAGACACAACTAAATGACTTCACTTTCACTTTTCACTTTCACGCATTGGAGAAGGAAATGGCAACCCACTCCAGTGTTCTTGCCTGGAGAATCCCAGGGATGGGGGAGCCTGGTAGGCTGCCGTCCATGGGGTCTCACAGAGTCGGACACGACTGAAGCGACTTAGCAGCAGCAGCAGAGTGCTGGTGGTAGTGATGTATTTTCTGATGATGATTAGAACAGAAAAAGTTGATTTTTAGGAAAAAAAGAGGTTAATGAAGTCTATTTTCCATATGCTCATCTCTAAATGCAGTTAAGAAAGCTAAGGATGAAAGTAAAAATCCATATTTTCTTGAGGTAAGCACTGTTTTTTTTTCTTTAAACTATGCTTAATCTTGCTGGACAGCTCGGGGAATGGGTGGTGTCATTTGTGTTTGAGCAAATGGGGACAGGCTGAGTGTGAGTGTTAGAGCAGGGCATCTAAATTAAAACTAACTCAATCCTCTACCCTTCCTACAACAGCTTACAGTCCCAGGGGGAGAGAAAATCCATCCTCAGATGCCCCAAGCAACTGCTTCCAGAGCAATTTCACTTGCATCGTTATGTGTAACTTTAGGGTACTGTCTTCAGCAAGCAACATTCTTAGGACTATGGCTATAAGAGCGGGCCCGTGTTTCAGAGAAGTCTGAAAATGCTAGCATGGTGCCTATCACTTCCTTCCAGAGTTGACAGGGACATTCATTCATTCAGCAAATATTTGAAATTTGTGTTTGAAATATTGTGTTTCAATATGAAAACATATTGAAAATGTGTTTTATTCCAGGTATTTGGTTAAATGCAGTAAACCAGAGTCCCTGTCCTTAAGCAGCTCATATTCTAGTAGAGGAACAGAAATAAAGGCACAGCGCTCTGTAAGCAGGATGTAAATACACCCATGTTAGGGGAGAGGAGTCGGGAGGAGATGACGTGTAGGCTGGGAGTAGATGGAAGCGGGCGCTCGGCAGGGTGGATGACTGGTGCAGGGAGGGGTCTGGCCGTCCAAGGAAAGCAGGCCTCCTTGGGGCTGCAGTGGGAGCGTGGTGAGAGCCTCGAACGTGAGAAAGCAGTTCTGTGAGTCAGTCTAAAAGCACCTTTTTAGGCCCTTTTGCGAATTCGCTACTATTCATCGTGGGAATTTCCTTTATAAACGTTATGGAATGGAGCCCTAGCCCCAGTCAGAGAAAGTCAGAACTTTCTGTCCCACCTGTTCTGACCATCCCACTGCAGGGCCTGGACCAGTGACGACAGGCTTGGCGTGCTCCTGTGGCTGCGGTGTCCTCCCGGGGCCCAAGGAGAACCCTGCTCATTTCAGTCCTCTCAGGACCAGACTAGACAGTGTCCCAGAGCACAAGGCAGGGAATGAGCCCCTGTTGTCTGGGAGGGTGGGATGGAACACCTCCTTGGTGGGCGTGTGACTCAGAGGCGGTGACATCAGCCATGACTTCATTCCCTGAGAGGAGAGGCGGCTGCAGACCACGCGCGGGGCTCCGGCTTCTGCCCTTCCTTCTCCACCTCTGTCTCGTCCTGGGGACGTTGTCGTGGTCCTGCTCTTGTTTGCCATGCATCTTTCACTTTGCTGCTTTTCTGTCCTTCTCATTTTATTCCCTTCTCATGTTTAACCTATTCTTTCCCTTCACCTTTACTTCCCCTTCTCTCTCTCTCTGTCTTTTGCTTTTGTCTTTTTCTTCTTCCTTCCTCTCTTCTACTTTCTTTTGTTTCACTTTCCTTCTCGCTCATCTTCTCTGCTCTTTTGTCTTCCTCTTCCTTATTCTTCCTTTCCCTCTGCCCTTTCTCTTCCTTCTGTGTCTGAAAAGTATATGGAAGCTGGTCCTCCTACCTCTCCCTCCCCTCCAGACTTCCCTCCATGTTGTTGCTATCCTCCCCTTCCTAAAACTGGATCCACAAATCACCCCCTGCTCAGGACTCAAGGTGGTCCCCGTTGTCTTCTGACTTGAGCATCTAATATGAATTTCCCTCTTCCTCCGCCTTGGCACACGTCTCTCAGCCTGACCTTCCCAGCGTTCCTCTCTCATGACCATGGATAGTGTTGCTGCTTCTTCCTGCACTTTGCTCAAGCCGTCACTGGAGCTGGACGTCTCCATCCCGTCTTCCTTAGTCTTTGCCTTCTCTCCACACTGAGGTCAGGCTCTCCCTCGCAAGTAATATCACCCCTCTGCTGCCTGCCCACAGCAGTGCCTTTCTTTCATGACCATGCAGCATTCTCAGTTTATAAATCAGATGTTTTCAAACTTAAGAATTATTTTTTGCTGCTTATCCATCCCTGCTGAGTGTTTCCTATGCAGATTCTTTGCTCCACCTGGCCAATAAGCAACCTAAGAATTAGGACCAGTATATTCCTGCCTTTCATCTATGGTTAACTTCATGTGTAGCACACACCCAGCACAAACTGGGACTGATGGACAAACTGTTGCGTGGTCAATAAGTATTTCATTTAAGAAATCATTATTTCATGTTATCTCAGGGACACAGGTGGATAAATTATGATCTCTTCTTAAAAGGACCTAAGAGTCTAATAAGGGAGACAGATTGGTCCCATATAATTTGAGAAAAGTAAGGATTGTGAGGGAAACTAACATTTACTTGTGATTGTGCCAGGATGAACATTGTGACATGTATAACCTCATTGAATTGAATCCTAACAGTGCGAGTTAAACATTGCTGTAAGTGAACAAAGGGAGACCCAGAGATATTAGGTGACTATTGTTCAGAAGTAATGTAATTACCAAGTAGGAGAACATAGCGTTAAAAATTTTTTTATTATTTTAAAAATGTATTTTATTAAAGTATAATTGATTTACAATGTTGTGTTAATTTCTGCTGTACAGCAAAGTGATTCAGTTATATATATGTGTGTCTATATATATGTATACACATATATAAATATGTATATATACACACATATATAAATATTCTTTTAAATGTTCTTTTTCATTATGGTTTATCACAGGATATCAAATACAGTTCCCTGTGCTATACCATAGGACCTTGTTGTTTTTCCATTCTATGCGTAATATTTTTCCTCTGCCAATCCCAAACTCAATTTATCTCTCTCCCACCTTCTTTCTTCCTTGGCAACCAAAAACCTGTTCTCTATGTCTAAGTTTGTTTCTGTTCTGTAGATAAGTTCATTTGTGTCGTATTTTTAATCCTACATATGTGATACCATCTATTTGTCTTTTTCTTTGTCCAACTTCACTTAGTATACTGATCTCTAGTTACATCCATGTGGCTGCAAATGGCATTATTTTTGTATTACTGAGGAGTATTTCGTTGTATATATGTACCACATCTTTGCGGATCTTCCCAACCCAGGGATGGACCCCGGGTCCCCCGCGTTGTAGACAGACGCTTTCCCGTCTGAGCCACCAGGGAAGTACGTTCATCTGTCGATGGACATTTGTATTGTTTCCTTGTCTTGGCTATTGTCAACAGTGCTACAGTGAACACTGGGGTGCATGCATCTTTTGAATTATAGTTTTGTCACTATATGCCCAGGAGTGGGATTGCTGGATCATGTGGTAACTCTGGTTTTAGCTTTGTGTGGAACCTCCATACTGTTTTCCATGCTGTCTGTACCAATTTACATTCCTACCAACAGTGTAGGAGGGTTCCCTTGGGAGAAACAAGGTTGAAACTAAAGTGTGTCAGTCTCCAAAGCCCATTGTCCTTCCTGAAAATGGAAATGTGGTGGAGCAGACATTCTAACTAATACAGAAATCACTTAAGAAGTGGTTACTCTGCGCCAGACGTTGTTCTGGACACTTGACATACCCTTGCTCATTGTTCTCTCAGTAGCTGTGTGGTAAAGGTGGTGCTGTGCCCTCCGTAGTCACCATAGACAGAGAGATCGAAGTGAAGGGTAGTTGAGTAGCTCTCCCAAGGCCATGATGCATTAGATCTGGGATTTTCACTCTTGCAGTCTGTCTGTGAAGAAGCAGCAGTGGAGAGTGCAAAGGCACCTCTGTGTGGAGTAGAACATTGTGTTACTAGAGCTACCATTGCATCAGTCAGTTTGAGGAATCAGGGAGAGGGTGGGGAGGGGTGGTGTTGAAAGGCAAACATGTTGAGAGATGAGGCTAAAGGGAAGCCTGGGGCCAGGCCACAAAATCCTTATAGTGTTCAGTGCCCTCTGTAAGGACTCTTTACAGAAGATGGAGAAGTGTTCCTTAGAAAGGATGTTTTCTGTGATGTTGGGGTTTATGCACCATCATAAGGAAGAGTTCATGAAGTTCTGATCTTCTGCTACTTGAGTAGTGAAGGGATCCTTAGTTGTGGACCTTGTCCACAGACATATATATCATACGATACATATGTGTATACAGAAAACGAAGATCATGGCATCTGGTCCCATCACTTCATGAGAAATAGATGGGGAAACAGTGGAAACAGTGTCAGACTTTATTTTTTTGGGCTCCAAAATCACTGCAGATGGTAACTGCAGCCATGAAATTAAAAGACGTTTACTCCTTGGGAGAAAAGTTATGACCAACCTAGACTGCATATTCAAAAGCAGAGACATTACTTTGCCAACAAAGGTCCATCTAGTCAAGGCTATGGTTTTTCCTGTGGTCATGTATGGATGTGAGAGTTGGACTGTGAAGAAGGCTGAGCACCGAAGAATTGATGCTTTTGAACTGTGGTGCTGGAGAAGACTCTTGAGAGTCC